>NW_024063393.1:0-348284 GCF_006381635.1 Hibiscus syriacus | reverse complement strand
AAAAAAAAGTCAGTTCCCGATGAGTGTTGGTCGGCGTTTATCGACAATCTGCAGGAGGGTTTCTCGTCATACTCTTAAGGAATTATTCTTAGTCCATGGTCCGGTTATGAGAGTTTTCATTCCCAATCAAATTAGAAATCCTAAGTACAGATTTTCCACCTTTGCTTTTGTTCATTTTAAGAGGGAGGAAGATTTAAGGAGGGCTGTTGATGAGTTAAATGGGGTTGTGATTGATGGAAGGAAGATCTTAGTTAGTCCTGCCAGATTTAAGGATGATCGTTCAAGGTCAAGGGTGGTGCTTACTTCTTCAACGAGGCTTCAGGTCAGATTTTTGCAGATTCTTCGAAATCAAGAGAAGAGAAAATATTATCAGAAGTAGAAGGGACGATGAACTTATAGGGATGCTCTGATGTCAAATGGGATTACAAGGGGGTATAAAGAACTATTGTCTGAGGATGTCCAAAGGAGGAATGTCAAGAAAAACATTATGGAGATGCATATTCCATCAGAAAGTGCCAATTGGGTGAAGAGGTCGTTAACAGGGATTATCAAATACTCGTTTCAAGTTGAGTTCATTCGGAATGCCTTATTTAAGGAAGGCTATGATGTTCAAATTGCTAGATGGGGTTATGTTTGGAACTCTTGCGTTTTTAGTTCTCAATTCCCATGAGGAGATGCTGGATTTATGGAGCAAAAAGGAAGAGGTTTTAAAACAGTGGTAACGAGTGGAACCTTTACTGAATGAGGCCGGAGTTCCCATGGCCTTCTGCATGACAGAATAATAGGGGTTCCTTTGTTGCTGGAATGAATCTTTCTTTGAGAAAATGGCTGGGAGATGGGCAAAGTGGTAGGTATTCATGAGAGTACAAGGAAAAGAGAAGACCTTACAATGGCAAGAATTTTATTGAGGGTGGAAAGCCCCTTTGATGTTCCAGAGGTGATCACTCTTGGATCTTATGGAAGATCATTCAAAGTAAGTATTAATTGGATCAGCAAGTGAGTATTCAAGTTCGTTTTTCAGTAATTTTCCGGTGGAGGATTCCGATGAGGCATTTTCTGAAGAAATTAGGTCTGAGGAGGAGGTAGACAGGCTGTTGTCAGATCATGGGGAAGGGGAGGCAGGTGCAGCAAGGAAAAATCGTCTGTCAGGACAATTGGATTAGCAGGGTGTGTTCAGTGGTTCTGGAGGAGTTAGTGAGAATAGACAGCTAGCTAGGCTTCCCTTAGATAGGAAAGGTATTAAATGTAGTATGCCAGAAAGTCAAAAGGTTGGGAGTCTACAAGTTGGTGAGTTTGCAGGTTTGGGGATTAGAAGTCAACATTATTCGGCTGATGGGTCTCAAGCCCATTCTGAAAATTCTGGGCAGTCTGGGTCAAAAGATTTTTCGGGTTTCATTTCTGGGCCAGCATATATAGTTAATAAGTTTGGGGATTTTGTGGAGAACCTTAATTTAGATGGGAAAAACAGGAAATCGTTTAAAGTATTGGAGAAGAGCCCAATTACAGAGAAGGTGGTTAATGCAGAAATAGAGGCTGAAGAAGAAGTTTAAGGTTGGTTGATCCGGTTACAACTAATTTAGGAAACATCTCAAGGGGAGACAGTTACACCGCTCTAGAAGAAAGGTCTCATCTGAGAGTGAGGTGCTGGAAACTAGAAGTTTGAGCAGTTGCAAAAGGGTCTATAGCAGGTCGAGGGATAGAAGATATGGTATGGAGATTTGTTGAACTTTACGAATGAAAAAGGTGGCACCAAGGTGGGGCAGAGGAAGTTGGATGTGGACTCCAGCATTGCAAATCAGATTTGTTTTTCAACAGAGCTCATTGCTGATGGGAGTCTTCTTCTAGCTCTGTTAATGGTCTTGGGGATGGGACCGTAGAGCGGGAGATTGTTACTGTTCTGAAGGTGAATGCTTAAGACCCAAATCTGGTTTGTTAATTAGAAGGAAGAGGAGAGCTAGAAGGATCCTGTTTCGAGAAGCTCTTGACCAGGTGAGCATTGATACAGCATCCTCCTCAGCTTTCTCGAGTTTATTGAAAGAAGCTGTTGAAACTTGGGAGGTTAGTAAGCTTTTGGGAGTATTTTAAGGAAGGGAAAGAAGCATTTTTGGAAAAAATCATAGCTCTAGAGAAAGGCTTGATTGGGATTAATCAAGATTTGGTTGATTGAGGGTTTTGTTTGTACCTTGTTCCCTTTATGAAGATGTCAAAGTTAGTAATATGTTCATGGAATGTTAGGGGTCTGGGGAAAAATGAAAAAAAGAGGGCTGTTCAGAATTTAGTCACTAGCTTAAATCCTACTTTCCTTTGGTTGCAAGAAACTAAGACTGAAAAATTTAAGAGGTCTTTCTTTAGGAGAAGTGGGATTAATAAGCTTAAAGGAGTTTTGGAATCTCCTTCAGTTGGATCAGCGGGGGGCCTGTTGTGTTGTTGGGATGACAATATCTTTGAGTTGGAGAGTCAGTTTATTAGTAGGAGATTTATAGCTACCTTTGGTAAATTCCGGAATAAAAACTTCAGTTGTGGTTTCATTAATGTATACGGTCCAGCAGTGGAGGAAGAGAAAGCTGTTTTTTTGAAGAATTAAGCAGTTTTCTTAGTGGACAGAATTTTCCAGTTTTGTGTGGGAGGGGACTTCAATGTTTATTTACAAGAAAATGAGAAGATGGGCAGAGGCCAAAGTAGGAGCTCAATGGAGATCTTTAATGACTTCATTCTTCATACGGGCTTAATTGATCTTCCTTTGAATGGGGGAAGGTTCACTTGGTGTAATAACCAAGAGAATCCCACGTTTGTAAGATTAGATCGTTTTTTGGTTGACAGTCAATTTCTAGCGTTATTTCGGACATTCACAGTCTCTTCTACCAAGATCATTGTCACAATGCCATAATTCTTGTGAATAAAGGAGTGGACTGGGTCAAAAACCGTTTAGAATGTTCAACTATTTGATGGATGAGGAGGGTTTTGAGGATATGGTTATTTCTTCTATTCAGAGTTCTAAGAAAAGTCAGAAGAAGGCAGGTGCTTTTAGTCTTTTAAGGAGTGCCAAACATGCAATTAAAAAGTGGTCTGGAAACAGAGTAAGTATCCAGGAGACTTGATTTCTGAGTTAGAGAAGAAAATTTCGAAGATAGAGATATTCAACAAAAGCAGGGTGCTGTCGATAGTGAGGTATTAACTGAGTTGAATAATTGTAGAGCAGAATTGTGGAAGCTGCACAAGATCCAAGAGCAGATTTGGTTTCAGTATTCGAGATCTAAATGGATTGAAGACGGGGATCGCAACACTAAATACTTCCATTCCTGTGCTACGGTTAGGAAGAAGAGGAATGCACTGGTGGCACTTAATTTTAGAGGAGAAATAGTTGAAGACCCAATTGCTATTAAGGACATTGTGAAGGATTATTTTTTTAAGATCTACAATAACCGATCTACTCTAGAAATTGATGAATTAAATCTGGATTTTTCCAAATTTCTTTGGAGCAGAATCAGTTCTTAAGCAGGAATTTCAGAGGAGGAAGTTTGGGATGTTGTGAAGTCTTGTGGAAGTAACAAAGCTCCGGTCCCGATGGCTTTAATATGGGTTTTTTCAAGAGGTTTGGCAGGTACTTAAGGAAGATATTATGACCTTCTTTAAGAAGTTTTACTTGGGAAGGATTGGGAACATGGAATAAATCACACTTTCATCACTCTTATTCCGAAAATTTCAAACATTGGTGGTTGGACGATTTTAGACCTATTAGCTTGTGGTGGTTTGTACAAGATCCTCTCTAAATGTCTGTCAAGGAGACTTAGGAGCTGCATTTCAGATTTGATCAGTCCATGTCAATTCGCTTTTATTCCCGGTCGACAAATCTTGGATTGTTCCCTTATAGCCAATGAAGGGATTGACTTTTGGAAGAAGAATGGTTTAAAAGGATGTGTTTTTAAAGCTGATTTCAAGAAGGCATGATACTCTTGACTGGCCTATTTTGTTCAGAATTATGAAGGAAATGGGATTTGGTTCTAGATGGATAGGGTGGATTTCGAAGTGCATCACTTCAGCACTGTTTCAGTCTTGGTGAATGGGGTTCCAACCGAGGAAATCCCAATGGCTAAGGGTCTTCGTCAAGGCTGTTCGTTGTCTCCGTTGTTGTTTAATATAGTTGGGGAACTATTGAATTTATTGATACTTAAAGCTGTTTCAGGGGGTCTCTTTTCGAGTTTGATGATTACAAATGGGGAGAAGAATTTTAATTTAACACATCTACAATTTGCTGACGACCTTATAATATTCTGTGGTGCGTCGAAAAAACAGATCTTGAATGTGAAGAGGGTGCTTCGAGTGTTTGAGATTATTTCTGGACTTCAGTTGAACTTGAAGAAGTGCAAATTGTTTGGGGTGAATTTAAGGGAAGAGGAAATTAAGGATTGGGCAGCTACGATTGGATGTTCAGTGGGTTATTTTCCCTCTGAATATTTGGGACTCCCTCTTGGTCCACACAGGAACTCTAACATTCTGTGGGATCCAGTGGTTCAAAGCTTCAATAAGAGGTTAGGCTGGAAAGGCTCTTCTTTGTCACTGGCGGCAGGCTGGTTTTGATTAAATCAGTCTATGTTCACTTCCTATATACTATTGTCATTATTTAAGGTACCAGCTTCAGTATACAAGACCCTAAACTCTATGTCAAATTTTTTATGGGGTGGAGGAGGTGGGAGAAAGAAAATCCATTGGGTAAGCTGGTCCAACGTTTGTAAACCAAAAATTGAAGGAGGCTTGGGAGTTCCTAATTTAAAACGATGAATAGGGCTTTATTGGAAAAGTGGGCTTGGAGGTTTGCTATGGAGAGGAAGGCAGTTTGGAGGGAAATGATTTGCACTAAATACAAATTGGATTCTTCATTGATGCAGCTTGATAGTAAGGTTTCTCCTAAATCTTCTTGGATATGGAGATCTTTGGTGAATAATCATTTTAAAGCTGATTCGATGGGCTGTAGTATCAGAAGCAATTATAGCTACAAAATTGGCAATGGGAGGAATATTCGGTTTTGGCAAGACAATTGGGCATTGGATCATCCTTTGAGGGTCATGTTCCCTAGACTATTCTCTATTGCAGTGAACAAAACTGGAAGATTATTTCAGTTTGGGGATTACAGTTCTGGGGGCTGGTTTTGGAACGTCCAGTTGAGAAGGGAGTTGAATGACTGGGAATTTGAACAATGGTTAAACTTGATGGCTGTTATTTCAGAATTTTCTGTTTCTACTGATGCGGTTGATGGACTGTTGTGGAAGGGGAATGGAGAAGGGGTTTTCAATGTTAAATCATGTGCCAATCTATATTATTCGGGTATTTCTGATTTGGAGGAAGCTAATTTTGGAAATCTATTGTTTGGAGGGGCATGCTGCCTCCAAGAGTGGAGACTTTTCTTTGGCAAGTTATCTTAAAGAAGCTGGCAGTGAAGACAGCTCTGGTAAGAGGTGTTCAGGGCATAAATGATTCTATGTGTCCTTTTTGTAATCTAGAAGAAGAGTCTTCATCTCATCTATTTTTTCATGTTCGGTTGTTTGGCCAATATGGACTAAATTCATGGGTTATTGGAATTTTCAGTCTGTTTTCATGAAGATGCAAAAAAATTCCTAGTAGCATGGACTAACCTAAAGACCAACTCTCTGATGTGTCATTTATCCCTGGAGTGGTCTTATGGACAATATGGAAAACTAGGAATTATATAGTGTTTGAAGGAGGGAAGTTTGATCGAGCAGAAATATTCTATCTAGCTAGGTGCAGGCTTGCTTCATGGTTTCTAGCTAGGGAACTCAGATTTCTATTTCCAAGGATGCTCTTATTGCCGACCCGTCCTTAGTGGATTCTTGCTCGTCTTATACTAATCGGATTTCATCTAAGGTTCCTTGGTCCCCTCCTCCAGAAGGTTTTATTAAACTTAATGTGGATGCGGCTACTTCTAGTGATTGGAAGAGGAGTGGTTTAGGTGGCGTTCTGAAAGATAGTTCTGGTTCGATTCTCGGCTCCTTCAAAGACCCTGCTGGTCCGGGACCTCCAACTTTGATGGAATTGAAAGCTATCCTAAAGGGGTTATTTTATTATGAATCTATTCGCCACAAATTTAAAGAGAGATTGATTATCGAGAGTGATAGTAAGGTGGCAATTGGTTGGGTCAAGGATGTTGGTTCTTGTCCTGTCGTTTATGTTCAAGTTGTTAAGGAAATTATTCAAAAGCTTAGTGTTTATGAAGGTCTTATTAGATGGGTTAGTAGAACAGCCAATATAGAGGCGGATGTTCTAGCTAAGTCTGGTATTGGTTGAGTATTATGTTCTATTAAGGGCTGGTTCTTTTTGGCTTTTTATCTCTGGAGGGAGATTAGACATTGTATTACTTTGTAATGTTTTAAGATTAATGAACTCCTAGGGCACTCTTTTCCTCCTTCCGCTGATTAAGGAACTATTTTCAAGTTCCGTTAATCATGAAGGGGGTTTTTAGTGAGGCCTACTATTCCTATCAAAAAAAAAAACTCATATCAGGAGGCATGCTTGTAAATATTCATTGCATATGAATTTCCACTACACTTTACTACTACCCTCACATTACCACTCAATTACTTAACTTCCTTTTATCTTACAGCATTTACATATAAGTTGCCATTTGATTTTCGAATTGAAGCCTCCATTTATCATATTAAAGTATTCAGCACACGATAAGTAACCTTACTGTGATGGAGATATATTACCAACAAAACATTTGCATTCTTGTGCAACTATTAACAAATCTTTCTGTTCATATAGTTTGATATATTGCACAATGCTCAGCTTGTGGTTTGCTAATTTGATAGAAAGTCAAGCAGCAAAAATATAACAGACCCATTAAAAGAATGTAAGAGCTAATTAAGTAATTCGAACATTTCCAAATGTTAAAGAAATGCCATTTCTAGGCACTTCTAAGTAGCTGGTATAACTCATGATACTTTAGCTAGATATGTGAACAAGTAATGATGATGAAAACAAATGAAACTTTTTGACATGTTCCATAACACAAAATGTTATTGAATAACTCCAACAGATATAGTACCTATGTGAGGAGGGGGGGGAAAGGGGGGTGGACTGTAATGTCTTGACATAATTTAGCATATATGTTACTAATTTAATAGTTAAAAGTCTTAGCATATATGTTATCTAATTTAATAGCTAAAAGTCCAAAAAAAGAAAGTAATTCCAGACAACGTTGCCATGCCATCAAATTCTTTCCCCAACAATATCCATATAAAAACTTAGAATATGTTACAACAGTCCAGATAACATCCAATATAGCCAGCGTGGACTGGTAAGAATCAACCATACTAGGGAGTTAAATCCACAATAACTATTACTTGCCAAGTTTATTTTTCTCATATGGCAAACAAAGACATTAGGTTGACCATTAAAAGTGTGTATCACAACACAAAAGCATCACACAAAGAACCAAGTATGCTTTCAAATAGCTATTTCTGAACTGAATCTTTGTGGACATTGTAGTCATGGTAAGGACGGAAATTTGGGGCACCAAAGCATCCAAGAAATAATAATTAAAAACGAATGAAAGGAACGACTCTTTACCATCTTTGAGAAAAGAATAACATTATGTGATGGTCCAATCTTAGGTGAATTAACTACATATTACTGAACCAAAAGCATTTTAAAAATAATAATAAAAGGAAAAAAGTGTGAACACAATTTTAAAAGAAAAGGTACAAAGAACTAGGGTCAGACCCTTTCAGTTTATACATATTCCAGTCTGTCACGTTATCATTTTAGTTAGGCTACACACCCTACACATCATGAGTTTTTCTGAATGATAGTTGCTTAAGAGTTCCTGTTTAGAAGTACCAAAAAAACTATTCAAAAACATAGAATGGAGAAATAGATATCTTTAACGAATGGGTTCCAGAATGATATTTTTTCAACACAAAAAGGATGTGTAGAAATGTGGTCTAAAGAAGCAGTTCTTCAGCACAAGCTGCACAAGAAAGTTCAATTTACTAGGTGAAATTATTACCTGAAACTGAAGAATAACTAGAAGGTACCTCCTGCAGATGAACAGATGAACTGGCAGACAAACTTTCTTGGTGAAGAAATCCACTGTTCGGATCCATAAGAGAAGTTCCATCTCTAACATGGTAAGGCGGACAAGCATCAGGAATATATGAAGACGGTCTGGAGCTGTTAGACAAAGTCTCACTTGGATAAGTTGCTGGAGGGCCATGAGGAGATGCTGATGGAACAGGGAACTGCTGATAGCTAGAAATTGGTAGTGACTGTTGAGCATCCATATAATGAGAATCAACAGCTTGTGAATATAGATCATGAAAATGATTTTGCTCTTCTGGCCTGCCAGCTGGAATAATTGAGATTGCACGGCTGGTCCTGCATTGCAGCCCTAGTGTTTGCCCATTCTAGCTTTGGCTCCCCAATCCTCCACGTTGTTTTGGGCTGGCACCAAAAAATCATTACACAAGAAACCCATTAACACCAACATACTATGAGAAAAGCACAGGTTCAGATTAACTTTGATAATCAGGGCATGTGGCTTGTATAGGTATCAACACAAAAGTTCAGATCATACATAACTTAAATTATATGGATAAACAACAGCTGACCACTAGAACAATTGCCATTATGGTAATAAGAAATACATTCCTATGAGTAACAACAGTTGGTTCCCGTTCCATTTTACCATAAACAATGAGGTGCAATAGCATCCATTGAAATGAAGCCTTAGTCATTCCATCCATCTATCACCTTAATTACAATTTACAATAACAGACATACAGCGTTAACATCAATGTAAGAAGTTTGCAGAGCCTTTGAGCTTCAAAGTGGGCGTATAAGTATTAAATTAACACACGCCAAATATATAGTTATATACTCTTGCATGTATAGGATAGAAATGTTTCAGAAAATGCCCATATTAACATTTACAAGGAGCAGTTTGCAGTCCTACACATGGAAATAATAATATAACTCCATTGAAGACGATGAAAAGCTAAATATCGTGGGGAATGAAATCAGAAAACCTGATAAATACCCACCTTGGTGATGAGACCAGTTTGTGTTGCTCCATTCCTATAGAATTAAAAAAAAGAGCAAAAAAAGTCAGTGGATGAAATGAACCCAAACAGCAGTAATTTACTTAGGATTATAAATAAAAAATAGACAAAAATAACATAAAAAAGTTGGAATTAACCTGACTGACGTGGAGAGAAAGTATTGGGAATCTGCGAAGGAGGCATGTAAGGTCTATGAACGGGAGGAGGCGGGGTGGAGGGAAGTGGTTACTTCCGTTATGAGGGGCCGGGGAAAAGGAAGAGAAGGAGGCGGTATAAACGGAATGATCGGGATGCGTAGGCGGACCCCACTGGTAAGGCGGTTGCTGAGGGGAAGGAGGATGAGTAGGAGGATGGTGCGGTGGCGCAGAATGAGACTGATTATGATGCTGCTGCTGCTGGTACTGAAATTGATTTGGAGTACCAATACCCCGGGGGCGGAGGAGCAGCAGCTCTCGGAGGAAGCGGCTGCGGCGGTGGCTGGTACTGGTAATAATGTTGTTGTTGGAGGAAGGGATCAGCCGGAACAGGTGGTTGTTGCTGCTGCGGCGGCTGAGGCGGTCGAATGTAGCGGTGAGGCTGCTGTTGTTGCTGCTGATACGCGTCCATTTTTGTATATGGGAGGGCTTTTTTTTGCTGGAAAATTTCAGTAATTTTCCTTATGATCTGATTAAAACTCGAAGGAAAAAATCAGATTACGAGATGAGAGAAGGGGATTTTTCTTCTTCTTTTTTTTGTGTTGTGAGGGTTAAGTGTACCCATAGCCATGAACCCTAACTTTCTCGTGTATAGATCGATGAAGTTGTTCTACATCACGCGCCGTTTTGGTGATCACACGCCAAGTCCATAGACCTGTGAAAATGATCGGCTCATCTCTAGGCCAACGAGTCCAGCTTTGGATAATATTTTTCTATCTTGGATTGACTTCGGCTTTTTCCCCATACCCGGGTCAATTATTTACGGTATTAGGCCGGTTTAATTTTTATTTTAAGAAATACGACAATTACTACAATGCACTAGAGATTCTTCAAGTTGAGGTTACGAGTTTTCATGAATTTTAATTTTAAATGCTCCCTGAGTAGTGAATCCCACGTGAATCATTATTTTATTGTTATTAATATTTTTTAAATTACAAAATAAAACTAAAATTAATTTCAAAAAAATAGATGGAACTCGTCATCTCGAGTTTTATAGTCGTTGGTCAACGGGTAGACGGGCAACGATCAGCAATTGTCACTTGAAACTCGTCATCGCGAGTTTGTCCAGATAAAATTTTAAAAACTAAACTAAAATTAAAAGAAAAATATATTTATTTATATTTTAAAAAATTAAAACAAATAAAAAATAATTAAATTTATGAAATTAAAAAATGGTTAAATAAATGAAGTTAAACAATTACCTTGTAGCCAACGAAAACTCGATCGAGGTTGTTGTAATTGGCGTAAAAAATTAGAATCGATACTAAGCCCACAACTGTAGCAGTATCAAACAGCCTGTTACATTGGCTTTGCGGCCCGGCTGGACATTTGCAGCCTTGCAAAGCTCCCGGTACAGAAAGACCAAAATTATCGAGCCCTAATTGGTATCACAACACACATCGAAGTCTTCCAAATATAGCATATACTGAGTATGCGCCAAATTATCATATTTATCCAGTGATAACACCTCTTCGATTAGTTAGAGAAGATATGCTCGGGATGCGCGTCACTTGGAATTCAGATCCAACCACGTTATATGTACTCGATAGCCCTTGATAACGTCGGATGATGACAACTTTCCCAAAACTTGGTAGACTAACGTCGTGGGGTCGTAAAATTTCTAACTCACACGAGGGCTCAATTCATAGGTGCACCAAGTTGGTAAGCGACGCCTTCCAAAGTAATCGTCGTTTCACCACTCGAGAAATGGAACGTGTGCGTCTCGGGTCGCCAACGTTCGATCGGAGCCTCAATCAACATTGGGTACAGCTTGTAGTCACGTACAAATATGGCTGGAAATAGACCGGATTGATGCAGATATATCAGCATCCGCTGATGCGACTCTTCATTTGTCATCCCGTGCTTACGAATATTCCATTTATTGTCCGACCCGCGTTGGATTGACGAAACGTGGACGTTATCCATGAGCAACATATATTCTCGGGTTGCCATTTTTTGAGATTTTTACAGAACGTATGATTTTTTTACAATTACTTTATATTCAGTGATTGGTGAAAAACCCAAAACCCCAAACCCCTATTTATAGTATTACCCTCAACGACTATAAATGACTAGTTTTTTTTTCAAAATTCCGGCCAAGGTGGCGAGTTCCGTCTTCTTCTTCTTTTTGAAATTAATTTTAGTTTTATTTAATAATTAAAAAATAAGTTTTAATGGACTCGTCACCTCTACATGACGAGTCATATTAATGATAATAAAATAATGGCCTATATGGTCCAACTACTCGAGGATCATTTAAAAATAATATCTGAGAAAATTTATCACTTTGACGTGACGAGTCTCTAATGCAATGTAGCAATTATCTTATTTTCCAAAACAAAAGTTGGGTCGGTCTAATACCCTAAATAATCGACCCACTTGGGATATTGAAAAAAAAAACGATTGACTTCCAATAATTGGGCTATTTGCTATATCCAAGCATTTTTATTTAAAAAAAGTTAATTTATATAGATATTTTTAATAATAAAATATAAAATTATCATTTTGATCCAGGAAAGAGATGAGATTCACATATCTCTAATTTTGGCACGAACCAAGTGTAAAAGTGATACGAAATAGTAATAAATTAAATAATTTAAGAGTTAAATTGATACGAAAATACGATAGATAAAATAATAAATTGAGTCTACTAAAAGCGACCTAAAGCCTATATAAACATCAATGCTCTTAAAAAGTTGAATAAACTACATGTTAATACTTAAATTATTAGTTTGGTTTATTTTAGTATTTAAACTTTTAATTTTTTTAAAAATCATATTTAAAATTTAATTTTGTTTTATTTTAGCACATGTTGTTAAAAACTTTAGTTTTATTTCATTTTTATACATCGTTCAAAATTTAACGTTATTTGAAAAGATTCGAATATTTAGATACTAAAATATATCAAATTATAATTTATGTACTTATTACGTAATTTACCCTAAAAAATACTAGGGATAAAATAATAAAGAAATGGCATCATAAAAAAAAGTTGTTACTATTTCAAACAACTACCAATGTTCCTTTTTAGAAATGGATAAAGTAGTGAAGCTCGTTAATTAGTGTTAGAACTTGGGATTTCATTTTTTTTTTAATAATCTAAGTGGATACAAATTTGTTTTAAAGATATTTAACAGTTTGACAACGAACATTTAAATATTTTATAATCACAGGTCTTCAATTTAGAACTTTTAAAAATAACAATTATCCATTTACTACTAAGATAATTTAATTCGTACAAATCTCGTCTAAAAGAGGAAGACGTTTTCATAAGGGACAAAACATAATTATATGATTTCAACATTAACAAGATTTTTAAAAGTATTTAAATTTTATTTAATAAAAATTATTGAGACGATGTAATTTAAACAAGCTTTGTGGGTACAAATAATAATTGGGTAAACTATGCCTATCATCCCTTTTGTTATCGGTCTGATCGACTTTGATAAAAAAAGGGGAAATAATACCTTATGTTATCGGTCCGTCCGGTTTAAGTCCTTATGTTATTAGTTTTGTTTAACCCATTTTATTTTAAGTCCCTTTTGCTGAAGTTACTAACATGACTAAGGGACTAAAATCGAACGAATTGATACTGTTAGGGACTGAAATCGGACGGACTGATAAATTAGGGACTTAATCAGATGGACCGATGGCGTTAGTGACCATTTCCCCTTAATTGTTTTTCGGTGACCAAAGTCGGTCAAACCATAAACATAGGGACTATCCTCATAGTTTACCCATAATAATTTCATTTCATACAAATATATACCTACAAATTTTTTGACCTAACTCATCATTCGAAAAACGATAATTATATTACATCACATTATTTTCACCGTAGTAGTAATAATTATTTACTCATGTGGAGTCCATCCCATATAAACCCTAATTCCCATTTAGGGTTCCTGAAAGCAGACGATAACCTTCCAAGCATGGAGTTAAACTCAGAGTCAGAACAAGCATGCTGACCCTTGCGTAGGTCGCTACAACCCCAAAACTCGTCCCTCCCCTTGTCATTATTCCACACTCTTCTCTCAACACATCCTCACACTTCAATCCCTCCTTGCACCTCAACCATGCAAAAGCTGCACCATGAAAAGAAAAATAAGATCGAATCATCGAATATCGTTAGAAACGGACACATGATTTTGTGTAACGGAATTAGATAATTAATAAGCAAAGTGATGATTCAAGGCATTTATACCGGGGTTTGAATTGGTGTATTCGCCGGTGAATTTGCAGTAACCTTGTGGGTACTCGGGCAAGCTGAAAGCTCCATTGCTTTTCATCACCACTTCACGGAGCCTTTCCCATCTGTCGGACATGAGGCCCCGCCCGTGTTCGAAGAAGTTACTTCTTCGAGCTCGGGGTTCTGGCAGTCGTCGGCGACGACTCCGAGAATAGTGGCGGCACGAAGCTGGGATTCTTTGGATACACCGATGCTGCTCACCTCTATGAATGTCACCATCTTGGAGGCGATTGCTTTATCCTTAACGATAGCCCAACTACATAAATACGGTTTTGAGTTCGAGTTTGAGTTTTGTAAATGAAGAAAATTTCGACTTAGACTTAATTAAAGTAGGTCCAGTGTGATTCATGGCAGAAAATTTTTACCCATCCGAGAACCGGCATGTCCGGTGGCTTTGGAGAAAGTGAAAAGCATAACATCGTGATCAGCTTTATGTGTTATGGGCGTGTACTGAGGCCAATAGTAGGCTAGGTCATGAATAGATTTACCACCTTCAAGGTTCACCACGGTTCCTCGAATCGAGCCGTCGGGGTTGTTCGGTGAAGTCACCACCTCGATGTAAGCTTCGTCTTCATCGAAGCGGTTCGCGTCTCCTGACCATTTATATAGCCTCGATTGGAGGAACTCCGTCTCCATTGGATACGACTGCAATAGAAGGTTATTCTGTTCTCAGTCTCAAATTATACGAGAATTTAAAAATTTAGGAAACTACTAGTGTGAGAGGCTCACCGAGTAGAAAGGGGCGGCAGCGACCACGCTAATCGGTTTGGGCCGATCAGGGATGAGAGGGCGTAGAGAACAGCATGGAAGATCTGTGTCGAGCCATTTCCGACGATGATGAATCGATCATCATCGACTACGGCGTTCCCGACGATATGGTGCAGCCTCCGAATGGCACGGTCGAGCTCCGGCATCGAAAACCAACACAGATTACTGAATTGCTGAAGTAGCTCATCAATTCATCTCCTGAAATCACCATTTTAGACCTATCACCCATCTTCTTCCAGTATGGCTCGTACAACGTAGGATCACCGCTGTTTGAAAAAGAAAATTCTATTGAACCGTAACACTTTAATTATAAATCATCCTATTTTTATGAACCATAACACTTTAATTATTAATCATCCTATTTGTATGAACCATAACACTTTAACTATTAATCATCCTATTTGTATGAAGGATGTCTTACATGGATTTATACGCATGCATAAAGGTCGGACACATTCGTAAATATCATAATTCAAATCTCAAACTTCTTTTTAAGGGTCGAACATGGGTCTGAGGAGAAAAAAGAAAAATGCATGCAATGTTATAAACGGAATCAGGAGGCGTTGGGCTTACCGAGCAAGGTCGACGACAGCGTCCGAGGAGAGAGTAATAGGTGTCCTTGTGCGGTGGACACTTCTGATTCTTTTGTCGGAACCGCCGTTTCAACACCGAACACCATCTTAGCTTCCGCCAAAAGAGATTAAAAACTCAATTTTTTATGCAAATAACTTTAGGATCTTTCGCTGTCTTGATTAAGCTCCGACTTGCTCGAGTTACAAGGAGATTTTTAATCTCTTTCTGAAAAAAACAAGTTTAGGGTTTGTGCCTTTGTGGAATGGAGTATGGACGAATACACACACAAATATGTAGGTGAAGATGAAATGGGAGAGCTAAAGGATTTGGTTACAATGAAACAACATAACATCAATCGGTTCGGTCAGTATGTTAAAAATAACAGCGAGGTTAACTGTAATTAGATAAAAAAAATAACAGTTGATAACGGAATCAATTATTATTATAATAAACTGAATATTGTACAATAATAGCAAATATGTTTGTATTTAAAATTAATATTTGATTCGAATTAATCGATTAAAAATTATATACTCATTGTTATAAAGTAAAATAAGGGTAAACTTTTTACTTCTTTATTTACTCTCTTTAATTTCTATTATTTAGTATCAACATTTTGGTTGCTTCTGCTCGAAGTTTCACATTATTCATGCAGCAAGCAGGAAAATACGAAAGCTATAATTCTGGGCTCTTTCCCACAACTACTAAGCTTATGCGATAATGAACCAAAAACGAATATAATATATATATATATATATTTATAACAACCAAAATTTATGATTTAAAGGTTATCGGTTATGGCTTGGAGTTTAGGGTTTTAAGTTAGAGATACGTTTTAAAATGATTAAATTGACGCGAAAATACGATAGAGACGAAAGAGATTAATTAGATACGCTACGAGGGCAAAAGCTGCCCTTTTATCTTTATATTTACCGGTGTTTTTATTTTTCGTTTTATTAGTTCATTATGTATATAATAATTAAATATTTGCATTAGGTATTAATAGTATATATTATTTGTTTGGAAAGTTAATTATTATAAATATATATATATATATATATTAATTATGATTATATTGAAATATGTACATAATATAAAATTAGGGGTATTCCCTTTAAATCATAAACTTTAAATCATAAACTTTAAACCCTAACTTAGGGTTTATAATTTAGAGTTTAAGTTAGGGGTAAGATACAAAATGATGCAATTAAATAACTTTGAGGGCTAAATTGATGCAAAAGTACGATATAAACGAAAATGATAAATTGAGTCTACTACAACAACAAATGAGACCCTTAAGCCTAATATAAATAATTAGCAACGACGAAAGTAAATAAAATAAAAAATAAAATAAAAAATTTGAGACTCGGACAAAATATAGTGTCTACACATATCGAATATTTTTATCCTAAATCCGAATATAATCCGAACTAATTCTACAAAAATTCAACTCAAATTCAATTTTAATTTTGTTATCACTTTGATAAATAGAGGCTAAATTGAGAGTTTTCTTTAATAGTGGCAAAAGTAGGTATTAAACCCCCAGTAATCTGATACAGGTATGTACAAGTTCCCTGTTGAACAGTTCCAATATATTGAACATGAAATAAATAATATTGCTTAGTATTCCCAAAGCATGTTTATTTTATTGTAAAAATATCGAGACGAATTCACGTCGAAAGCTCAAACAGATTATTTATGGAAATAGAAACAAGAGTAAACTACATATTTAATTCCTAAACTATTAATTTTGATTCATTTTAGTATTTAAACTTTCAAATATTTTAAAATCATATCTAATATTTAGTTTTTGTTTCATTTTAGTATCTATCATTAAAAACATAGCGCATTTTGTACCTAAACTATTAGTTTAGGTCTGCTTTAGTACCTAAACTTAATTTTTTTTAAATCATATCTAAAGTTTACTTTTTTTCCATTTTATCACCTATTCAAAATTTAACGTTAGATTTTTTTTTAAAACAATGAAAGTTTAGATATTAAAACGGACCAAAATTAATAATTTAGGTATTAAATTCATAATTCACCCTAGGAACAAATTCGTAGATTTTCCCAACGCAGCTAAATAGACATTTTATTTAGAATAGTAACACGATATTACTACAATACATAACCCCTTTCCCACGTAAGAGGGTGCATTATTTTGCAACAAAAGGAAGTAAAAAAGCCAACAAGTACACGAATAAACCATCTATTTAGCTGGCTCGGTTGGTCCGGTTACTCAACATCATTTCATGGCCACACCGACGCAGATATACTTAGGAGGATAAATCAGAATATTAACACATAGGCCACTGCAGCATTCAATAGTGGGAGAGCAGTCCTCCCCCGAGGGCACACACTTTTCAGCTGATTTCTTCACGGAGAAAATATCGGCGAAAGGGTTCCGGATGTTGGCTCCGGCGATGGTAGAGAAGGGCGTAACACTGTTACGAGCGGCCGTCACCGTCGGAGCCATTGCAGTCAATAGCACCATCGCCACTGCAAGCGAAAGCAAAGCAAACTTCCTGCACTCCATTTCTTATGACTAGTTCAGTTCTTGTAGCGTAGAGTAGATATGAATCCCTGGTGTTACCCAATACTCCTTTTTATAGTCAAGGTGGTGATCCAAAATATGAGAATTCATATGAAACACGTGCCTTTTAATTAATAATAATTCCATAGGGAGTAGGAACCAATGTACTAAATGGGACAGAGAATCTAGAAATTACATCCACTCGTTTAATTAAAACATGTCTACAGTCTATATTTAAGTAAAAAAAAATTACCACCTATGACTTTGATGTATATATCTCTTTCAATTTGAAGCCAGCTGTGTGTATATATCCGCCGCCCATATCAAGCACGAGAAAAGAGTGTTATTGTATGTTTTTATTTTTTAAAAAAATTGTTATTAGGGCAAATTACTCTGAATAAAACTAATATTTAGGACATGTATTGATTTCATCATTGAACTTTAAAACATTTCGCTTGTAGCACTTAACTTTGACTTTAGCTTCAATATAAGCATTGGGATGTTAACCCATTAATAGTCGGATCACATGACTTTAGCTCCGTTGCTTTTTATCACCACTTCCCGGAGCCTTTCCTATCTGTCGGACATGAGGCGCCGCCCGTGTTCGAAGAAGTTTACTTCCCAGAACTGATTTCACCATAAGCAGCCAAAGGAACCTCATCCAACACTTGTAGAGAAGAACCCTCGACAAAAGGCACATCAAAGAGCCTTGAGCTGTTGGAAATGGAATGGGACTTACAAACTATAACCAGATCCCTAATAAAACACTTTCGCCTAACACAGACTGCTCACATGGCCCAATAAAAAAGGAGGAAGGAACATCGTGTGCCCTGCTACAGAAACACCACTACCTCTAAAACAACAGCATGCACCCACCCACCTTCCATAAAGCCATTAACAGTATCACGCCTCTGACACACCACCTCACCTTGTTCCTGCACGACATTCCCACCTCGAGGCCACCTCTAGCAACACCATCAACCTCGAAGAAAGGAGAGTATGATCCTTTATCGGCAACCACACACCACGCTCCACCACCAACCATGATTCCAACGACAGAATCACTAGGCCCTTCCTGCACTTCGGAATGAACTTCAATGGGGAATAACCTACCCCAACACAATCGGACCTTCAGCTCTGAAAGATGAAAGAAAAATAAAAACGAAAACCTATTCTTTACTAAGCCGACCGAACTACATACCTCCCATGAAAGCTCCCCCTTTGAGGTTAGAAAACTCCTGCTATCCACAAAAGAGTTGGAAGAATAGCTTGCATCGCTGTCAACAGCAACCAATACATGGACAACTACGAACGAACCACAATGGTTCCCACCTGCTGGCCAAACAGACTTCTGAACTGGCATCCCACCATCTGCCAACACACCACCCTCAACCTCTTTAAGCTACCTATCACCCTTTAAAGCTAGCTTCCAAACCTTTTTAAGACTACTATCCACATCAACCATCTTGCTTAGCCTTACAGTATTTTTGACATGGAAAACACTGGTCTTTAAAACGTCCAACACCCTACCATCAGCTCTCCTATCCGCCAAGTTGCTCCAAATCAATTTCTGAGCCATACGAATGCAAAAGAAGATCCCACGGCTTTTCTTTTCAAACTCTTAAACGCAATGAACACATCCAAAACAACACCATAGACTTGAAACATTTCCTTAAGAGACAAAACATGGATCCTCTTGCATAAAGACATACTTAAAAAAAACTAAAAATTAAAAGAAAGAAAGGGATTGGCGGCCAGCAACCAGCCATAAGGGCTGGTGCCGTCGCCTGTAAGCACAAGTACAATGAGCGAAGATTAGATTAACCCAATGTCCAACTACCAACACTTCGTAGTAACACTGCTTGGGAGTGTTTTACCCGATATAATTACAATAATGATTAAATAAAACGAGAACATAAATAAAATATATACAATTTTTACCTAAAATATCCTAAATTAAAATAATTAGCTGACCCTATTCCCATATGTAATGAGGTAATGGGAGGTAGGATAGTAGGCTGCCCTCGTTGAGGACAGCTTCCGTGAAAGACTTTCGTTATGAATTGCCCTCAGTGGGACTCGATCTCATGACCACAAGGTTAAGAGCATTGCGCTCTAAATATCCTAAATTTTACTCATGCACTTGGAACGAGCTCTTTAAACCGAAAGAAGGAGGAGGAATGGGCTTTAGAGACTTAATCAAATTCAACATTGCCCTCCGGGCTAGCGTAGGTTGCTTCGTTCTAAGTACTTTTGAAGAATA
Organism: Hibiscus syriacus; assembly: GCF_006381635.1. NCBI lineage: Eukaryota > Viridiplantae > Streptophyta > Magnoliopsida > Malvales > Malvaceae > Hibiscus > Hibiscus syriacus. The sequence goes on along the minus strand of NW_024063393.1, from coordinate 328,630 downwards.
ACATTCCTCAAATCTCCCCTCGACTAAAACTCTTCACTGATATGGAGATGTATCTGGAGCTATGAAGGCCTTCTTGATAAGGCTTGATTGAATACAATTAAATAGTTAAGTGGTCTGATTGATAAAATTGAAAGATTGATGGTAAAAATAAAAGAACTAAATAACTAGGTGGTCAATGATATAGTTTACCATATAAATTACTTTGGAGTATTCCCTCCCCTTGAAATTTTGTTGTGGAAGTTCACTCTTAATTTTATATTATTTACATATTTCAATATAATCATATTTAATATATATATATATATATTTATAATAGTTAACTTTCCAAACAAATAATATATACTATTAACACCTAATACAAATATTTAATTATTATATACATAATGAACTAAGAAAACGAAAAATAAAAACACCATTAAATATAAAGACAAAAGGGCAACTTTTTCCCTCTAGCGTATCTAATTCATCACATTCGTCTATATCGTATTTTCGCATCAATTTAACCCTTTGAAGTTGTTCAGTTGCATCATTCTACACTCTACCCCTAACTTAAAACCCTAAACCCCAAGCCATAACCTCTAAACTATAAACTCTAAATCTTAACTTAGGGTTTATAATTAAGGGTTTAAGTTAGGGGTAAGATATATAATGATACAATTAAACAACTTTGAGAGTTAAATTGATGCAAAAATACGATAGGGACGAAAATGATAAATTGAGTCTACTACAGGAGCAAAGATGACTGTTAAGCCTAATATAAATAATTAGCAATGGCGAAAGTAAATAAAATTAAAAATAAAAATAAAATAAAAATTTTGAGACTCGGACAAATATAATGTCTACACATATCGAATATTTTTCATCCTAAGTCGGAATCTAATCCGATCTAATTCTTCAAATATTCAACTCAAATTCAATTTTAATTTTGTTATCACTTTGATAAATAGTGGCTAAAGTGAGAGTTTTCTTTAATAGTGGCAAAAGTAGGTATTAAACCCCCAGTAATCTGATACAGATTAACAGATAGTTAAAAGTGCCCTGTTGAACAGTTCCAATATCTTGAACATGAAATAAATAATAATGCTTAGTATTCCCAAGCATGTTTATTTTATTGTAAAAATCGAGACGAATTCACGTCAAAAGCTCAAACAGATTATTTGTGGAAATAGAAACAAGGGTAAACTACGTGTTTAGCTTCTAAACTATTAATTTTGATCTATTTTAGTATTTAAACTTTTAAAAATTTTAAAATCATATTTAATATTTAGTTTTTGTTTCATTTTAGTATCCACCATTAAAAATATAGCGCATTTATACCTAAATTATTAGTTTTAGTCTATTTTTGTACCTAAACATTTATTTTTTCAAAATCATACCTAAAATTTACTTTTTATTTCATTTTAGCATCCGTTCAAAATTTAATATTAGATTTTTTTTAAAATGAAAGTTTAGACACTATAACAGACCAAAATTGATAGTTTATGTATTAAACTCGTAATTCACCCTAGAAACAAATTTGTAGATTTTTCCAACGCAGCTAAATAGACATTTTATTTAGAATAGTAACACCATATTACTACAATACATAACCCCTCTCCCACGTAAGAGGGTGCATTATTTTGCAACAAAAGGAAGTAATAAAAAGCCAACAAGTACACGAATAAACCATCTATTTAGCTGGCTCGGTTGGTCCGGTCACTCAACATCATTTCATGGCCCTGTCGACGCAGATAAACCTAGGAGGATAAATCAGAAGATTAATACATAGGCCACTGCAGCATTCAATAGTGGGAGAGCAGTCTTCCCTGAGGGCACACACTTTTCAGCTGATTTCTTCACCGAGAAAATATCGTCGAAAGGGTTCCAGATGTTGGCGCCGGCGATGGAGGAGAAGGGCGTAACCCTGTTACGAGTGGCCGTCACCGTCGGAGCCATTGCAGCCGATAGCACCATTGCCACTGCAAGCGAAAGCAAAGCAAACTTCCTACACTCCATTTCTTATGACTAGTTCAGTTCTTGTAGAGTAGAGTAGATATGAATCCATGGTGTTACCCAATACTCCTTTTTATAGTTAAGGTGGTGGTCCAAAATATGAGAATTCATATGAAATACGTGCCTTTTAATTAATAATAATTCCATAGGGAGTAGGAACCAATGTTCTAAATGGGACAGAGAATCTAGAAATTACATCCACTCGTTTAATTAAAACGTGTCTACAGTCTATATTTAAGTAAAAAAAAATTACCACCTATGACTTTGATGTATATATCTCTTTCAATTTGAAGCCAGCTGTGTGTATATATCCGCCGCCCATATCAAGCACGAGAAAAGAGTGTTATTGTATGTTTTTATTTTTAAAAAAATTGTTATTAGGGCAAATTACTCTGAATAAAACTAATATTTAGGACCTGTATTGATTTCATCATTGAACTTTAAAACATTTCGCTTGTAGCACTTAACTTTGACTTTAGCTTCAATATAAGCATTGGGATGTTAACCCATTAATAGTCGGATCACATGACTTTAGCTCCGTTGTTTTTCATCACCACTTCCCGGAGCCTTTCCCATCGGTCGGACATGAGGCGCCGCCCGTGTTCGAAGAAGTTTACTTCTTCAAGCTCGGGGTTCTGGCAGTCGTCGGCGACGACTCCGAGAATAGTGGCGGCACGAAGCTGGGATTCTTTGGATACACCGATGCTGCTCACCTCTATGAATGTCACCATCTTGGAGGCGATTGCTTTATCCTTAACGATAGCCCAACTACAGAAATACGGTTTCCAGTTCGAGTTTGAGTCTTGTAAACGAAGAAAATCTCGACTTAGACTTAATTAAAGTAGGTCCAATTTGATTCATGGCAGAAAAGTTTTACCCAATGCGAGAAACGGCATGTCCGGTGGCTTTGGAGAAAGTGAAAAGCATAACATCGTGATCAGCTTTACGTGTTATTGGCGTGTACTGAGGCCAATAGTAGGCTAGGTCATGAATAGATTTACCACCTTCACGGTTCACAACGGTTCCTCGAATCGATCCGTCTGGGTTGTTCGGCGAAGTCACCACCTCGATGTAAGCTTCGTCTTCATCGAAGCGGTTCGCGTCTCCCGACCATTTACATAGCCTCGATCGGAGGAACTCCGTCTCCATTGGATACGACTGCAATAGAAGGTAATTATGTTCTCATTCTCCAATTATACGAGAATTTGAAAATTTAGGAAACCGCTATCGTGTGAGAGGCTCACCGAGTAGAAAGGGGTGCCAGCGACCACGCTAATCGGTTCGGGCCGATCAGGGGACGAGAGGGCATAGAGCACTGCATGGAAGATCTGTGTCGAGCCATTTCCGACGATGATGAATCGATCATCATCGACTACGGCGTTCCCGATGACATGGTGCAGCCTCTGAATGGCACGGTCGAGCTCCGGCATCGAAAACCAACACAAATTTACTGAATTGCTGAAGTAGCTCGTCAATTCATCTCCTGAAATCACCATTTTAGACCTATCACCCATCTTCTTCCAGTATGGCTCGTACAACTTAGGATCACCGCTGTTTGAAAAAAGAAAATTCTATTGAACCATAACACTTTAATTATTAATCATCATATTTGTATGAACCATAACACTTTAATTATTAATCATCCTATTTGTATGAAGGATGTCTTACATGGCATTTATATGCATGCATAAAGGTCGACACAATTTGCAAATATCATAATTCGAATCTCAAACTTCTTTTTAAGGGTCGAACATGGGTCTGAGGAGAAAAAAGAAAAATGCATGCAATGTTATAAACGGAATTAGTAGAGGCGTTGGGCTTACCGAGCACGACAGCGTCCGAGGAGAGAGTAATAGGTGTCCTTGTGGCTGTGGACACTTCTGATTCTTTTGTCGGAACCGCCGTTTCAACACCGAACACCATCTTAGCTTCCGCCAAAAGAGATTAAAACTCAATTTTTTATGCAAATAACTTTAGGATCTTTCGCTGTCTTGATTAAGCTCCGACTTGCTCGAGTTACAAGGAAATTTTTAATCTCTTTCTGAAAAAAACAAGTTTAGGGTTTGTGCCTTTGTGGAATGGAGTATGGACGCATACACACACAAATATGTAGGTGAAGATGAAATGGGAGAGCTAAAGGATTTGGTTACAATGAAACAACATAACATCAATCGGTTCGGTCAGTACGTTAAAAATAACAGCGAGGTTAACTGTAATTAGATAAAAAAATAACATTTGATAACGGAATCAATTATTATAATAAAACTGAATATTGTACAATAATAGCAAATATGTTTGTATTTAAAATTAATATTTGATTCGAATTAATCGATTAAAAATTATATACTCATTGTTATAAAATAAAATAAGAGTAAACTTTTTACTTCTTTATTTACTCTCTTTAATTTCTATTATTTAGTATCAACATTTTGGTTGCTTCTGCTCGAAGTTTCACATTATGTGATAATGAACCAAAAACGAAATATATATATACATATAATTACAATAATGATTAAATAAAACGAAAACATAAATAAAATATATACAAATTTTACCTAAAATATCCTAAATTAAAAATATCCCAAATTTTACTCATGCACTTGGAACGAGCTCTGTAAACTGAAAGAAGGAGGAATGGGCTTTAGAGACTTCGGCAAATTCAACATTGCCCTCCGGGCTGGCGCAGGTTGCTTCGTTCTAAGTACTTTCGAAGCATAACATTCCTCAAATCTCCCCTCGACTCATACCCTTCACTGATATGGAGAAGTATCTGGAGCTCTGAAGACCTTTTTGATAAGGCTTGATTAAATACAATTAAATAATTAAGTGGTCTGGTTGACAAAATTAAATGATTGGGAGTGGTTTACCCGATATAATTACAATAATGATTAAATAAAACGAGAACATAAATAAAATATATACAAATTTTACCTAAAATATCCTAAATTAAAATAATTAGCTGACCCTATTCCCACATGTAATGAGATAAGGGGAAGGTAGGATAGTAGGCTGCCCTCAACGCCAGGTTGATGGCAGCTTCCGTGGAAGGCTTCTGTTATGAATTGCCCTCAGTGGGACTCGATCTCACGACCACAAGGTTAAGAGCCTTGCGCTCTACAAAATATCCTAAATTTTACTTGGCACTTGGAACGAGCTCTATAAACTGAAAAAAGGAGGAGGAATGGGCTTTAGAGACTTAATCAAATTCAACATTGCCCTCCGGGCTAGCGTAGGTTGCTTTGTTCTAAGTACTTTTGAAGAATAGCATTCCTCAAATCTCCCCTTGACTAAAACCCTTCACTGATATGGAGAAGTATCTGGAGGTATGAAGGCCTTCTTGATAAGGCTTGATTGAATACAATTAAATGGTTAAGTGGGTTGATTGACAAAATTAAAAGATTGATGGTAAAAATAAAAGGACTAAATAACTAGGTGGTCAATGATATAGTTTACCATATAAATTTCTTTGGAGTATTCCCTCCCCCTTAAAATTTTGTTGTGGAAGTTCACTCTTAATTTTATATTATGTACATATTTCAATATAATCATAATTAATATATATATATATATATATATATATATAATAATTAACTTTCCAAACAAATAATATATACTATTAACACCTAATACAAATATTTAATTATTATATACATAATGAACTAATAAAACGAAAAATAAAAACATCAGTAAATATAAAGACAAAATGGCAACTTTTGCCCTCGTAGCGTATCTAATTAATCTCTTTCATCTCTATCGTATTTTCGCGTCAATTTAACCCTTCGAAGTTACTCAATTGCATCATTCTACACCCTGCTCCTAACTTAAAACTCTAAACCCCAAGCCATAACCCATAAACCTATAAATCATAAATCATAAACTCTAAACATTGACTTAGGGTTTAAGTTAGGGATAGATATATAATGATGAAATTAAACAACTTTGAGGGCTAAATTGATGCAAAAATACGACATGGGCGAAAATGATAAATTGAGTCTATTACGAGAGCAAATGTGACCCTTAAGCTTAATATAAATAATTAGCAACGAAGAAAGTAAATAAAATTAAAATTAAAAATAAAATAAAAAATTTGAGACTCGAACAAAATATAATGTCTACACATATCGAATATTTTTTATCCTAAGTCCGAATATAATCCGATCTAATACTTTGAAAATTCAACTCAAATTCAATTTTATTTTGTTATCACTTTGATAAATAGAGGCTAAAGTGAGAGTTTTCTTTTATAGTGGCAAATGAAGGTATTAAACCCCCCAGTAATCTGATACAGATCATATGTAAAGTTCCCTGTTGAACAGTTCCAATATCTTGAACATGAAATAAATAATAATGCTTAATATTCCCAAAGCATGATTATTTTATTGTAAAAAATCGAGACGGAATTCACATCAAAAGCTCAAACAGATTATTTATGGAAGTAGAAACAAGGTAAACTATGTATTTAATTCTTAATTATTAATTTTGATCCATTTTAGTACTCACATTTTCAAAATTTTCAAAACCATATCTAATATTTAGTTTTTTTTTCATTTTAGTATTCACCATTAAAAACATAGTGCATTTTGTACCAAAACTATTAGTTTTGGTCTGTTTTAGTACCTAAACTTTTATTTTTTTTAAAACCATATATGAAATTTACTTTTTGTTTCATTTTAACACCCATTCAAAATTTAACGTTAGATTTTTAAAAAAAAATGAAAGTTTAGACACTAAGACAGACTAAAATTAATAGTTTAGATATTAAACTCGTAATTCACCCTAGGAACAAATTCGTAGATTTTCCCAACGCCGCTAAATAGACATTTTATTTAGAATAGTAACACGATATTACTACAATACATAACCCCTTTCCCACGTAAGAGGGTGCATTATTTTGCAACAAAAGGAAGTAAAAAATGCCAACAAGTACACGAATAAACCATCTATTTAGCTGGCTCGGTTGGTCCGGTTACTCAACATCATTTCATGGCCTCACCGACGCAGATATACCTAGGAGGATAAATCTGAAGATTAACACATAGGCCACTGCAGCATTCAATAGTGGGAGAGCAGTCTTCCCCGAGGGCACACATTTTTCAGCTGATTTCTTCATCGAGAAAATACCGGCGAAAGGGTTCCGGATGTTGGCTCCGGCTATGGCGGAGAAAGGCGTAACCCTGTAACGAGCGGCCGTCACCGTCGGAGCCATTGCAGCCAATAGCACCATTGCCACTGCAAGCGAAAGCAAAGCAAACTTCCTGCACTCCATTTCCTATGACTAGTTCAGTTCTTGTAGCGTAGAGTAGATATGAATCCATGGTGTTACCTAATACTCCTTTTTATAGTCAAGGTGGTGGTCCAAAATATGAGAGTTCATACGAAACATGTGCCTTTTAATTAATAATAAGTCCATAGGGAGTAGGGACCAATGTACTAAATGGGACAGAGAATCTAGAAATTACATCCACTCGTTTAATTAAAACATGTCTATATTTAAGTAAAAAAAATTACCACCACACCTAAATGTAGGATATTACTCTTTCTTTCTTTTTTATTGCCCTCTCAATTTTAAAGTTTAGTTTAAACTAATTTGGACACCTCTGGCTTTGATGTATATATCTCTTTCAATTTGAAGCCAGCTGTGTGCATATATCCGCTGCCCATATCAAGCATGATAAAAGAGTGTTATTGTATGATTTGATTTTTAAAAAAAAATTGTTATTAGGGCAAATTACTCTGAATAAAAACTAATATTTAGGACATGTATTGATTTCATCATTGAACTTTAAAACGTTTCGATTGTAGCACTTAACTTTGACTTTAACTTCAATATAAGCATTGGGATGTGAACCCACTAATAGTCGGATCACATGACTTTAGCTCCGTTGCTTTTTATCACCACTTCTCGGAGCCTTTCCCATCTGTCGGACATGAGGCGCCTCCCGTGTTCAAAGAAGTTTACTTCTTCAAGCTCAAGGTTCTGGCAGTCATCAGCGATGACTCCGAGAATAGTGGCGGCACGAAGCTGGGATTCTTTAGATACACCAATGCTGCTCACCTCTATGAATGTCACCATCTTGGAGGCGATTGCTTTATCCTTAACGATAGCCCAACTACATAAATAAGGTTTCGAGTTCGAGTTTGAGTATTGTAAATGAAGAAAATTTCGACTTAGACTTAACTAAAGTAGGTCCAATGTGATTCATGGCAGAAATTTTTTACACAATCCGAGAACCGGCATGGCCGGTGTCTTTGGAGAAAGTGAAAAGCATAACATCATGATCAGCTTTACGTGTTATGGGCGTGTACTAAGGCCAATAGTAGGCTAGGTCATGAATAGATTTACCACCTTCACGGTTCACCATGGTTCCTCGAATTGAGCCGTCGGGGTTGTTCGGCGAAGTCACCACCTCGATGTAAGCTTCGTCTTCATCAAAGCGATTCGCGTCTCCCGACCATTTATATAGCCTTGATCGGAGGAACTCTGTCTCCATTGGATACGACTGCAATAAAAGGTCATTATGCTCTCAGTCTCATATTATACGAGATTTTGAAAATTTAGGAAACCACTATCTCTTGAGAGGCTCATTAAGTAGAAAGGGGCGACAGCGACAGCGACCACGCTAATTGGTTTGGGCCGATCAGGGGACGAGAGGGCGTAGAGCACAGCATGGAATATATGTGTTGAGCCATTTTCGACGATGATGAATCGATCATCATCGACTTCGGCATTCCCGACGACATGGTGCAACCTCCGAATGGCACGGTCGAGCTCTGGCATCGAAAACAAACACAAATTTACTGAATTGTTGAAGTAGCTCATCAATTCATCTCCTGAAATCAACATTTTAGACCTATCACCCATCTTCTTCCTGTATGGCTTGTACAACGTAGGATCACCGCTGTTCGAAAAAGAAAATTCTGTTGAACCATAACACTTGTATTATTAAAGATATGACGAGTAAGGCTAGAGGCTCTGATCGAAAAAATTACGTCACGGTTATCATCTTTAACATTTCAGAGTTTCTTCATCATTAGGGCTTTTGGCTAATTTTTGATAAGTATGACGAGGTGGTTGATTCCTTTATCCCTAACAAAAGAAGCAAGGGAGGAAGCAAGTTTGGTTTTGTTCGTTTTTCTGGATTGGAGGATGCGAGGAAGGCTATCTTCTGTGCTGACAGATCTAGGATTTATGGCAACAAAGTTAGAGTTTTTATGGCGAGATTTCAACCTCGTGAAGCTTTCTGGAGAAAGAAGTTTTCTACTTCAAAACCAACTGTGGCCAAGAGTAAAGTGGAGGATGTTAATCTTTATTAGGTGCCCATTGTTGGTGTTATTGACGAGGATAAGCTATTAACTCTTAGAGATAGTTTGGTTGGTTAGTACAAGAAATTTATCAAAATGAAGGAGTTGGCTGATATCATGCACAAGGAAGGCATTTTAAGTCTGAGAATTATGAGATTAAGCAGATTAGCAATTTCAATCATTTTTTAAGATGAAGAGAGTATGAATTTTACCCTTAATAATCAGATTGAGGCGTTGCATTCCTTCTTTGACAAAGTGGAAGTGTGGTCGGAAAATTTTCAATGCAGAAGCCGACGGGCATGGTTATTGTGTAGAGGGATCCCACCATTTGTATGGAGTCTTTCAACTTTCAGAAACATTGCAGGAAAATGGGGTGAGCTCATCTCTATTGAGGAAGGTACTTTAAATCCTGGTTCGTTTGATAGGGCTTTGTTTCAGGTTATTACGAACAATCAAGCTCGAGTGGAAGATAATGTTGAATTGATAGTCGGGGATAGGTCTTTTACTGTATATGTTTCAGAATTTGAACCTTGTTTCAACCCAGAATCTGTCTAGGAAGATTCATTGATGTTAGAAGAGGAAGTTGCTTACCCGGATCCCTTGGTGGGGGAGATCGATTATATCTCATCAGAAAAACTTCACGAGCTGGAGGGTTGTGGCGGATTGACTTCTCATGTGAAAGCAAATGTAGGTCCTTGTTTTGAAGAGGAATGGGCGAATGAATCAGATTCCCAGGTAGCTCATAATGGGGCAGTTGTGCTTGTTGATTTGAATCAGAAGAGTAGCACTTCTTTTGCTTTGGAGGAAGCTACTTTGGCTCACGTGTATGCTTTAGTGGAATTGTGTGCTGGTGTCGATGGTAAAGCGGTAGAGGTGGCGATGTCGCCTAAGAACAAGGTTGCGTTTGATGATTATGTTAGAGGAGTGGCAATTCTAATGCGGTAGAGGTTTTTAATAAGCCGCAAGTGGGTCATGTAGTGGAATTAGAAGCTGGTCTCGATGTTAATGCGGTTGAGCGTCCAAGTGCGCCTTCTGATAGAATTAAGAACAAGGATGTGATTATGAACAAGGTTGTGCATGCTAATTTATGTCAGAGAAGTGGCAATGCCAATGCGGTGGAGGTTTTTAATATGAAGAAAGTGGGTCCTGTAGTGGAATTGGAAGCTGGTCTTAAGGATAATTCGGTTGATGGTCCAATTACGCCTATGAATAGGAATAATATTAAGGAGCATGTTGCACAACAGAGTGTGACTTTTGATGGGTTATCGAAAAAAGGCGTTGAAGCTAGTATGGACAGCTTGGATTTTGTTTCACAAACATCACGTTATGGTGTAGTGGAGCATGCAGTTATTTGTTAATGGAGTGGTTATTATTATAATGCATTAGAGATAGATAATGGGGAGCTCATGGGTACAAAGTTGGATTGGCGTGTGGCTTTACAAAGCAATGTGTTCGAATTACCCATTGTGCCTAGTGTTAGACTTTCGGTAAAAGACATTGAAGAGAGCATTGGGGTTTCAGTTTCTAATAGAGATGCCAATCATTGTCAGCCTAAGCCATCTTCCAACGGTATTAGGCCTTTGGATTGTTCGAGTTCAAAGTTGTTATTTTTTAAAACAGTGGAAGAGGGGTCTTTGTCCAAGTCTCCTGTAATGAATATTTATGTTCTTTCTAATGAAAAGGTGCTGACCAATAAGATGAATAGGAAGCAACAGAAATTTGGTTCATTATTGGATATTAAGGACAAAGTATTGTCGAAAGCTGAGAAATTAAAAAAGAGATCATGCGTTGAAGAGATTTAACTTGCTGAAATCTTATCTAAATTCCTCTTAACCATTTGGTAGATCTCTATCAGATTCGGATTTTAAGAGAAGGTGGCTTTCTTTATTGCTAAGGAGCATTATTGTCATTAAGTCAAAGTTTGGCGTGTGATTATTGGGGATTGCGCAAAGATTAAGGTTGTGTTCTAGGAGATTTTTCACTGAATTTAGGATCTATGGCTCCTAAAAGATTGTTTATGTTTTAATGCGTGTTGGGTTGATGATTGAGGAAGTCATGGTGTTTTGCAGTGATCAACAGTTTTTGGCGATTATGTTTCCAGCCTCTGTTTTCTGATTGTCCTTACTGTGTTCACCTGATTTTTGTTTCTGATGGAGTTTCTATTTATAATTCATCCTGCTATTTGGTATGTATGGATGTTGGTGTGAGTTCTGTTGTGGGTTGGGGTATGTAATGTTTGTGGCACTGTGGCATCCTTGTATTGTTTCTCTTCCACCTCTGGGTTCACTCTTTTTCCTCCAACTAGGATTAGAGAGGTTTTTTAATGAGGGCCTTGAGGTGGTGTACTTTGCATTTATTAATACAAAGAACCCTCTTTAAAAAAAACATAACACTTTAATTATTAATCATCCTATTGAACCATAACACTTTAATTATTAATCATTCTATTTGTATGAAGGATGTCTTACATGACATTTATACGCATGCATAAAGGTGGACACAATTAGTAAATATCATAATTCGAATCTCAAACTTCTTTTTAAGGGTATGTTGAGTTAATCGATCGATGAAATTGGCCAAGAGGGGGTGAATTGGCAATAAAAATTTTGGTGGAAGCTTTTACAGAAAATTGAAAGTAATTTGCACAACGATTTAGAGTGGCTCGACTTTCTCAACCAAAGTCTAAGTCTACTACCTTAGCTATCCACACTAAGGATTCTCCAACAAATTCACTAATTTGTTCTTTCTTTAAGGACAAAGAGTAACCTTACAACTCCCTCAAGAATTATACCCCAAATTCTTGAGCACACTCTTTTTAAAGAGAAATACACAAATTTGCAAACTTACAAGGAAAACCTCACAAGGTAGATTGTTTGCACAATTCTAGAACAAAGAAAGAACACTCAAGAATGAATACAATTGAGTACAAGTAGTGTTCTTGAAACCAAAATGAATATTGAATGAAAAATAGGCTTGAAGTGCTCAAACAATGAGTTTGATGCTTTCTCTTTGATTCTCTCTTGATTCTTGTTGATTGTGTTTCTTGTTCTTGATTAATGGCTTCTAAGCTTGTTTAAATATTCTTTGGATAATTTCTGAACGTTGGGGGATCATTAGTGGAGTTAATAGGGTCATTTAAGTGTGAAAACAATTAATAAAATAGTGGGAGCGTCTGGTGCATCGATGCATAGGGCTAGTGCATCGATACACTATGTGTAAAATTCAAATATTTCGACCGTTGAAAGATTTAGTGCATCGGTACACTGAGGGTGCATCGATGCATAAATATGCTTTGATGTTTTGAAAAAGCCTGTGTGCATCGATGCATGGCTTGTGCATCGGTGCATAAAATCAATTCGATGTTTTAATAATACATGGAGTGCATCGATGCATGGTATGTTCATCAATACACAAAAGCTATTTAATGTTCAATTAAAACAAGGGTGCATCAATGCATTGATTTATGCATCGGTACACTTACCTGAAAAATTGATTTTAGGCTCGTTTTTGGTTCGAAATACTTTGTGAAAATTGTTTCAAAAATATTTTAAGTATAAAACACAATTTTACACATTAGTAAGGATTGAAATTGATCTTGAAAGACTTGGAGTAATATTTTGATATTCGAGTAATTAAATCGAATATACTTAGAAAATCATTTGTAAAATCTTAAAATTCATTTAACTTAATTTGTTATATCGAAACATCAAAATGTTTTCAACAATCTCCCCCTTTTTTGACATAACAAAACATTTGAGTAATTTTAAGATTTTTAAGAAAATCATTTTTGAAATCAAATTTGAAATTACTCCCCCTTACTATGATAATACATCTTCTCCCCCCTTTTCGTTGAATCAAAAAGACTCGATTAAAAGTATTGGAAAGAAAAAGTTTTGAAATATAGCCAGTTGATATTTATAGTTTAAGCTGCTAAGATCACAATCAAGAGAAAGATTAGCCATTAGTTTCATCAATATTCATATAAAAAATGTGAAATGGTAAAATTTGGTCATAATGCAACTAAGATGCAAAAGTAATAAACATTTAAGTTCAAAATGAAAGTTCACATAAAATATACAAGTTCAAACATCCATAAAAACATTAAACAAATTCAAACATCCAACAACCAAAGTAAAACAATCCAACAACATTCAAAATGTTTTAACGATGAGTTCTAAATTCAATCCAAACAAAATCAAAGTAAGGTAGAGTCTACTCCATTGGAGGATCGGGAGGAGGAGGAAAGTGTGCTCGCATCTCAAGAGTGAGAGCATCCATACGATCACACATTTCCCTTTGAAATTCAGTAAGTTGAGACTCTATGGAAGCAAAACGCAGATCAAATGTCTCCATGAATGATCTATAATATGGAGGCATTTTTCCTCATATTGTACCGATTCCGGTGCTAGAGGATCGTCGTCAGGAACTTCCTCATAAATATCTTGCATGAGCTGCTCAAGTTCGAGATCATCGTTTGCAGCCGGTGCCGGAGAAGGTGGAGCATGAGAAGAGCTAGGAGCAGAAGGAGCTCATGAAGAACTGGCTCTCAGAGTTTGCTTATTGGGTCGAAAGACCCATTGACCAGTTTCTTCATCCTGTTTCCAATCAGCTTTCTTCAAGGAGGTGAGATTGATTTGGTTTTGAAGAGGATGGGATTCTCAAGAGAAACTCTAAGACCGAGTTTAATAAAAAGATTACTAAGTAGACACCCATAAACTAAAGTTTCGATATGTTTAGAAGGAACAACATTTATGGTATCTACTAGTTCACTAAAAATGATTTATGGCAAATTTATCTTGTTATTATACTGGATACAATGTATCCACTATAAATCTCTGACACGAAGAGTGGAGTACCTACCTCCGGATGGTCTAAACCACTAAAAGATCATCAAATGAAGAAATCGATCGTGATGAGATCGTAGAGTACTAACACTAGCATTAGGAAGATAGGGATATGCCACACTTTCTTTCTCATTATGTAAACCATCGTCATCTAGCCCAAATTGTTTAGCTATAGTCTCATAGTCAATATGAATATATTGTCCTAAAAGGTAGGATCTGATTCCTATAGGCCCAATTTGACGCTCGTTTTGGATACATACCGTATTAGAGTATAAAATGCGGACCAACTAATGATACACAATTGGTTTAAGGTGAAACAGTTTATCAAACTTCTAGGATTTGAGAGTCGGTAGGTTTTCAAAGTTGATATCTATCATGGCTTGAACAGAGGGAATACGTTATTCCCGAATTTTGTATGTTCGGAAAGAATTCATGTACCTATGATAGAGTTCTTCTCTATGACAGTCAGGCATATTAAAACAGGAGTTTAGAATGGTCATATTGGGATCGTTTGGATTTGGAGGTTGAGGATGAATAGGATTAGGAGGTCGATTAGAACGACTCGAAGAAGTCCTAGGGCGTTTAGGGTTGGACATGGTTTAAGAATCAGAATTGGATGGGTAACCTGCAAATTTAAAAACATGTATGCAATATAATCAATCCCAAAACTCAATTGAGTCCGTAATAATTCAAGGTTCTCTAAACCGAATCCTAATGGACAAAGTTTTTGAAAATTTTTGAAAACAACGTTTGAAAAATCAATGTATAATTTTCAAATTAAAACAAAAACATCAAATTCAAAATTAAATTAAGATTTTTGATTTTTTTATTTCGAAATTCTTGAAAAATCTTGAAAATTTTAGTGTTTTTGATGAAATTGATTATAAAATATTGTTTCTAAACACTAAACAGTCAATGTCCGATATAATGTTCATCCTAGAACTAATCTAAACTAGTTCTAAAATCAAAATTTGATAAAATAGGAGTTTTTAGAAAAATACTTTGAAAAATCTTGGATTGAGAGGAATGTGATGATGTTTTGCACTATTTAATGATATTATCAGGATTTCGAGATGTAATGCTCGAAAATTCTGACTATTTTTCGTTGATTTTGAGCAAATGGAGAGTATAAGGAGAGAGAGGGACGAACAGCGGTAAGGGGAGTTTTTAAGAGTGTTTGAGCAAATGAAGAAGAAATAGGGTTTTTAACCAAAAACCCGATAGATGCATCAATGCATGACCTTGTGCATCGATGCACATTCAAGGAGTGCAGCGATGTATCTTCATGATGTATCGATACACATTCAAAGGGATGCATCGATGCACTTTCATAGTGTATCGATGCATTATGCACAAAAATGTCAAAAATCCGTTTTAAACAGTTAAAATGCTAAATAATTTAGCTCTAGTAGTATTGGCAACTAATATATTGAAAATTAATCATGTTCAAACAATCAATTTTATCTTTAAACTTCATTTGAACATATAATTAATTCTCACCAAAGATCATAAACTCCACCTAACTATTAGCATGGAATGCATTCAAAAATGTTATTTTATAAGCATTTTCAAATTAAAATTAAAAATGCTAAAATTATTTTAAACACTAAGTGAAAATAGGCCAGTTAAACCTAATTCTCTCCTAAGTTTCCAAAATCTTTCTTTGTCTAAGGGTTTTGTAAAGATATCCGCTAATTGGTGCAAAGTATCAACAAATTCTAGAACTATATATTCCTTAGCGACATGGTCTCTAATGAAGTAATGTCTAATTTCAATGTGCTTAGTTCAAGAGTGTTGGATGGGTTTTTTAGTGAGACAAATAACACTAGTATTATCACACTTGATAGGAATGGTACCTACTTCAGTTCCATAATCAAAAAGTTGTTGTTTCATCCATAAAACTTGTGCACAACAACTACCGACTGAAATGTATTTCGCTTCAGTGGTAGATAATGCAACACAATTTTGTTTCTTTGAAAACCAAGAAATCAACATATTTCCAAGGAATTGGCAAGTACCGGAGGTGCTTTTCCTATCTAATTTGCATCCTCCATAATCCGCATCAGAAAAGGCATGCAAGCTAAAGCTAGAGTCTCTAGGATACCAAAGTCCTAAACTAGGAGTATCTTTAAGGTATCTAAAGATTCTCTTAACAGCTAGTAAATGTGATTCCTTAGGGCATGATTGAAATCTAGCACATAAGCAAACACTAAAAATAATGTTCGGTCTACTTACAGTTAGATAAAGCAAAGAGCTAATCATTGACATATATAATTTAACATCCACACATTTACCTCATTCATCTTTGTCAAGCTTTGTTGATGAGCTCATTGGAGTGTCATGAGGTTTCCCATTTTCCAGTCTAAACTTCTTGAGCATGTCTTTGACGTACTTAGCTTGATTGATGAAGATGCCATCTTTTCTTTGCTTGATTTGGAGTCCCAAGAAAAAAGAGAGCTCCCCCATCATGTTCATCTCGAATTCACTTTGCATTAGCTTAGAAAATTCTTGGCAAAGAACATCATTAGTATAACCAAATATTATATCTTCAACATAAATTTGAACTATTAATAAATTTTTACCTTTATGCTTTAAAAATAATGTAGTGTCAACATTCCCTTTTGAAAAACCTTTTTAATTAAAAAATTTGACAACCTTTCATACCAAATTCTTGGAGCTTGTTTTAAACCATAAACGCTTTTGTCAATTTAAGAACATGGTCTGGAAATTTTGAATCTTTAAAACTAGGAGGTTGTTCCACATACACTTCTTATTTTATAAAATCATTTAAAATGCACTTTTAACATCCATTTGATATAATTTAAATTCATGAAAACATGTAAATGCTAATAACATTCTAATTGCTTCCATTCTAGCTATGGGAGCGTATGTTTCATCATTCTATGCCCTCTTATTGAGTCTACTCTTGAGCAACAAGTCTAGCCTTGTTTCTCAATATATTACCACTTTCATCAAGCTTATTCCTAAATACCCATCTAGTACCTACAGTAGACTTATTACTAGGCCTTTCAACTAATGTCCATACTTTACTTCTCTCAAATTGATTTAACTCTTCTTGCATAGCCATAATCCAGTGTTCATCATTTAATGCTTCTTTAATATTCTTAGGCTCTATGCATGAGATAAGTGCAACATAGTTACAAATATTTCTAAGAGAAGATCGAGTTGTTACCCCTTTGGATGGATCACCTATTATTTCACCATCCTTGACATAGTTGTATTCCCTTGGGTAAGAGACTTCCCTTTCTTCAATGGTTGGATTCTCGAGAGGATCTTGAGTTTCCATATCTTTCGTTTCTTCCTTTGATGATGGTTCTCCAACGTCATGTCCAACATCATTTATGTTTATAATACCTACATCATCATTCATACAAGAATCCTTCATCGGAAAGGGATTATCATCGAAAACAACATGTATAGACTCTTCTACAACTAAGGTTCTTTTATTAAATATTCGATAAGCTTTAGAATTTAAGGAATAACCCAGAAAAATTCCTTCATCACTTTTAGCATCAAATTTTCCAAGATCGTCTTTACCGTTGTTTAAAACAAAACATTTACATCCAAAAGAATGAAAATAACTAATGCTAGGCTTTTTATTTTTAAAAAGTTCACATGGAGTTTTCTTCAAAATAGGCCTAATCATTACTCGATTAATAACATAACAAGCGGTATTTGTGGCTTTCGCCCAAAAATATTTTGGCAAATTATTTTCACAAAGCATAGTTCTAGCTATTTCTTCTAAAGTTCGATTTTTCCTTTCAACAACTCCATTTTGTTGAGGAGTTCTAGGTGCAGAAATATTATGGCTAATACCATTAGAATTACAAAACTCAGTAAATCCAAGATTTTCAAATTCAGTTCCATGATCACTCCTAACACTAGTTATAAAGTAACCTTTTTCGTTTTGAATAACTTTTGAAAATGTGACGAATTTTTCTAATGCTTAATCTTTAGTACTTAATAATAGAACCCAAGTATATCTAGAATAGTCATCTACCAAGACAAATGCATATTGTTTTCCACCCAAGCTAGTAGTTTTAGATTGCCCAAAAATATCTATATGGATCAATTGTAATACTCTACTAGTGGATACGTCATTAATGTATTTAAAAGAAATTTGCTTTTGTTTTCCTTTAGCACAAGAATCACAAATTTTATCATTATCAAATTTCAGTTTAGGCAACCCTCAAACTAAATCTCCTTGAATCAATCATTGCAAAACACTCATACTAGCATGTCCTAGTCTCTTATGCCATAACCAACTATCATGGCCATCCTTAGCAATTAGGCATAAATTAGTCATATCTATAGAGTCTAAATGCACTATGTATATGTTTCTTATTCTATGACCAACAAGCATAATCCGATTAGATGCAATGTCAATGACTTTACAACCATTAGTTTCAAACATGACATTGAATCCCTTATTGCATAATTAACTAATAATCAAAAGATTATGCTTTAATCCATTCACATATAAAACATTTTTAATTTGTATGGAAGATGTATTACCTATTGTACCTATACCTTCAATGTGACATTTTGAATTATCACCAAAAGTCACTTCTCCTCCATTTTTGGCATTAAGCTCTATGAACCGGCTTTTGTCTCCGATCATGTGTCTTGAGCATCCACTATCAATGTACCATGAGTTTGAATTTGTTTCCCGTGACTTGTAGCAATGCTCCTTTTCCTACAAACATAGATTAATTTCTAATTTTTGGTATCTAAATTCTTTTGGGTCCATATTCATTAGTTTCCAAAATCCTAGTCCCCTTAGGTATCCACTTGTGTATGATATCCTTATCTTTAGTAGTAATGAGTTCTTTAGGTTTAAGGTTCGTTGAGGACCTTAATGATTGTAGTTTCTAAAACTTTTTCTAACAAAGTTGGTTTTTGAATTTTCTCCTTTTTCAAAACGTCTTGATCCAACTTTATCAAAAGAAGCTTTAAGATCATCAATTTTCTTTTGATGATCATCATTGACCTTTGAAAGTAAATTATGCAAATCAAAATTTTTCTTTTCAAACTCTTCTAGTTTGATTTGCAAATTTTTTATTTTACTTTCAAGATCATTGTTGGTCTTGGATATGAGATTATTTTCAATTTTCAATTTCGAAATATCATTTTTATATTTTAAAAATAATTTCTCATAATCCGAAGCCAACCCATTATATTCCTCTAATAACTCATTATAAGATAAATCATCTAAATCAAATGAGTTAGATGTTACCTTAGAATCTTCCCCGAATGCCATCAAGCACAAGTTTGCTACTTCTTGTTCCTCTTCATCGGAACCTTCTTCATCACTCCATGTAGCCACGTGAGCCTTGTGCTTATTCTTTGATTGACCATTTCTCTTCAATTGTGGGCAATCATATTTGACATGCCCCGGTTTTGTGCATTCATAGAAAATGATCTGGTCTTTCTCTTTTGGTTCATTTTTGAAGTCTTCATTTCGTTTGAATTTTCTTCCTCGGTTTGGCCTCATCATTTTTCTAAACCGTTTGGCAAACAATTCCATCTCCTCGTCATTTTCATCTTCATCCGAATCACTCTCATCTTTTGTTGATTTGAGAGCAACTCCCACGTTCTTCTTCTTTTTCGTCTCCTTCTTTGACTCGTTTCTTTTCTCAAGATCTTCCTCTTCTTTAAGCATCATTTCATGTGTGAGGAGAGAGCCAATAAGCTCATCGAGGGTCAAAGATTTTAAGTTTTTAGCCTCGATGATTGTCATTTTCTTTGATTGCCAAGCTTTTGGAAGAGAGTAAACTAACTTTCTTACAAGCTTGACATTTGGAATAATTTCTCCATATGATTTGAGACTATTGACAATCGTGGAGAATCTATCCGTCATAGCTTTGACATCTTCATCCGGTTTCATCCTGAAATTTTTATAGCTATGAGTTAGAAGACTAATTTTAGATTCTTTTCCCTCGTTTATGCCTTCATGAGTGACTTGTAGTTTGTCCCATATCTCATTGGCGGTTGTACAAGATGAAACTCTCCCATATTCATCTGGTCCAAGAGCACAAAAGATAATGTGGATAGCTTTGGAGTTGAGCTGGAACATTATTGTCTCTCCTTCACTCCATAATCTTGGGTGAGTGGAGGGTTTGATGTATCAATCTTCTATGACATTCCATGCTCCCATGTCACTTGTTTGAATGAAATACATCATTCTATTCTTCCAATAAGCATAGTTAGCTCCATTGAAGAAAGAAGGCTTGTTGACGGGCATTGAATCGAGAATGAAGTCGGAGTTTGCAGAAAATTGAAAGTAATTTGCACAACGATTTAGAGTGGTTTGACTTTCTTAACCAAAGTCTACATCCACTACCTTAGCTATCCACACTAAGGATTTTCCAACAAATTCACTAATTTGTTCTTTCTTTTGAGGATAAAGAGTAACCTTACAACTCCCTCAAGAATTATACCCCAAATTCTTGAGCACACTCTTTTTCAAAGAGAAATACACAAATTTGCAAACTTTCAAGGAAAACCTCACAAGGTAGATTGTTTGCACAATTCTAGAACAAAGAAAGAACACTCAAGAATGAATACAATTGAGTACAAGTAGTGTTCTTGAAACCAAAATGAATATTGAATGAAAAATAGGCTTGAAGTGCTAAAACAATGAGTTTGATGCTTTATCTTTGATTCTCTCTTGATTCTTGTTGATTGTGTTTCTTGTTCTTGATCAATGGCTTCTAAGATTGTTTAAATACTCCTTGGATCATTTATGAACGTTGGGATCATTAGTAGAGTTAATAGAGCCGTTTAAGTGTGAAAACAATTAATAAAACAGTGGGAGCATCTGGTGCATCGATGCATAGGGCTAGTGCATTGGTACACTATGTGTAAAATTCAAATATTTCGACCGTTGGAAGATTTAGTGCATCGATACACTGAGGGTGCATCAATGCATAAATATGCTTCGATGTTTTGAAAAAGCCTGGGTACATCGATGCATGGCTTGTGCATCAGTGCATAAAATCAATTCGATGTTTTAATAATACATGGAGTGCATCGATGCATGGTATGTGCATCGGTACACAAAAGCTATTTGATGTTCAATTAAAACAAGGGTGCATCGATGCATTGATTTATGCATCGGTACACTTACCTGAAAAATTGATTTTAGGCTCGTTTTTTGTTCAAAATACTTTGTGAAATTTTTTTCAAAAATATTTTAAGTATAAAACACAATTTTACATATTAGTAAAGATTGAAATTGATCTTGAAAGACTTGGAGTAATATTTTGATATTCGAGTAATTAAATCGAATATACTTAGAAAATCATTTGAAAAATCTTAAAATTCATTTAACTTAATTTGTTATATCGAAACATCTAAATGTTTTCAACAGGGTCGAACATGAGGGAGAGCAGTTTGATTTTTTTTGCCGTCGTGATCCAATCCAAAAATTAGAAGTTTCTATTCGACCCGATTCATTTAGGTATTTAATGATATTTTATCCGTCTAAAACATGTCTTGGATTTTGAGGTAAGAACTCGATTTAACCCGATACAAATAATTTTTGCAATTGATATATACATATGGTGGATTTTTTTTGCTCTGCAGAATCAAATTTATTAATAAAACCTAAGATATGAGTCTCATTAAAAACATCCACTAAACTTTATTATTATAATATTTTGACCAACCTAGATGAGGCATCAATCCAAAAAAAAAAAGAAGCAAAGAATCAAACACTTGATAAAGTAAAAAAAGAAAAATGCATGCAATGTTGTAAACGGAATCAGTCAAGGCGTTGGACTTACCGAGCAAGGTCGACGACAGCGTCCGAGGAGAGAGTAATAGTGTCCTTGTGGCGGTGGACACTTCCGATTCTTTTGTTGGAACCGCCGTTTCAACACCAAACACCATCTTAGCTTCCGCCAAAAGAGATTAAGCTCCGACTTGCTCGAGTTACGAGGAGATTTTTATCTCTTTTTGAAAGGAAACAAAACAAGTTTAGGGTTCATGCCTTTGTGGAATGGAGTACGGACGCATACACACACAAATATGTAGGTGAAGATGAAATGGGAGAGCTAAAGGATTTGGTTACAATGAAACAACATAACATCAATCGGTTCAGTCAGTAGCATATACGTTAAAAATAACAGCGAGGTTAACTGTAATTAGATAAAAAAAATAACAATTGATAACGGAATCAATCATTATTATAATAAAATTGAATATTGTAGTAGTTGGATTAAAACTATAATAGCATATATGTTTGTCTTTAAAATTAATATTTGATTCGAATTAATCGATTAAGAATTATTTAGTATCAAGATTTTGGTTGCTTCTGCTCTAAGTTTCACATTATTTATGCAGCAGGCAGGAAACTTGTTAATCGAATACGAAAGCTATAATTTCTGTGCTCTTTCCCACAACTACTAAGCTTTTTCGATAATGAACCAAAAACGAAAGATGATATGTATAATTACAATAATGATTAAATAAAACGAGAACATAAATAAAATATATACAAATTTTACGTAAAATATCCTAAATTAAAAATATTAAAAACAAATGATAAATTGTGTATCCATCATAGTTTTCCATCTTTTCCAACCAAGCGATTTCAGTAATGAAAGAGAATGTTATTTTCCCTAGAAGTCTCGAATTTGAACAATTATGTCTGTATCGCATGTGTATTGTTATTACCTTATATTCACCATCAAATTATTAAAAGAAATCAAACTATTTACTTTATCATTTTGAAAATATTAATTCATAAGATAAAGATTTAAGTGTTAATAAATATTTGCATGCAATTGAGTAGGAACAAACCATTCGTGAGTTAATATGGTTAAGTTCAGGGGCGGATGCACTACGCCCCCTAACGGTCAAGTGTGTTCCATTATTTAGAAAAAAAATATGAAATTTAGTTTAATATCTTAAGGAAAATGGAAATTTTTTTTTGCATACCTAATATTTTTTAAAAATATTAAAATTTTGGATCACAATCTTAATTTTTTTTACAACTCGTTACGTTATGAGTATGTTGCATTAAAACGTAAGAAATTCCGTGTTTTCTATTCTTATTTTTTTAAAACTAGAAAATAGAAGTTAAAAGAATTTTTTTTCATTTAATCTTAATTTATTTTAATTTCAGAATAATTAGATCCAGAGACGGAACTAAAATATAATCGTAAAAATAAATCTTCACTTACGAATCATCAATACCTCTAATAAACTTAAAAGTAAATTACTTTATGCATTAGGGATGAACTTTTTCTCTTCACAAAGGAGATTCTAATATTATCATAAGTTATATTTAAATTTTAGGGTAAAATATACAAACGATCCCCGACTATAGGGTGTTGAGTCCCTTGACTATCAAAAGTTACAAATGGTCTTTCGATTATAGTATGTTATTTTTTTAGTCACTCAACTATTAAAAATTACAAAATAATCACTCAACTATTCACTATGTAATGTTCGTGCTTTTTTTTTACCGATGAGTTTCTGTAGGGATCTTGAAGCTATTGTGGCAAAGTATTGGTGGCAACATTCGACTACCAGAAAGGGAATTCACTCGTGCACTTGGAACGAGCTCTGTAAACTGAAAGAAGGAGGAATGGGCTTTAGAGACTTTGGCAAATTCAACATTGCCCTCCGGGTTAGCGCAGGTTGCTTCGTTCTAAGTACTTTCGAAGCATAACATTCCTCAAATCTTCCCTCGACTCAAACCCTTCACTAATATGGAGAAGTATCTGGAGCTCTGAAGGCCTTCTTGATAAGGCTTGATTGAATACAATTAAATAGTTAAGTGGTCTGATTGACAAATTGAAATATTGGTGGTAAAAATAAAAGGACTAAATAGTTAAATGGTCAATAGTATAATTTACCCTATAAATTACTTTGGAGTATTCCCTCCCCTTAAAATTTTGTTGTGGAAGTTTACTCTTAATTTTATATTATGTACATATTTCAATATAATCATAATATATATATATATATATATATATATATATAATTAACTTTCCAAACAAATAATATATAATATTAACACCTAATACAAATGTTTAATTATTATATACATAATGAACTAAGAAAACGAAAAATAAAAACACCATTAAATATAAAGATAAAAGGGCAACTTTTGCCATCATAGCATATCTAATTCATAAACGAAAAAAAAACACCATTAAATATAAAGATAAAAGGGCAACTTTTGCCATCATAGCATATCTAATTCATCACATTCGTCCCTATCGTATTTTCGCATCAATTTAACCATTCGAAGTTGTTTAGTTGTATCATTCTACACCCTACCCTTAACTTAAAACCCTAAACACCAAGCTATAACCCATAAACTCTAACCCCTGACTTAGGGTTTATAATTTAAGAGGCATTTGGGTGGGGGGATGTGGGATTCCCATGGGAATGGAATCCACATTCCCCCGTTTGGTTAGCCTGAGAATCTCATTCCCGGTAATGTAAAATTACCAATAGTGGATTTTTTGGGGTATATTATCGGGAATGTCATTACCTCCCTTTCCTTAGGTATTGTTGGATTACCGGCGTTTTGGACTAAAATATCCTTAAATTTTTTTTTCTTCAAAAATATCCTTCTTCTTTCATTGAATAATAAAAATTCTACGAAGGTTAAATTACAAATTTATCCTTAAACTATTTTAGATTTACAAAAAAAAGTCTATAATTAAAATTTTATATAAAGTTTAGGGATTAAAATAAAATTTTACCATTTCATTAAACCTTTTTATATTTTCAATTTTGTAAAAAAAATATAAATTTTATGAATTTAATTTTTTAAAGAAAATATAAAAATATTTTGCAACTTTTTAAAAAACAAATATATAATAAGGACAATTTGGTCAAATATATATTCCAATAATCTTTTATTCCTTTAATCAAACACGATAATCTTACATTCATGTTAAACCAACCAAACACAAAACACAACATTCCAGTAATCCTATTCTCTGGTAATCTTACATTCCCACTGGTAATTAACAAATGAAAGAAGAAGGATAAATTAATGTAAAAATACAATGTCTACACATATCGAATATGTTTCATCCTGTCTTAGCAAAAGCGAAAGTAAATAAAATTAAAATTAAAAATAAAATAAAAATTTTGAGACTCGGACAAAATATAATGTCTACACATATCGAATATTTTTCATCCTAAGTCCGAATATAATCCGATCTAATACTTTGAAATTTCAACTCAAATTCAATTTTATTTTGTTATCACTTTGATAAATAGAGGCTAAAGTGAGAGTTTTCTTTTATAGTGGCAAATGAAGGTATTAAACCCCCAGTAATCTGATACAGGTATGTACAAGTTCCCTGTTGAACAGTTCCAATATATTGAACATGAAATAAATAATATTGCTTAGTATTCCCAAATCATTTTTTTTATTGTAAAAAATCGAGACGGAATTCACGTCAAAAGCTCAAACAGATTATTTGTGGAAATAGAAACAAGGGTAAACTACGTATTTAGTTCCTAAACTATTAATTTTAATCCATTTTAGTACTTAAAGTTTTAAAATTTTCAAAACCATTTCTAATATTTAATTTTTGTTTCATTTTAGTATCTACCATAAAAAATATAGCGCATTTTGTACTTAAACTATTAGTTTAGGTATGCTTTTGTACCCAAACTTCAATTTTTTCAAAACCATACTTAAAGTTTGTTATTTGTTTCATTTTAACACCCTTTCAAAATTTAACGTTAGATTTTTTTTAAAATGGAAGTTTAGATATTAAAACGGACCAAAATTAATAATTTATGTATTAAATTCGTAATTCACCCTAGGAAAATTCGTAGATTTTCAAAACGCAGCTAAATAGATATTTTATTTAGAATAGTAACACGATATTACTACAATACATAACCCCTTTCCCACATAAGAAGGTGCATTATTTTGCAACAAAAGGAAGTAAAAAAAGCCAACAAGTACACGAATAAACCATCTATTTAGCTGGCTCGGTTGGTCCGGTTACTCAACATCATTTCATGGCCTTACTGACGCAGATATACTTAGGAGGATAAGTCAGAGTATTAACACACATGCCACTGCAGCATTCAATAGTGGGAGAGCAGTCTTCCCCCAAGGGTGCACAGTTTTCAGCTGATTTCATCACCGAGAAAATATCGGCGAAAGGGTTCCGGATGTTGGCTCCGGTGATGGCGGAGAAGGGCGTAACCCTGTAACGAGCGGCCATCACCGTCGGAGCCATTGCAGCCAATAGCACCATTGCCACTGCAAGCGAAAGCAAAGCAAACTTCCTGCACTCCATTTCTTACGACTAGTTTAGTTCTTGTAGCGTAGAGTAGATATGAATCCATGGTGTTACCCAATACTCCTTTTTATAGTCAAGGTGGTGGTCCAAAATCTGAGAATTCATACGAAACATGTGCCTATTAATTAATAATAATTCCATAGGGAGTAGGGACCAATGTCTATATTTAAGTAAAAAAAGTTTACCACCTATGACTTTGATGTATATATCTCTTTCAATTTGAAGCCAACTGTGTGTATATATCAGCGGCCCATATCAAGTATGAGAAAAGAGTGTTATTGTATGTTTTGATTTTTTTTTTTTAAAAAAAATTGTTATTAGGGCAAATTACTCTGAATAAAAACTAATATTTACGACTTGTATTGATTTTATCATTAAACTTTAAAACGTTTCGCTTGTAGCACTTAACTTTGATTTTAGCTTCAATATAAGCATTGGGATGTTAACCCATTAATAGTCGGATCACATGATAGTTTAATTCTATTGTGTGCTGATACGAAAGGCAAACGTTTAATTTTTTTTTTTATTTCAAACCATCTTCTTCTTGATCAAAGTTATGGTTTTTTCCGTCCATTTTCAATTGTTTATGAAAATTGTCATTCCTTGATGTCTTTTGCTATCACCTTAAACTATGGTAAACTCGTCTCATCATCTTCTATTAGTTTACCGGTTTAGATTTTTTCGAAAAACTTTTTAAAACTCATGTGATTAATCACAAATCCACCATTTTTAGGGTTTAGGAGTTTTATCGAGTTTGAGGGATTTTGGTGTTTGTTCGAAAATCTGAACAATGAGAAGTATATGCCAAGAAGACTGACAATATACATCAAAATTAGTCTCATCAGACGATTGGAGGAGATTAGAGTATTAAAACGTTGAAATTCTAGATGGATTTTCGTTGATTTTTGAGTGAGTTTCTTAAAAAGCCAGTTCGAGGAGAAGATGAATGAAATACAAATATTTTGATACACAAATTAGAAAGTCAGTTCAAGGAATGACGATAAGCAACTAATGTTGATTGAGCAACAATGACAATCGAAGGAATTGACGATTGTCCTCAGAGTCTAAAATGATACACAAACTAGAGTTCAATGCCTAAAAATGAAATATCTTAAAGTTTTGTAACAAAATTGATATAAAAAACTAAAGTTCACGTGAAAGAACAACAACATTGTCACACCGCTGATGATTTAGTGACCTAATGCTTACATTAAACCCAAAACCAAAGGTTAGTGCCAAATCCGAAGCGATTTAAAGGTTGGGATAAGACCAATATAATATTTTTGTATTTTTTAATAAAATATAGTATTACTAATTGAGTCTTAGTTCAATTATCATCATTGTTATCATAATACTTTGAAGGTTATATGTTTACATATGTTCAAACGCACATATGATTGTACTATCATATACTGTCTAAGATTTTGTCTCGTTACTCTAGTAGGTTCCGAAAAGCACCTCAGAAGGGAGGGAATGGTTTGAAGATCGTGTCGGGCGTAGAGCGCTTACCATGACTTACCTCCCGGTACTGAGGTGTTGCGCAATGACCCGATTAAGATGTCTACACCTTACATGATCGTCGGACCATGCCCTTCCCTACAAGGTTCTCCCCGAGACCCGTCATAAGGTAGGGAGATAAAATCCCGAGCATTCCACGACAGTACCGACTGTGCAATCAGGAGAACCCACCAACGGTTAGTATCCGACTTATACAAGTATGTGTTCGGTACAGGTATCGTGCACAATATCGGACAATAGTAAAGATGAAGTTTATCAGTGGCATTAAGAAAATAATGATGGGAGACAAAGTAGTAGAAAATTTCAAAGATCTTTTATTGCTGACAAATGCCATTCGTGTTCATTCTCAACAAACAATTCCAAATGTTTCAGTAAATATGGACTAAACATCACTTCGTGAGATTTCTAGTTCGATGGCAAAGGAAATCTACTGAAAACG
Organism: Hibiscus syriacus; assembly: GCF_006381635.1. Lineage (NCBI taxonomy): Eukaryota > Viridiplantae > Streptophyta > Magnoliopsida > Malvales > Malvaceae > Hibiscus > Hibiscus syriacus. The sequence goes on along the minus strand of NW_024063393.1, from coordinate 300,221 downwards.
AAAAAACCGAGACAGCACACCAACCAACAACTTAGGCAGCTGCAGTGATGTATTCGATTGCCTGCTGGCAAATACCGGTCATCATCGCTTCCGGACCGTAAACCTACGAGAGCATCACCGAATAAACAAATCAGCAGGTGTTTTTAGTTTGGAAAATGATTTAGACCGATAATCATTTGCGTCTTGTGGTTTATAAGTTATAAATCATAGGAATACCTCAATAGGGATTCCGATTTCCACTCCGAGTTCCCGCATTTTCGCAAGGCCCCTCTGGTAATTGGGACCTCCTCTCCTCACATATATCTGCATCCGCGCGGCTTTGAGCTTTGATTCCTATATAAATTTGCATATCCAGTTAGTATTAACATATAAAGATGGACAACAAGTGAAGCAATACACCACTATAGTAAAGTTCACCTTCTCCTTCAAGGCTCGGATTATGCCGTTAAATGTAGCACCCACGTCAGTGAAGTTAGCTATTCCTCCACCAATTACAAGGGCTCTTTTTCGACCATCAGGGTCTGCGGTTGCACACTATCGAGGAACAATGAAATTATTTGTACAACACAAAAAAAATGCCCATGATGCTTATGACTGCATAGTAAGCTTTATATCTGTAATTACTTGAAAAATATTTCATGGTGTCTTCGAAAATGTTCGAGACAGCGTTAGTCTGTCAAGTAAAAGATCTAGGTTTCTACTTCAGCAACATTATAAATTTATAATATAAATTAAGGGCCAGAGTCCTTACATCAATTACTACTCTGGCATATTGCAATACTTCCTCTTCGTTTGGTGCTCCACCGTATTCTGCATAGTTTCCGAGCTCAGAAGCAAAACCAAGATCTCCGACCTGATTAAACAATGAATTACATGGGTAAATTAAATGCATGACTGATACTCTAAAATTACAGGGTTTAATCCTATCCCTAAAACCGGAGAGAAAAAAAACGAAGATAACCAACTGTATCGGCGTAGATGACACTTGCACCTCCTCCAGCTACCATTGTCCAAATGCGTCCCTTAGGGTTCAACACCGTAAATTTTAAAGACGCACTTGTCTGCAATATAAATATATTTTTTAATCAATTCCATACTTCTGGGTGAAACAATTAGACAACTGCAACGTATATTAGACCACTTTTATCGGAATAACTGGACAGTAAATTCATATACAGCCCAAGTTTTGACTCCAACTGGGTGATTAACAAGTAAAACAAGAATTTGCATACAAGGCCAACTATCTATTAAATCCAATTTACCTTCTCATCTAGCCCATGAATATAGCTTTCAGTTGCACTCATAACTCTTCCAAAAGGCAGTGGAAATTCAATATTACCCCACCTACAAAGAAATGAAATTGCATCAGTTCAATTTTATCCCCTATTCCACGCTGCATTTAAACAATAAATAGAGAAAACTACTGATAAAAGGGGATATACTTCTTGAAGTTCTTGAAAGCAGCAGTGTCATCCAGTTCGCCTCTCATGTCCAAAGGATAAGGCTTTCCAACAACCAGCGTGAAAGGATTCATCTCAAGGAAAGTGAAGTCCAGATCTGACATTTTCAGAGTTGAAAAAGTCAATTACAACTTCCAAATGTTAGTTTGAATAGTTTTAGATGAAAGCAAGATATATATCATACCTTGAAACAGAGTAAAAATCACTTTGATGAACTCTTCAATTTCTCCTTTGATCTATAATAAAAGTACATATATTTAGTTTAAAATTCACAGAGCATTTCGCAGAATGCATACATTGGAAAATCTATCCAACGACGTTTTCCATTGAAAGGCGAAGGAATATGCTCAAGTTAAGCAAAGGAAAATTTAAAGCAGAACTACAGGGAATAGAGAACTAGTGGAAGTACAATCAAGAAGCAAAGACAGCTCAGAAAATCATTGATTATTAGGAAAATCACCTCCAAGGGAAGGGTTGCAACAAGTGGAGCACAAGCTTCTGATGTGAAAGGTGACCCAGTTGGGACAAAGATGGTCTTAACCTGTATGAAGGATAAACAATCTTAGCTAAGAAACTATCAAGGGAAAAACACAAGAAGAAAAACAAAATGTAAACAGAGAAATGGTTTCAGATAATTTCAAAGTGCCTTATCCCAATTCTCTTCAATTTCAATCCCTCCACACTCTGAAAAGCTAACGCTGCAACCAAGTCGCTCAGAGACAATGTTAAGGTAGAACTCTTCATTGTGAGGGATGAAAGGTTCAACAATGAATGTTGTAACAGGCCCCTTGCATCCACCCATTTCTACCTGTAAGTCACGTGCAGTTGACATGAAGTCCAACCCTCAACCTTAATAATGATAAATTAAAGGCTAAAAACCAAAAAACAGAGGGTGAACCTCTTTTCCGAGGCGCTCTTTCACAAAAGCAATAACTTGAGTAAAATCCAGATTTAAGCCAACCAAACCACTCTTCCCACGCTTTCCAAACAGCATATCAGGTTTAACAACCAGTTTCTGCGACGAAAGCCATGGCTCCTTCTCTATTAGCTGGTTGAAATCGGTTGATTCCGTAATCTAAAATCAACAGGCACAACCAAACAAATTACACAAAGTTGAATGAATCAAGGAAGATCAACATCTTAAATTCGTAAAACCAGCAGCACAACCAGATAAATCACTCTTCAATTTCATACAATAATAATAAATCAAGGAATCCAGGAAGATAGATAAACATCCTAAATTCATATTCAAATTTCAAAACTACCTGATCTAGGAAGAATTTTATTTTCCCAAAACTAAGAGTAATTAAAGCAACCGAATCTTCCTAGCTTTATCCTAGATCCGGAAATTCAAAAGGCGAACAATATTTTTCTAGGATTTGCCTTAAAATAATAAGAAACAATAATACAAATCAAACTAAAAATAAAGGAACTGCTGATAAACTTCGAAATGAATAGAGAGATCTAGAACGAATGAGAAATTGAACTAAAAATCAATTCAAATTAATCAACTAAGAAACGCTAATACACTTATACGAATAGAGCTAAATAAAAATCGAAATATCGATGAACTTTAAAATGAATAGCGAGATCTAGAAGGAGAAATTTGAACTGACTTGAGCGAATTTGATTGGCAAATCTTTCCCGGAAAGCCTCTTGAAATGTTCTTTCAACAATCTCTTGGAATCGAACTCTCTGATCTTCTTGCGTGCCATTTCGCGTTTTTTCTTTTCCTCTTGAAAAATCTGAACCTAATCAAAAACTTTGAAATCAAATCAATTTAGATGTAAACAAAATGTAACGAAAATGTAGGGAGAAAAGGAAAGAAAAATGGAGAAAGTGCCGTTGAATAACAAGCGAAGCGGATGGTTGTCCAAACTAGAGAGCAGCTTGGGAGGTAGTTGGTGGTTTGGTGTATTTCTAGTTGCGAATTTGATTTTTTTTTTTTGTATTTATTGTTTAGGTAAATTACTATATTAGTACCTAAACTATCAGATTTTTTCTTTTTAGACCTAAACTTTCAATTTTTTAAGATAACACTTAAAATTTAGTTTTTATTTCATTTTAATACCCTCAATATACGTAGCGCTCAGACCCGAGATCTCAAGAGATAATAATAAATTCTTTAACTACTAACTTTATTAAATTATTATAAAATAATCATTAAATTTTCTCTCATGTTTATAAAATCGGATAAATCTAATCTTTAACAACTTTTCGTTGGAAAATTTTGGTGAAATATCTCTTTCGTATTGTTCTATGTTTGAGCTTGTAGTTGGTCCACGGTTGGTTGCATGCGGTCTTATAATAGTGATGATTAACAAATTTCAAGGTATTATTTGAAGGCAAGCATCCTTGGTGGGGGACTTCCTTTTTATGGTTGCAAAGTAAATTGGTGCAGCTTAAAAATGACTAATCAAAGTAATTATTAAAATAGTTAAATCAAGGGTAAAGTCCCGACTATAGGACACTATTTTATTGAATCCTCAAACTATTAAAAGTTACAAATCCTTTGACCATAAGACATTGTATTGTTGTCCCTCGACTATTAAAAGTTACAAAATGACCGCTCAACTATTCATATGTTTCAAGCTCGGCCTATTTCATTAAAAATTGACGATCGTCTGAGCTGAGCGTTAACATGTTGACCGATATATGATAATCGTTTGAGATTCTAGGATCATATTTTATTGTATCTCAATTAGTATATTAACGTAAATCTCAAATAGTCGTTAATTTTTTTAACAGAAAACAACTAGTTTGGAATATATGAATCGTCGTGTGATTATTTTATAACTTTTAAAAGTTGGGGACTCTACAAAACAATAACCTAGTCCAGGGACGATTTTCTAACTCTTAATAGTCGTTGACTTAACAAAGCAGCGCCTTATATTCGGGACACCATTTGTATAAGAGAGAGAGTTTTCTCATTTGAGACTCAAACTTGCTTCCGGTGCATTACTTTCTTAATGTTTGATAAGATTTGTATGCTTTCTGCACGTTTTAACCTTTAGACATACATCTACACTTACAAAATAAAAGCTAACTCGTAACTTTTAACTGAAAGATCAATCGGCCATCATTTGAAGCGGCCGCCGCCGTAGTTCCCCGATCTGACACCGTCACTAAACGCACCGCTCTTTCTAAAGGGTTGAACTTCTGACTCGCCGCTCATGAACTCACCCGAGCTGTACTCGGATTTCCATGAAGTATGCCCATATGACAGCTCCCTGGAACTGAAATCTTCACTAAAATTGTCAAATTCGGAGCCATAGTCGCTGCCGAATGCGGTCCTCCTGAATATTGAAATTTCGTCACTGTATTTGCTGGAATCATAAGTGGTGCTTTGACCCACTTTCACCCCGTTCGACAAATCGGTCCCCTCAAAATCCAATGCTCTTACCACCTGTATGATGTTTGCGAGTGTTAGATATAAATATATAAAGTATATAAATGGTCCTCTGACTATAGGATATTGTTTTATTAAGTCTCCAACTATTAAAAGTTATAAAATTGGTCACTCGACTATTCATTGTGTTCCAAACTTGTCATTTTCAGTTAAAAATTTGACGGCAATTTGAGTTGTGTGTTAATCTACTGACTGAGATATGATAAAATCTAATCTCATAAACTCAAACGACTATCATGTCTCAGTCAACATTTTAACGTACAACTCAGATGTCCGTTATTTTTTAACGGAAAATGATGAGTTTGGAATATAATGAATAATCGAGTGACCATTTTGTAACTTTTAATAGTCGATGGACTCAACAAAGCAACTCCCTATGGTGGAAGAATCATTTTATAACTTTTAATAGTCAATTGGCTCAATAAAACAATATTCTATAATCGGGGGACCATTTGTGTACTTTACCCAAATATTTAAGATGTTTCTGAGTGTAGTTAGAGTGTTATATCTAAACTCAAACAAATCACTTGATTTTAGATTCAAACAATCTAGATCGGGTTAACTCGATTTTAAATTTTTTAGGCTAATTTCGACTTTACGTGGTTTCTTGTCCGGAGATCGATTATTTTGGATTCATGTTGTTTCAAATACAACTCAGTTAACTAACAATCAGTTGGTCTAGTGAGATGAGATATTAGATTCCTTAAGTAAGGTCAGAGGTTCAAATCTTAATGTTTACGAAATAAATTGGGTTAGGAGGGTCACCCTAGTCTCTACAATATTCGATATGGATTAATCGATCAATATATTAATTGGAGAATAGGAGCAAGTGGCAATAAGATAAAAGAAAGACAAAAGAGTTCGATAACATTACCAGTGACATGCGAGGCCGCTTTGCAGCGGCATGCCGCACACAAGCGGCAGCTGCCTCGATCATTGTTAATACTTCACTCTCTACGTAACGCTTTTCAAGTCGAGGATCAATTAGTTCACTGTAATCGCCATTTTCAAGGGTTTGGAGAAGTCGAGGCCTCGCCTGTCAAAATTATGACACAATATTTATCTGTTCAAGTACTACTTACAATCACGACGGACACAAAATTTTATGTTTAAGATCAACTCATAAAATTTTAAAGAAATACATACCCATTCGACCAAACTTTCATCTCCCAAAGGTCGAGCCGGATCAACGGGTTTGAGGCCGGTTATAAGTTCTAAAAGCACAACCCCGAAAGAGAATACATCGGACCTATCCGTCAACTTTCCGCTTGATGCATATTCCGGTGCTAAATACCTGAAAGACAAATGAAATAAGTAATTCATATAATATGAAATATGTATAAAATAATGGTACAAATCACTCAATTATTAGTAAGAAAACGAGTCACTTAGTTGTAAAAAGTTATAAAAGAATCACTCAATTAATCAATAATTTACGAACAAATTTAATGTCACGTTTGTAATTTAGTTCATTTTCAGCATGATTTAATTTTATTTTGACCCCTTCCAAAAAAAAACTATTTCATACCCGAATGTTCCCATAACTCGAGTTGAAACATGGGTTTGACTAGTGTCGTTAAGTCTTGCAAGTCCAAAATCTGCCACACGTGCTTCAAAATCATATTCCAACAGAATGTTGGCCGACTTAATGTCCCTGTGGATAATTCTTGGTTGACCTGAAAATAGATCACAATAAAGTATAGGGATTAAATATTGAACTTAAGCTTAATAGAGGGATTAAAGTTGTAATTTAACATCAAAAGAATGCATACAATCTTCATGTAAATATGCCAAACCCTTGGCAGCTCCGATAGCAATCTTGACTCTTTTGGACCATTCAAGAACCGGCATATCTTTACCTGTTGCATAATGATTTCCGGACATTACGATTAAATCGTAAAGTTTTCATTTCGAGGAGGTGCTTTGGCGAAATAAACCATTATATTACCATGCAAATGATGCTCAAGAGTCTTATTCCCAACGAAGTCATAGATGAGCAGCCTTTGATTCTCGGCAATGCAATACCCTACCAAAGACACCAAATGCCTATGATGAATACGGCTTATGATCTCGACTTCGGCCTTGAACTCTTGATCGCCTTGCCCGCTGCCGACTTTTAGTCGCTTGACGGCCACGAGGTTGCCGTCGGGCAATCGACCCTTGTAAACCCACCCGAACCCGCCTTCTCCGATGATGTTGTCATGAGTGAACCCGTCAGTCATTTCCATCAACTCTTCGTACCTGAAATGTGTCTTCGAACCGGCTCTAATACCCGACTCCGGACTATAGTACACCATAGGTGATCCTTTGCCAGGCGAATCTGCATAGCTAAGATAATTGTTAAATTAAACAGAAACAATTGAAGTAAAAGAATAAGAAAAGGATTAATTTCGTCAAGCATCCCTAAAGTAATTATTAGATTTGAAATTAATCTTTGAACAAAAAAAAACTAATTGAATTCTCAATGTCCATGACAAAAGTCAGAAATTTTATGTAGGGGTCAGGACAAAATTATAAAATTTTGAGGTACCAAAGCTATAAATTTATTTTAAATGGATCAAATTAATTTTTAGAAAGGTCAAATTTTTTGTATAATAGTATTTTAGATCCTTTAGGTTTAAATATTTTTCAAATAAATTTTCTCTCTCTCCTAATTTTAGATTTAAATACCTAATAAACTCTTTTAGTATAAAGCAAATTAGCTCCTCCCAATGTTTGATCCTAACTTCATTCATGACGTAAAACATATGTTTTTCGTCCCTGACGTAAGACATATATAAAACATGTGGACCAAACATTAAACATATTAAATGGACAATTTGAATTCAATGTACTAAAAAGAAAGAAATAACAAATTATCCATGCAATAGGTATACAAATGTTTTAAAATTTGATCTACGTTAGGCTTAAGAAAAGACCTAATATATGTAATGTAAATTTTTTTGACTGAAATAGAACTTTTTGAAGTTTAATTCAAATTGATGTAATTAAGACAAAGAAAAAAAAATAGGGGACTACATTTTTATTACCTGATTTCACTTCAATATTACCGGGTGGCGGCGTATAATTCCCAGTGAGAGCTTGTTGTTTCCTCTTTCTTCTCCTCTTCAGGAAAAAAAACAAGGCGATGAAGACGGCGGCGAATAACGCCCCAGCCACCGCCACATTGATCATAACTCCATACACAGAGTTCGTCACCGTCTTATTGGCTTGTGTTTCAGTCATAGAGCCTCCTCCTGAAGGTGAAGATGCACGACTTACATTAGAGGAGCTCTGTTGCGTGCTCGGCACTAGCGCAGGAGGAGAAGATCCCGGTGATGATTTAGTGGATGTATTTTTTGATGGAGGTGAAATTGTCCGTGATTTCAGGGTTTTGGAAGATGTCGGAGGTGGCGGAGTAGGTGTCGAAGACGGAGAAGAGGGCAGGGGAGGAGAAGAGCTGTCGGAAGGTGGTGGTGGTGTTGATTGTTGCTTAGGAGAAGGTGGTGGTGATGTTGGCGGTGATTCCTCTTGAGGAGGAGGTGGTGACGGTGACAATGGTGGTTCCTTCTTGGAAGGGCTCGGAGGTGGTGGTGATTGTTTCTTAGGAGGAGGTGGTGGCGAAGATGGTGGCAATTCTAATGGTGACTCGGTCGGAGGTAAACTCTTATTCGATGGCGGTGGTGGTGGTGAAGGTGACGGTGGTGATTGATCAGGAGACGGAGATGGATTTCTATTTGAAGAATCATCGGTGGAAGGTGATGAATTCGAACTCGAATCTGAATCAGAATTTGAATTTAGCGGTGGTGGTGGTGGTGACGAATTATTTTCTTTCGATTCGGATTTTGTATCATCTGATTGCGGAGGAGAAGAGCTTGACGTATCATTTTCAAGCTTCAACGACCCCTCCGACTTCAACATTTCTCCTCTCTTCCTCTACTCTATAATTCCATTATTCTTCTTCATCGTCTTTATATTCCAATTCCACAACATATGTTCTTCCACCAATAATAAACAAAAGAAAAATAAACAAAAGTAAAACAATATTCTATGATCAAACTAATGCCGGTCTAATGTAGAAAACAAAACTATGTTAACTCTATTTTCTCACATCAAATTATTGGGAATTTTGTTGCATGAAAACATTAAGCATATCAACAAAGAAAAAGGGAAAATATTTTTTTAAATACTATTAAAAATACAAATTAGGGTAGAGATGGTTGCAAAAACATTCGAAGATGAAAGAAAAAGGGTTAAATAAAGATACGCCAACAGGAGAAAATGTAGGAAATTAAGGAAAATATATTGTGAGATGTGATAATTATAGTTATTAGTTGTATCTTACAGCTGCTCTTTATGTTTTCTGAAATTCTTTCTCCTCTTGTTTCGGATTACCACATAAATTTTTTATTCTATTTTCATAAATATATATATACACACACACGACAATGTGTACAGTTTCTGTACATTTTAAAAAAACAGTACGGATCAATTTATCTCAATGGTTAAAAGAATTGTCCCCGTACGGAACCCATTTATGTAGATCATTATTCGGTTGTGGATAAATATTATGAGTGGTTCAACACGAATTGAAAATCGTTCCTACTTTCTGAGGAAGAATGAGGTGGGAGCATTCATTGATGTCGACAAATACGTCCACCGTCATAGCATCATCATCCCCCGACTCATGGACGGAGAGCATGCACTTCCGACTTGTCCTCAACTACGGCATCGAAACCATCATAGTAGCCACCGTCTACATCGGTGTATATTTTACAGCCGTTTTAGATGGCACTACAGGCATTTCAGATGCCACATTCGGGTTAGACGTCACTGCTTCCATATCATATGCCACCGCAACCGGGTCAGATGCCACTACCGAACGGTTTTATGACCCCTCCTGGCGGAAAATATTCTTCCATGCTTGTAGATCTAACATTGGATTCATATGTTGCTTATTTGGTAGGTGAAGGTTCATCGGATACACAGACACCTCTGGCGTAGTTTTTGCACTCATCGATGTCAGTGTTTTTGCAGTTTTCACAGTTTTTTATGAGCGGTGTGATAATCAACTATACACCTCTAGGGTCCTTATTCTATGGAGGTGCTACATCGTCATCCGTCTCTCATTAACAAAATGTAGTTGCTCTTGATTATGATGATGATGATGATAAAGTGAGGAGAAAGAACAAGTTATACGAATAATTCCTCATCGGCACAGATAGCCACCGCCCTGCAAAGCACATTCAAGACGCAGACATTGATAGAATTGTTTAGTATGTAATGTTTTTTTAATTTTTTTGTTTACCAGCAATTGTAAATTTTTTATTTAATTGTGTACTTTTTATTTATTTTGTTTTCTAATATTTTTATTATTTAATTGTTCAAATTGTATCGTCTATATTTAATGTTTTTATTTAGTTGTTTTTATTGTTTGAATTGTATCATTTTCTTGTATTTAGTTTGTAATATTTTTATTTAATTTTCACTTTAGTAGCCCATTACTTGGTGATGCTCAAATGACATTACTTGAAAATAAATGGAAATTATAAAACACAAACTTAGATTTCATAAGCAATAATTACATCGTCACAACATCAACGGTTACTTGATGACAAAAGATATAAACATTTCCCCCCCATTGTGTCCTAGGTTTCTACAATGCCCACATCTTTTGTTTTCTCTGGATGTCTCCCGATTATCCTTATCACAATGAATTCGAGAGAATTTTGGACGATCACACTCCCTTAATAAGGATGGATCTGGTACAATTAGAAGTCAATTTTAAACCTCATCAGGGTCTTTCTCATTACCTATGAGGGGAACTCAAATTCATATACCTAAATACTTCTGAAATTCGGTATATGGGATTCACAAAACGGTTATAGTCTTGAAGGGTATGAGAGCAAGCTACTGTGACATGGGAGCATGTATACTTCAGAGCTTGAAAAAACCCATAGTCACACCACCTATCTCGTAGATTAACTTTGAACGAGATAGTTTGAATCCCTTGAAGAGGTCGCAGTATCTCTATGACACGAAGTAATTCAAGGGTTATAGAGAAGATTATTACAGACATTCCATTTGATGCAACAATTCTTTTTGTAGATCTGCAACTAATCTTGAGTGATAGACATGACCATTTTGCATCCAACTTTGACCTTGTCCCCCGAACTTGGCAAAAAGTGCTCCCAAACAAAACTATGTCGTTTTAACCAAAGTTGTTACTGGTAAATGGAGTGCTCCCTTTAAGGTTGAATTAATAGCCCCAATCAAGTTGGTCGTCATGTGTCTATATCGATATCATCATCATATTCATTTGTCAATATTTATTTGTTGATGAGGTTGATGTAATTGTATCCTTGCTCGTTCTTTACTCGTAAATCTTGAAGTGTGAACTCAAATATTTCAGGTAATAGTTCGTAACCTGAGCGTCAAATGTAGAACTTACTGTTAAGTTTCCATAAAAAATGAAAATGATTGAGAAATAAAATTTAGCATTTTGACATACCCATGTACAAGTAATTGGCGTTCATCATTCTTCTTGAACTTTCCATGATAGTTAGCAACAATGTGTATGATATAGTACCGATGTTGGACATAGGGTGGTTGACACATTAGACCCCAAAAATCCATTGATGCTTTGATCTCAGCTTCGCGATATGAAATGACATAATTTTTTCCCTCGTGACAATATGTAAGCGTAAGTTTCTGAGGAAAAAGCCCAAAAATATGTATATTCTCTTTCAACAAGGGAAAAAACAACTGGATAAATGTTGCGATTACCATCTTGGACAATTTTCAATAGTAAAACTTGCTTATATTTTCCATACAAGAATGTCCCATCAATTTGGACCACATGCTTACAGTATTTCACAACATTAATGCACTATGGGTAAGTCCAAAAAAGCTAGTAAAATTAGCATCGTTTGTGAAGCACTCGATCATTGTGGCATGCATGACAAGTTTCAAAGTTGACAATTGTCCCAGGATTCAATTTACGCACTACCCTAAACCAACTTGGTAGTTTGTTGTAAGATGCATCCCACTCGCCGTGAAGTTTTTTAATGGCATTCTGCTTTGTCTTCCATGCTTTCTTGTATGAGATGGTGTACCCATATTACAACTGTATAGTTGAAATCAACACCTCAATAGCTATATGGGAGCTTTCTTTAACTATGGGCATGATGGCTTTGTAGATAATGTCAGAGTCCAAGTTGGGATGATCTTGGTTGATCCCTCCAATACAACATGTGTCAGGACTGTTGTATATTGTTAGTTCCCATATATTGTTTTTCCTCTTCCTCTTTGATACATGAACCATCCAGTTGCATCCGTGATCACGTTGGTCATAGTGGCATACATACTTTTCGGTGGTGGAACGGTTAACTCTAGACTAAATAGAATTACGAATGTTGTAATTCTTAATTGTCATCATCGCTTATTCTTGGATGAAATCTTCATTCCTTTATATAACTCACCATCATTGACTGAAGAGTTAAATCCTTAGTCACAAACATTAGACATATCAGTAAAATATGGCTCGTACATTGCACCATAGTCAGCTTCATACATATGTGTTGGAGGTTCGATGTGTACCGTATTTGTGAGAAATTCATCTACATCATCATCATCGGAATCCATGTTGAATTGTGGTGATTCTGGCTAAACGAATAATCTAGTCATAACACCATCCGCACCTGGCTCACGAAGATGTTCTTTTAGTAGAGATTAGGGTTCTTCCACGATGTTGACATTAGTTCGAACAAGCTGTTAGTTAAATGTCTTCCCTTGAACTTGAGGGCATCTCAACATTGAGTTCGAAGAAGCTTGCAGTTGAATGTCTCCCCTAGAACTTGAAGGTATCATGTCAAATGGGTACTGCACAGATTGTTGTGTCGAGGGTATCTCTATATTCAGGTCAAAGAAATTGGCAGATGAATGTCTTTCCCTTAATCTAGAAGATATGTTACCATACATATTGTTTATGGAGCCATCTCAGTATAGATCGTAACAAGTTTCTGATGAATGTCTCCCCATTGAACATGAGATGACACCATGATGTGGATTTCCCATTAACGAGTTAAAATCATTACACATTATTTGAGTTGAGTTGTTAACTTGATCAGCTTGTTGAGCCAGCCCATAGTGGAAGCATAATGACATACCACGAACCGCAGACACTTCAACAAATGTCGTATACATCTGTGTATCAATGTCTGAATATTGATTCTGAGAATCAACCATCATAGTAACATCGTCGTCGTTGGAGAGTTCGAACGTTGTATAAGTTAACAGAAATATTACGGTTGGAAATCTGTACTGAAGTGAGGATAGTCTTCTAATACTTCCAACATGAACCTTCCCTAAAATTTTAGTGATCAGTTCCTTAAGAGTGATGTTTCTCTTGAAGGATATTCTGACAGAATGATTTGATGCGAAGACAATGTCGGTTTCACCTTCTCGAATTTCTCTATCATAGTAAACAATAGTTGACATAAGCGTCATTTAGAGAGTTTAAAATATTGAGAGTCTTATATCTACAAAAATAATAACTGAAATACGTCTAATTAAATAAATAGTATACGAATTAAAATATAAAATAATATAAAAATTTTAAAAAATCAAAATAATTTAAATAACACAATTTCATATTGTTATCGTATCGGTAAAATGTCTCGAGGTATGATCACGCCTTCTAATTTTACAATCGCAAAAAATAATACAAAATAATTAGTATAATAAAATTTGTTCGAATAATAAAATATAAAATAAATATAATATAATGAAAAATAGTCTTACCTTATTTCAAAAATAACAAAATCTACTTAGCTTGATAGAAGAAATTGATAGAAGTGAGAATACGCAAGTAATTTTGGTGTGGTGATGCTTGCATTCAGAGGGGTTATTTATAGGGGAGGGTGTTGTTAAAAAGTTGAGTTTTCAGGCTCGGATAATAATGGAGTAACGAATAATTCAACGTGCATAATGGAAGGCACGGATCCGTAAGTGTCAAAAGTTCAGTGAAGGTGCAGATGGCCATCCGTGCATTTTCTTACATGACGCCAGCTCGGACAGAACCCTGCGAAGGCACGACTGACGATCCGCGCGTTATTGCCACCGTGTTAGAAAGGGTGCTAGGTAATATTAGGGGAGAGGGTGTCTGACAGATAATTATTGGGTCAAAGGGTGATTTTTCGGTAGAAACGCCTAATTATAAGGGAGTATTTGTTTTTAATTTTTTTTAATTATTGACAACATTTACACACTCATACATACACAACTATTTGAATTCAAAACCGTAAAGAAAACACCATTCTCTTTAATCACCGAAACTACACAATAAAATTTTCGTATTGATATTTGCATGAAAAACATGGGTTTCAAATTTGTTTTGTTGATTAGGCCGATTGGGTCATATATTTTACTAATAAATCATGTGGGCTAGTGGTCAATATAATAGGCCCAAATATTTAATTCCAATTTAGAAGTCAACCAACGACTAAGCCCCACTTAAATAGAGGTCAACCACTTTAATATCCCTCACCGTTTCGAAACGAGAAAAGTAGGGACATAACTATCATTTTGATAAAAATAACTGCCACTGAATCTTCAGCTCATCACTCTTATTATAATTTCTTCACAACCGATACCTCTTACTTCCCTCGCTGCTCACCATTTCTGATTCCCCAACTCGCTCTCCTGTAGTTCACCATGAACTCGACTATCCCAGAGCAATTTGAACTCTTCGAACTCTACCACTCTTGCGACTGGTCCAATGCAATATGAGTTACATTCTTTATTTTGCTGATTGATTCTGTTTGTTACAGCAATATAGCCTTCTATCATAGTCAATTACAACATAATAAGGATGTGGTTTAAGACTGTAAGAAGGCTCTTGTGCTTGACGATATGCATCTTTAAGCTTATATTGTTTGTTGGAAACTTCGACGAGCTTACCACACCCACTATAAAAAACCTAGGATATATCACTCACATTACACAAACACTTTTGACGTTGCTTAGCATTTTTTCTTATAAATTCTTAGTGCACAATAGTACTTAGGTAGCAGGGCCGACCATATATCATTCAAGTGGCAGGATCGACCATATATCAATCAGGCGGTATAACCGACCATATATCAATCAGGCGGTAGGGCCAACTATATAATAAAACTAACACAAGTGCACTAAGAACTTAGAAACAACTAATGCTTAACGGGAAAACTTAAGAGAAGAGAAAACTTTTATTGATACAAAATACAATTACAATATTACCCACTTACCCCACTACTTTACTATTCTATGCCTCTAAATCTCTCTTTCTCTAGCTAACACTTTTTGACACCATTAGATTGTTGACACATCAAAATCTTAGCCATTTAATATTAATATATAGATTCTTCTAATAAGTAATTCTATATATAATATTAAATATTACAAATATCTAGATTTTTTATATGGATACTTCTACACATCTATAATTTCTATATTATTCTAGAATATTCTATATATATATATATATATATATAAACTAAAATAACTACAGAATTTGCATTGTCCTTAAGACATCTTTTTATTTTCTTCCGTCCTCCTATATCTTAGTGTTCTGTTTTTATTTACGTCATGATTGAATCTTTATGCTTTCCTGATTCTTGCATACCTTTTCGGTCAGATATTCAAGTTTTAGGGTTGCGATTTTATGATGTTGAACAAAATCCTTCCGAACTGTTGGTTTTGCTGTAATTCAGAGAAATTCTGTTCTATTAATTTAGGGTTAAGATTTCTTGCGAGTCACGTAGCGCACATTTTGATGAACATCATAGCAAATTGGTACGTTTGACTTCTTGAAATTAAGTCTGCTATTGGAGTCATAGACCAGAATATACATAGTAATATATCCTCTGCCAGCAGTTGAGTGGTATGCGATATATCTGTAGAGTCTTTTATCTTGATGCATTTGAATCAATTTGTTTGTTCATTGAATCTTAGATTAATCTTTCTTCCCGAACCATCACTGTTTAATTGACTGTAGACAGCAAGTTGTACTGTCTTGTGTTTTGGGCAGGCTGCTCAAACTCAATATTTTTGTTTTCCTCATATAGGCCGTGCACTTTCTGCATTGGGAAAAAAACATGATGCTATTACAGTTTGGGACCAAGGGAAAGGACACGATTTATGGCAGTCTTCTGATCTGAAGCAATTGCTGGAACTGGAAGAGCTTTTGAGAGCCAGTGACAACCCTGTGACTGACAAGATGTTATCGACCCCTGTATCCTTATCTAGACCTCATGTTGATGGGAAGTTAAATGAAACTCTCAAGTACCAAAATGAATGCAATATCTCTAGAGAGCATAGGGATGAAGAGAGGAGTAAGTCATCATCGTCTTTATCTGAGTTACTACCTGACACCAATGGCAAAACATTTGAAACTTTCAAAAATCACATTGTCTTGAGTGCTGGATCCAAGTTAAATATGGAATCCGCTGATGCTTCTGATAAAAACAGCATTTTCCATTATAATTGTTATTTAGGATCAAGTGATCTAACCAGTATGAATCAGAAGCCTTGTTGCCTGAAAAATGGAACTTATAATAATTTTGACACACCAAGTTATGCTTCTGGTTCAGGTGCTGGTCTAAGGAGAAATCAGACAGCACGTCTGACACAAATGATGAAACCAGTGTAGATTTTCTCTTATCAAGGGGTATTGCACAGGTATGTTTTAATTTTTAACACATTTTGTGGTTTTAAACTTGGTGCAGTTATCAATTTCACTTAAAACATGTCATAATTATACTTGACATGCAATTTTTTCCTTCCTTTTTTGCATGTTGATGAAGGAAATTATGCTTGTGCCATATCTACTTTTGACCAGGTATTTTTTTCTTGTCATAGTAGGTTTCTTCTATGTCATGCTGGCCCTCTTGGTCTTTTTCCCTGTCTCTTTTGTCATATAATTTATTTTTAAATGTTGCAGATGCTAAAAGAGGATCCAACCAATCCTGGGTCACTAATATTAAGAGGGACTGCATATGCATTGCAACGAGAGCCTGAAGCTGCTATTGCTGATTTTACCAAGGTACATTTACCTTCGTGATTCAGCTGTCTAAACAAAGTGAATTGTTTTTCTGTGCTTCATATGATTAAATTTTGTTTTAGACAATTCAATCAAAACCATCGGCTGTTGAGGCTTGGAGGAGGAGAGGCCGGGCTCAGGCTACCTTAAGAAAATTTATTGAGGTGAGGGTCTTTTACAAGTTCATTACTATACTGTCGTTGCTGCCAAAGGAAAACTTATTCCTGGTATCTTTCCATAATTGCATGTGATCTTTAGCATGGGTACATTGGCATGGTCAATCAGGACTCTAAGGTTCAGTTAAATCCTTTAGATTATAGGCTGGTTTCCATTCCTCTGCATGTTATGTTAGTGTTTGCACAATTGGATTTTGCAGAGAGAAGTAAGAGATGGAAAATATCACTTTATGGCTGTTATTCATGACCTGAATGATGGAAAGTTTTAGTGCCAGTTGCTACTCTGGGTATTCCATTTGTTTCGTAGATAAAAGAGCTTGATGCTTGTCATAACTGAAGTTGACATCTTTCATTGCATCTTTATGCCAGACGATTGAAGACCTGACCGCAGCATTGGGGTTTGAACCGGATTCAGCTGATATATTACATGAAAGAGACAGCTTCTTTAATCCATCTCTTTGACACTTCAGTTTCCTTGCATTTGTGTTTGCAATCGACTTGCTTAAACATAATCTTTCTGATGTCCTTTCCTTTTCTGCTCCATATAAATGTCAAAAGTAAATAGAGGGTTGGCCTTTGCATTAAGTTGAAACTGCTAAACTTTTTTTTTAGAAGTTGGAAGTCTCATTAAAAACTCTCTTCGTATTCGTTCACATACTAAAAAGTATGTTAACGAACATTGGAAGGAAGAAAAGAGTACCTCAAAGTTTATTAATAATAATACCCAATACAAAAGATAACACCGGATTATCCTCTTATGGTGATATACACCATTACAACAAAATACCTTAACCTCATATAACCTCTTCCAAAAGCACAGTTGAATCACCTATTTCTAATTACACCTCCATCAATAGGATTAAAACAACGCAAGAGAACATAATAAAAAGAGAAGCAACACCTACAAACATATAAACTAAATCAAACCACAATTGAAGAGACGAGATCTATTGGGATTCGTCTTCTTCAGGAACCCAAACCTCTTCCAATGGATCTTTTCTGGTAAATTTTCAACAAATAACGTGTAGCATCCATACTTGTCATTACTGAAGCCCTTTGTGATGGACTCCTTGGTTCCCTCGAGGACACCATCTACTGCAGATTTTCCATTGCAACACCCATTTTTACCAGACACATGAAAACTAGGAGATGTTACAGAAGCTGAATTTGGCATTGACAGTAATGGAGGAACAGGATCACATCCATACTTGTCTAAACCATCCATATGTTGTAACTAATCCACTTTTAACAACAAGATTCTTCCTTGCCATTTCAATGTGCAGAAAAGACTTCAACTTAGCATCAAAAACCATTTTCTGAAGGGCATCCTTAGCAGCAACTGCAAATTCTGCATTTGAAAATAGAGCGAAACCCTTAGGCTTTTCTCCCTTGTAGCTCACTTGCGAAGCTTCAAAACCTGGAAGCCATCTCAATAGATTCTACAGCTCTCTCTCTTTGACATCTTCAGGCAGACCCATAATGAAGATCGTACGAACCACGTCATGATGAGGAGGGTGAGATGACGGAGAAGGCGCAGCTGCAAAGGGCAGAAGAGCTTGGACCGAAGGTCTCTGCTGGAGAAAAAGTTCAGCACCCGGCATGAGAATATAAACTGTTTTTTCTGCACCTTCTGAAAAATCTCTTAGGCAACTGGAATTTCGAATGTTTCAATTCTTGAATGGGACGGTCCTTGAACTTCCGGAAAAACTTAGGTCTGAATTTTCCTTAAACCAGAATGAGAGTCGAGGTTAAACACATCAAAACAGCCATGCTTTAACCAACTCGGTACATGACATAGTTCATGGCGCACGCCCGGCGGTGATGAATGTAGTGACTACCGGCAAAGAAGAGAAGGGTGGAGATGATGAAAAGAGTCCAACAGGT
Source organism: Hibiscus syriacus (assembly GCF_006381635.1). Classification (NCBI taxonomy): domain Eukaryota; kingdom Viridiplantae; phylum Streptophyta; class Magnoliopsida; order Malvales; family Malvaceae; genus Hibiscus; species Hibiscus syriacus. Next base: position 281,234 of record NW_024063393.1, on the reverse strand, counting down.
AGAAACTTGAACCTGAGGAAAGATGAAACTACGTAGTTGTCTTTCAACCAAACCCTCAGAAATGGATTAGATCGAGAGAACAACTTGACAGACTCATGACTTGTTCTGTTTTGACAAAACGATCGAAGACTTATTCACAGAGATTGGCCACGGGTCTGGACGTTCGTATAGAAGGGGTTTATTCACGTGTACGGAGAGCCCAGTGGTAAACCGGAGAACTGGCGACGGACGGCGGCGAAAATCGGTGAAAACCAACGTTTAGATCTACGCCGATAGGCTGACTTTCTCTAAAAATTAACCTCGAAAATGGAATCAGAGTGAGGAAACGAACATCCTGTGGCAAAACGACAGCGAACGGATGACGGAGTGTGGCGGCGGACGACAGGCGGCGGTCGGCGGTCGACGGACGGTGATGATTAACGTTGGCGGACGGCGATGGTAAAGATGAAATGATGGATGTAAAATAAAATCACCTTCAACCAAGAGAGAAGCGGGAGCTTCTCTCACTAGGTTTGAAATTCAAAAAATCGATCTATTACATAAGAAAGCCTTAATATCAAATAAAATCATTAGAGAACCTCTAGAGGAAGTGGTGGCAACAAGAGAACTGCCCACGATATCCCTCTTATGGCATCGAACTTTCTTATTATAAAATGAATGATCTTGAAACTGCTTAACTCTAAATTATAAACCCTAAATCTTAAACCAACAATGCTAAATGAAATAATAAGACAAAACTCTTTATTTAAACTAATGATCTAAGAGTTTAGGACATAATGATGAACAGTCATTTTACTCCAATAAAAGAGATGAAGTAAAAATCAGAGGTTGAAGCTATCTTTAAGGTTGATGTAAAAATTGATAGATCTCACCAAGGACCATCTTAAGGGTATAAACCGTCGAAAAACCTATGGATCCTAACTTGAAGCTAAAGAAGGATGAAGGAATTCCAGTTGATAAAGAACACTAACAATGGTTAGTTGGAAAGTTAATTTATCTATCTCATACAAGATCCAATATTGCATTCTCAATAAGCATTGTTAGCTAGAGTATGAATGTTCTGGAAAAACACTTAGAGGCGGTAAACCAAATCCTTAGATATCTCAAAATGATAGTAGGTCATGGTTTAATTTTCAAAAGAAGTGAAAATGAGAGATTGTAATCTATACTGATGCAAGCTAAGCTAGGGAGTTAACCGAAATGAAGTCAACAATTGACAATTGTTGACTTCATTTGGGATACTCGAAAAACCAGTTCAAGATTCAAAGCGATAAAAAATCTACCATAAGCATTGCAAAGAATCTGGTTAAACCACGTTAGAACCAAGCATGTGGGGATTGATAGACATTTTACCTTAGAAAAGGTCAATAATGAGACTATCAAACTTTGTTATGTCCCTACTCAACTATAACTTGTTGATATTCTCACCAAAGATCTTCCAAGGACTAGCTTTGATGGATTCATGTCAAAGATGGAATTATACAACATATACTATCCAGCTTGATCAACATGATATTTAATCAAAGTACATTTTCCCCACACCAACTAGAGCAGCAAAGCTTTCGCCATTATGCCACATTATCTTAGACTACTCCCTTTTGTGTCAAATGCCATCAGCTCAAATTCAGACTACTCCCACGAAGACTACGTTCATCATTACTTAAGGAACAACAAATGAACCATTTCAAGTTGAATTTCATAATATATCATTAAACCCGTGTTAAGGATAAACGACACTACTACAGTAGAACCCCAGGATCAACATAATTTCCTGGATGCTTGGAAACCTAAGTTAACTAAAGATTCCCACACAGGGCTAAAAAACAATCCCAATTTTCTTGAAACCTTACCAACCTTATGTGAGCTTGGAGGTTGCGAGAGTTTCTCACATTCATCAGCAAGCTGTCCAACAAATGATACTGCAAACAATCAATATTTTACCTAGTAAAAAGGTCAACTCATTCTGAAATGTGGAAAAAAAAAATCAACAACTCCATTTTCATAACTGCGGAAAAGGAATGCTTTCTTTTATGTTAATAACTAATAATTGAACTATGAATAGGAAAAAGATAAAGGGTGGGGGGGTGGTTCACTGTAAAAACACAATCAGTCTAATTAACCTAAATTTAGAAAATTTAAACCCAAAATCAATAGTTGGTTAAATTAGTACAAAAATAATTAGCTTATTTTCCAAAAAATAAACCTCTCATGCAACATTCCTAAATCGTTTCACTGTAAGGCCAAATTAGTCAAAAGAAGAAGAAGAAACACAAACAAACCATCTTCTGTCGCGTAAATGTTCTCCGTTTTTTCCCCTCCTCAAGTTGCTGAAGTCGATCCCTAATCTTCTTGCCTTTATCCGGCAATTTAGAGGCAAGGTATTCCAGAATCCGCTCCTGCCGCTTAATCTTCTCTTTCAGCTTAACATCAGTCAAGTTTTCCCGAAATTCCTCTTTGTCTTGATCATCGCCGTCTCCCATTGTATCAGATTTCCTCGGCCGATGTTGTGGCTCCGCCTTGATAACCACCAAGGGCGGCGGTAGCTTTTTTCATCCCTTTATTTGTTCCGTGGATACTCCTATTTCCCACTCTTTTCAGCTTGCAAAGCTATTTAATTTTGTATTTTTATTGATTGATTTATCTACTTATTTAATTATTTAGGTAAACTATATATTTAGGCAACCAATTGTTCTCGTAGTTCTATTTTAGTTATTAAATTATTCTTTTTAAAATTATCATTAAATTTATATTTTTATTTTATTTTAATCACTCATTATTAAAAATTTAACGGTGATACTGATGTATCATCATAAGATAATATTACACAATAATTCTGTTTATTTTTTAAACAATAAGTGACTAAAACACAATAAAAATATAATTTAACAATTGTTTAAATTATACACCATTCTAAGCGTTTGATCTATTACGATCGGTAAAAAAAATTTCCAACCACTCAAAACATGACACCTATCGCGTTTATATTTTTAAAAATGTCAATTAAATCTCAACAACATAAAATTCAAATCACTAAATCTCTAATTTCATCCTCATTATCGTCGTTTTGTCGTCAAATTATCATCATCCATCGTTGTCCATTCACCTACTAACCGGTTATCGTCTTTATCATCGCCTCAATCTCCTATATTCCTAAATCTCTAAATTTTTTTATATATAAATATATAATCTCTTTCCTTAGTCTAAAACTCATCTCAAATAACAAGTCTTTGTGACATAGATAATCTCTTTACTAAAGACTTTACGCTATAAATTATGATTTATTTTCTTAAATGATTTTCGTATGTTGTTATTATATTTTTTTCATAATATTTTTTAATTAAAACCCATTAAAAATAGAAAAAAACAGCCCCGGGGATTTAGATGGGGAATAAATGAACTTTGTCGTTAAACCTGGTATAAGAACAAAAAACACTGCAGCATTGAAGGCTTTAAGGTACACTAATCACATCATACTGATTCTCTCTCTATGTGACTCCTTGTGCTTTCTCCTTGCTTTTCTCTTGGCCATTACTCCTTGAAAAAAGAAGATAAAAAAAAGTGAAAAGCTAAGATAAAGAATCTCTTTTTTTTTTTCCCACTCTTATTGAAAAAACCCAGATTTCAAGTAGGGTTCTTGGCTTACTTTTCAACGTGTAAAGCTTGAACCTCCTTCCATTTCCAAGAGCTCTCATTTTGGGGCTTTTGTTTTCTCAATGGGGAAAAACGTATTAGCTTTGGGTGTTGCTCTTTGGCTTCTTCTTGGAAGTGTGGATGTCAGCTCAGCTCCGACTAGTTCTTCACCTGCAAGTAAGCAATTTCCAAAAAAGCTTGCTTTCTTTTCTTTGATCTGATCTGATCATAATTTACAGCTTAAGTCCTTTGATTTTACATTGTTCTTGCAGAGATCCTTAATGGAGTTTTCTCTAAATCTTTGTCTGCTTCCATGAAATGGTTATGGTCACTCAAAACTACAACCAAAACAGGTTTTTTTTATATAGATCTCTTTAATATTAGAACCCGCATTTTCTTTTTGTTTTTGGTGTCTGATATGGTGATTTGTATGTGATTTATATGTTTACAGCAATTACTGGGCGTTCAATGGTGAAGTTCGAGAGTGGATACACTGTGGAGACAGTGTTTGATGGCAGTAAGCTTGGGATTGAGCCTCACACTGCTGAGGCTTTGCCTAATGGGGAGCTTCTGATTTTGGACTCTGCTAATAGCAACCTGTATAGGATTTCTGCTTCTTTGTCTTTATGTAAGTGGATTTCTTCTTTCTTTGTGAGATTATATAGGTCCAATTACGATCATAGTCTCTTTATTATGCTAAAATTCGGAATTTAATCGATCTACTTTGATGTATCCTAATTCGGTTGTATTATATATTTATATTATATGTTGAACTTGTGTGATTGAATGATAGTTAAGAAATTTTAATGTCATCGGTTGAACGGTAGCGGTTACGAGTGATATCGGTTTGGATCTACTAATAACATTATAAAAGCAGAATGACTAAATTATGGCAAATTAAGATATAGGGGTTAAATCTTAAATTTCAGCATTCTTAGAAGTTATAAGAACTATGTATTATGTCAATACTATATTGCCCTGTACATAGATTTGTTCAATATGTATTTGAAGGATCATATCTCTATATTATCCATGTCGATATATGCATCGGAAGCAAGTGTCGTAGATGGGTGTTTCGAGAAAAAAATCGAAGAGTCGGAGCAACTTAGGTTTTGCCTTTTGCTGCAAATAAGATGGAAACGAACAGATCTGAGTTAATGGAAGCTCAACTTGTTGTGCTATTGCTCAATGTTATTCTTATTAGGTTGTTTTGATGCTTTATCTATTCACTGTGATTCTTAAGCGAATTTCGGTTGGTCCGTGATACTCTTAATCGGCTTAGTGCATGCTTAAAACATCCGGTAAGATCGACCATAAGTAATAAGTATTCACTGATGCAATTCTATAGTTGTGCTATGATTTGATTTTGTCCATGAGAGAAACCTTTTATTGTGATTATTTCATGGGAGAACTGCAGATACTAGACCACGGCTGGTCGCGGGATCTCCCCAAGGATACCCCGGACACATAGATGGGAAGCCCCGAGAGGCGAGGATGAAGCATCCAAAAGGGTTAGCCGTAGATGACAGAGGGAACATTTATATTGCAGATACTATGAACATGGCAATAAGGAAGATAAGTGATGCAGGTTAGCTATGCAAACACCGAGTTATCCGTATCATATGTTCTTTTTTTAAAAGTATGAACGAGAATCTTTCGGTGAGATTAGCAGCCGTCATATGTTATTGATGCGAGCGGAATCATCTTCAGGTGTTACTACAATTGCTGGTGGAAGATTGAGCCGGGGAGGGGGTCATGTAGATGGACCAAGTGAAGATGCAAAGTTTTCTGATGATTTTGATGTGGTCTATGTCGGAAGCAGTTGCTCCCTTCTCGTTATAGATAGAGGAAATCGAGCAATCAGAGAGATTCAACTACACTTCGACGACTGTGCCTATCAGTACGGAAGTGGTTTTCCTCTCGGTAAATTAATCCCCTCGAGTCGATCTTCATTTATTGTCGGTATCGGAGCTTTACACTCTTGATTTTCTTTCGTTTCAGGAATCGCTGTACTTATTGCGGCTGGATTCTTCGGTTACATGCTAGCTCTGCTGCAACGTAGAGTAGGCACCATCATATCGTCCCAAAATGTGAGTGCTATAGCTACGTATACCGGTATCCGACAGTCATACTTGATTCCGAGTAACTTAGTTCGTATTGCATAATTCACCACTGAAATGGCAATGTTTAATTCCATGGATCAGGATTCAGTTGAAGGGAATGCTGCTGTATCGACTCCGTATCAGGAGCCCGTGAAATCCGTCAGGCCACCTTTAATTCCAACCGAAGATGAACACGAGAGGCAAGAAGTTCGGAAACTTGTTCTCAATGGCGGAGTTTCAGTTCTCGAAATCATGGGAGGAGTATTCCCTGGTTTTAGAAAGAAGTCACTGATCCCGCTACCGCAACAACCGATGCATTCGACACATTGGCCTGCACAAGAGAGCTACGTGATACCGGATGAAGACGAGCCCCCACCGATTGATACCCGAGCCCCCACTCCACGGAAGACATATCCTTTCATGTCCAAAGATGCAGAAAAGATCCATCAGTTGTGTCAAAGCCAGGTCTTCCACAGCGGATGGGATGCCGATGTGCAGCATCAGAAACACCTCCAGCAACAGCATCGCTATCAATCATCTGCCCCGCGTACTTACTATGAGCAGAGCCATGAGAAAACCAACGAGGTCGTTTTCAGGGCAGTTCAAGAGCGAGACAGGAAGCGCGAAGCTATGCTAAAAACCGCCACCGACGACGGTGGCAACACCTATGATCATCACAATATTCGCTTCCGATCAAATTCGGGTTTCAGTGATGGCACGCAGAGATAAATTTGGGGTAGAGAAAGTATTATTGTAAATGTTGAGAACTCTAAACTTGTTAGATTATTATATAAATTAATTGATTTAAATTCCGGATTTTGAATTTTTTTTTCTTCTTCTTTAGTTCAAGTTAAATAAAAATCATAAAAATCAATTTAAATTAAAAAGTTAAGTTCAGCTATCAATTTAAATCAAAATGTCAAATTTAAGTACTCAATTGGACAAAAAGTTAGGTACCAAATTGAACTTTAAAACCAAATTCTAATACCAAAATATATATTTACCTTAAATATATATTAGGGTAAAGTACACAAATCTTAACAATAGGGTATTGCTTTATTAAGTCATTCGACTATTAAAAGTTACAAATTATTCTTTGATTATAGAATGTTACTTTATTAAGTCTCTCGACTATTAAACGTTACAAAATGATTACCCGACTATTCATTATGCTTCAAACTCATCTTTTTCCGTTAAAAGTTCGCAGTTGTCTAATCTGAAAGTTAATATGATGTTTGAGACTTTGATTAGATTTTATTATATCACAATTAGCAGATTAATGTTTAGCTCAAAATACCATTTTGTAACTTTTAATAATTGATGAACTCAACAAAATAACACACTATAATCAGAGGATCATTTTGTAACTTTTAATAGTCGAAGGACTTAATAAAATAATAATCTATAGTCATGAGACCATTTGTGTACTTTACCCTATATATTAAATATATTTCATGTTATGTGCCCATGTGGTGTTCTAATTATCTTTCGTACGTTATCAGTAGGAGTAGCAAAAGAAGTGGACCATCATAACGGCCAGGGCTTTGGCCCTCCAAAATATTTGGGAAATTTACATTATACTCCTTATGATTTTTGAAAATTTTAATTAGATTCTCAAAAGCTTTTAGAAACTATCATTGACTAAAATTTTAAATTTTTTTAATTAATCCCTCTAATTTCTTTTGAAAATTCTCATTAATCCTTCAAACTTTTGAAAATTTGAAGTACACACCAATTATTTTTGAAAATTTTAATTAAACTCTAATTTTAAAAAACAAATAAGTTTATTCAAACTATTTTACCAAGATCCATCACTATGGGGGTTCAAAATTACATGACTAGTTATATTCAGCTCGTTCACTTGTTGACTCGGACAAAAAATTTCTCTAATTTATTTTTAGTGTTGAGACGTTCCTTTTAAAAATTTAAGTGTCGATTAAAAAAAATCGGGATTTTGTAAAAACGTTTACAAAATAACACCACAAAAAACACACAAAAGATATGTGTACTTGTGATCTGAAAATGCGAGTATCTAATTTTTGCATGTATCGACTAACTAGTACTCGATATTCACGGATGGACACACATATTGCATTTTTAAAGAACTAGATTTTGAATCTTTGAGTACTCGAAAGGCATAATATCAAAAATAACCCCCACGACGTTTATTAAAATATTCATTTTGGTCCCTATTCTTTTTTGGAGCATTTTGACCCCAAACGTTTCACTCTAGGCCAAAAAGTTCCCTCTATAGATGAAATACTAGTTAACACACAAATAATGTTCCAAAATATGAGTTTTTTAACCTAAAACGAAATATTGAGGGTTAAAATGCCCCCCCAAAAAAAAGACAAAGTGATTATTTTATCGAATGTTAGGGGCATTTTTGCCATAGAATGAAACGTTGGGGGCTAAAATGCTTCAAAAGTATAATAACATGCAAAATAATCTTTTTGATAAATGTTGGAGATTAATTTTTAACATTATGCCTACTTCTATCCACAACTACTGAAAATGTTGTAAAAATCCATTTTTGTCCTAAAATGCTAAAATGACATAATTAGAGACCCATCTCTTGTATTTTTCAAAATAAATAATCATACAACTTTGGCAACCAAAACAAATGAACGAAAGCACCCTCTCAACGGCTACTCTCAAATCTCAATCACCTTTAAAAAAAAGCATATCCATCATGATGTATTTGTTTTGTGTTTTTATTATTTTAATGTTATAGTTGTATATTTGTACATTCATATAAATTGTAAAACATTATTCAGTTAGATTTTAGGGTTTAGATAATCCCGACTATATGGTGTTGCTTTATTGAGTCCTTCGATTATTAAAAGTTACAAAATGATCTCTCAACTATAAGATGTTTTTTTTAAGTATTTTGACTATTAAAAATTATAAAATGTTTAGCTGTGACCTGACTATCCATTGTGTTTCAAACGTTTCACTCTAGGCCAAAATTCAGGTACTAAAACGGACCAAAATTAATAATTTAGATACTAAACATGTTAAGTTTTTAATGACAGAATACTAAAAGGAATTAAAAACTAAACGCTAGATATGATTTAAGAAAAATAAAAGTTAAGGTATTAAAAAGGACCAAAACTGATAATTTAGGTACTAAATGCGTAGTTTACTCTATTATTATTTGTTTTGGTATTACTAATTCGGGTCAACATTGAACTTTATAGGGGCCAAAATGCAACTTTTTAAAATTTTGCATTTACATAATGTTATTGACGCTAAATGAATAATGAATAGCATCCAAAATGACAAGCATAGATGCTCAATTATACATAGCAAAAATAAATGAATAAAAAAACTCAATGACCAGATGAACAAGGGTCAAATTTGGTTTTGGTCCCTCTACTATACTCAAACTTGATATTTAATCCCTGTATTTCCATTTGGCATAAATCCCATATTTCAACTTAGTAGAGGGACGAAAACCGTAATTAGACCTAAATAAATAAATTAGTGAGTGCTTGTGTTAGTTGATTGTTGGTAAGGATCAACCCAACATTTATCCTCCTCTGCAGCATTTTCCCATCTTTTTCGGAACATTTGCATTTCGACGAAGGATTGTCTTCTTACCTGCAAACATTGGGATGGTATAGTTTACACCGATACGGTACGTTACGTACGTGCATACATACATACATAAATGCATATATATATAGATATGTCTAAAGCTATGTTTAAGTGGCCTTACTTCGGGTCTGTTGTCGACTTTACGGGATTCGGATGGTGCCTGCAAATTCAAAGATTAATGGTTTTAGAAATCGTTAGACTTTTACGACAAGCAAATTCAAGTTTGGTAAACAGACTGGTGATTCCGATTTAGTTAAGTGCTCCCTCCGAGTAATATTAAGTTCCGTGGAATTCAACTGCATCGTCAAGAAGATAACAGACGAACGGAGATTAGTAATGAAATCCGATTTGCATATGTCGGGTAATATCAGCTAGACCTAAGATAAGACCCTTCCAATCAAATGGTTCCGATGAAATACTTGCCTCGTTTTCATCCTTGACGCCGAGGGTAGGAAGACCGAAATGAACTACGTACTGAGCATCAACGACACCGACATTTTTCATACGATCGCCCTGAATGAGGGTCAAATATCAGTGGAATGCCAACAAGAATCGGAAAAGGATGCTATCTGGTTTGGAAATTTTACCTGCGCACAATAACCGAGCTGCACATCGAGACCCCAAGCATGGATCAAATCATTCTGTAGGGCAATGGAAGATCAGTAAATGGTTCGTGTAAAAACGAAAATGGTGCAGTTCGGTACACAACTACACAAGTAGTGTACATGAAGCAATGATATTCAAATAGGCAATACGAAAAGTACTTCACACCTGGATCATATACCACACACAGCGCCAGGCGGCTCTAGAGAATACGGGGGCCATCATTTCCACCCAACTGCAAAGCATAACGAATTAACCGCTTAAGAATAACCGATGCAATAGGTTGTCGCTATATGAAAGGAGCCATGAAGTTGGTAGTAGTTTACCCTATGCACGGAGGAGCAGTGCTGCGACCATCACACCTTCCGCTGCCTTTAAACTTGTATATCCTTCTGTTCAAACATGGATCGTAAGTGTTGTAACGAGCAAGATTAAAATTACATCATGTCATAACGAAGTTTTAGCTCTGAATTTCCCGCTCACCTGTGCACTCTCGAATTCCTTTTGAGTGCGGTGATCTGATGATGAACTCGGGATCAAGTGCTGGTTGTGATATCTCAAGTCCCTCATCTCTAACGATAGACAAATATCTACACAAGGTTTTTAATATGATTGAAGCACCGTTTGAAACGAATCATCAACGGAAACAGCGGTACATGTGTTTGCATGATTGTGAATTCAGACATTGTTACAGTGACATGTACACGTACTGGATTGGATCGAAGTTATCTACTCCCAGGTCCTCATCCCAGAGGAATATATAATTGTATTGAGCGACTATGTCTGGATGCAAGAAACGTTTGGCAAACCACCTACAGCAAAATACGATAGAAGCCGATTAGCATTAATAAGAAGCATTTGGCAAAGATAAACATCTCGGTAAAAACAATGTTACCATTTTGTTTGATTCACTGCAGACACATGTATGGCCCGATCACTCCATTTGAAATCTCGCCATTCATCCACAATACCGTCGTAGTGAAACAGCATCACGACAAAATCTCTCGCGGGAAACTGCATGGGAATGATATTTATTAAGCTTAAATATAATAAGATATTTGTGAGCCTAAAGAAAAGCATAGGGGAACTCAAGGCACCTTTTTAACAATTTGATCCACAATTTCCTTTTGCTTAATTCCGACAGCAATGGCCAACAAGTTTGAAGATGGCTCGGGAATGGCCTGAAATCGCAGTATAATGCACAGAAGACAACCAAATAAGATCAGCCGACACCACGTCTAATTCTAGAATTTTTTTATATATCGATAGTACGTTGTTTACACTGTCATGCCATAATGGTTGCATTTGCAAGTTTGTTGTTTTGACCACAATGCCTTGAGGTAACGCCTCACTCCCCGGAGGCCTGCATTGAATCTACAAGGGAAATGAAACTATTTCGGGACGGAGAACATTTCAAAAGATTTACGAGCTCTTCTAAAAGCAAAGTTCTTTCCCCTAAAGACAACCGACCTGGCACGTATCGGATTTTGAATTCTGAAGAAGATTTATCACATCCCAACTTGATAATCTCTGTACACAGATTTAAAGATGTTCGAATGAAAGGCATCCATGAATAACAAAAGATCAAACTTCAACGAGAAATTCGAAAAGAAGAAATACATACATCTTTGTATTCCTTAGTGATAAACGCACTACTAATGAAGTAAGCACTGCAAATGAAAGACACGACGATGAAGAGATTGCAGAGCCATGACCTCTTATTCTTTGGTTCTGAAACTACATAAGCCTGCAAGGTAGTGGAACATTCAAGCAGAAGAATTTAGAATTGCATTTCATGATACACTTCAAATCTTACGGAGGAGAATCGGAAAGATGGTCCTAAGAAGAGTAGCTTCTGAGTTTTATTATACACTCCAAAGTGTTTATGCATCAACTAAATTTGTCTAAGAAATCATCGATCGATCACCATTGTTCAAAACATGAAAAACATAAAACAAGGGACAAGGGGAACACCAACTGAGAATCAGGCAAGTTGAAAAGTTCGAATCAATCGAGCATCATTGCTGTAAAACAAAACAATGCCATCCAAAACTATGTATGCGTGTATGTATGTGTGTATGTGTGTATATATATACACAAATATATATATATATCAAAATTACTTCCATTTTCAAAACAATTGAATTCAAACATGTGAATTCTATTCTACTAGCTCTTTCTTCTCATAGTAAACACCAACCAGGAACTACAAATTACTTAATACGAATTAACCAATCCTTCCCACTTTACTAAGTTATAATCTCTTAAGCCATCCATCCATCCATCCATCCATCCATACATACATTTTCAAAACAATGGAATTCAAACAAGTGAATTCTACTAGCTCTGTCTTCTTATAGTAAACACCAGCCAGGTCCATCCTTCCATCCATCCATCCATACATTTTCAAAACAATGCAATTAAAACATGTGGTGAATTCTACTAGCTCTTTCTTCTCATAGTAGACACCATCCAGGAACTACCAATTAACCAATCCTTCCCACTTTACAAAGTTATAATCTCTTAAACTATAATCACAAGCAAAGCCAAATACATGCATGCATACATACATACATACATACATACATCAAAATTACTGCCATTTTCAGAAACCACAAGACCCTATGAAGTACTAATGGACCTTGATAACAAAAAAGAAGAGGAAAGAAAAGCAAAATTTAAACAGAAGAATAAGGAAAAAGGAAAGGAAGAACCTTTTGCAAACCCATAGACGAATGAAAGTGGGAGTTTTGAAGAGAACTTACACAATCGAAAGGCTTCATCTTTGCATGAAAAATTCAAAACCCAGATCGATAGAGAGACTCCCAAGCTAGAAAAACAAACAAAAAGGTCTTCTTTTTTGCTACAAAAAGGGAGAATCTTTGGTAAAAAGAAGAAGTCTTAAAGCAGTCGACTTCCGCAATACAAGGAAACGATGTCGTAGAGACAAAGCAGAGGTCGAACTCCTCGAAGTTTTTGGAGTAGTAGAAGAACAGAGAGAGGCGGAAGCAGGCCGTTGTTGTTTTGTTTTTTAAATTAATGCGAGTGTATAGGGACACGCGCCACTTTCCGGACACGCGCCGCTTTCCACGGGGTTTGCTATAAAGAACGTGCGATAGAGTAAGTTCGAGTATAGGGAACACACAAATGACTCTTCCTTTTTCCTATATGTATGGGATAAGGGGAGTAAGATTGTAGATTGTCTCAATACAGATTGAGAGTAATTTTTATAAGAGACCTTCGAATTATGAAATGCCTTCCGTGACATTTGATCTCACGATTTTAAAAAAATAATATTATATAAAAATTTATTAATGTTATTTATTAATATTAAAAAAAATCATGGAGAGCATGATCCTCAACTCAACTAGATATCCCTTAAATTTGCAATCATACTCCTAAACAGCTAAGCTTATAATATGAGAAATATTGTTATCTTATTATATATTATAGGGTAAATTATGTATTTAGTATCTAAATTATCAGTTTTGATCCGTTACTTAAACTTTTAATTTTTTCAAAATCATATATAATATATAATATTTAATTTTCATTTTATTTTAGTACCCATCGTTAAAAATTTAATGCGTTTAGTACCTAAACTATCAGATTTGATACATTTTAGTACCTAAACTTTCATTTTTTTTAAACTTAAAGTTAAATTTTGAACGATGTACAGAAATAAAACAAAAACTAAAGTTTTCAACGACAGGTATTAAAATGAAACAAAAATTGAACTTTAGGTATGGTTTTGAAAAAAATTAAAAGTTTATGTATTAAAACAGTCAAAATTGATAATTTAAGTACTAAACTTATAATTTATCCTATATTATATACTTTAAGAAGAAAGAATCGAATCTCCCAATAACAAGACTTGCACAAGGATATTACATTATTATTAAACTTAAAAGAATATTTTTATCTATTTTCAATTGATGATACAAATGGTTGTTGATCGTTATAGTATTAATGTAACAAGTTATAGTATTAATGTAACAAGTTATAACATTAACGTAACAAGTATTTGTATTTATGTAACAATCCACTATTATAATATGATATTACATGGTACGAATGCGTTAAAAGGGCTTTATGTTTGGTGGGATTTGAATCTATATCGAATAATTTGTGGGATTGAAATTACTGAAATGAAAGTAGAGGGACTAATTCATAAGTCAAGTAAGGTGAAAAAAGCTATGGGTAAACTATATGTATAGTACCTAAAGTATCATTTGTATTCCGTTTTAGCACCTAATTTTTAGTTTTTCAAAATTATACCTAAAGTTTACTTTTTGTTTCATTTTAGTACTCGCTGTTAAAAATTTAGGTACTAAAATGAAACAAAAAGTTAACAATGGGGTATTAAAATGAAACAAAAGTAAACTCCGGGTACTAAAATAAAACAAAAGGTAAACGTTAGGTATGATTCTGAAAAATTAAAAGTTTAGGTACTAAAACAGAACAAAAGTGATACTTTAGGTACTAAACATGTAGTTTACCCTAAACTATTCATAAATTTTGACCTTTTCCAAGCTGTAGTATCAAGCATTCAAAAAGGAGAAAAAAACTTGGAGGTTAAAGATCTTCACTACAGTTTCTGCAATTGCTGTGACTGACACTGAAAAATGGTGATTCCTCCTTTCACTTTCTGTTGAAATTCTGCCGGAAAGCATCGACGAGAAGGAGTGCGTCTTCCGGTCTCTGGCCACTCTTGTAAACTTTGAAGTGTAATTCACAATGGCTCGAGCTCGACGCGCTCCATTGTTTAAGCAATTTCATCGAATAAGGGCCCTTTGTGTTACCTTGTGGACTAATGCAATACCATATGGAGGAATCATGATCCGCCGATGTTTGGTTGCTTGTTGCAATAGCTGCATCGTCTATTTCATCGTCGCTTAAATCAATCACCTCGACCTGGTGGTTTTCCACTTTTACATGCACACCGGGGTCGATAGGCCGGGTTAGCTTTTCCCCACCACTAGTAGCATCACCGTGTTTACTTTGCTTCATCTGATGAGAAGTTTTCGTTTGTCTGTCTGCAGATTCTTCTCGAGGAAGTAACGGAAGAACAGGCGTCCTTGCAACTTGTATTTCATCAATGCTTAATTTAACCACCTCAGATCGGTGATTTTCCGACTTTAAGTGCTCTCTGATGTCGACAAGCCAAGGTAGCTTTTCCCCAACACCAACACCAGCAGCATCGCCATGTTTATGTTGCTTTCCGGGACAAACACTTCCAGTTTTGCTGTCTGCGGATTCTTCTTTTGGTGCCTGTAACTGAGGAACAGGTGTCTCGTTACAGTGTCGAGTTACTTCTTGAGGATTTTGATTCCTCGACGTTTCATTGCCTTCGACTCCGGTAGAAATAGATACCTTCTTCAAGTCTTGCTGCTTTCTTTCTGGAATGACTGCACCAAATACATTTCATTAGTGTTTCGCCTCCAGAAATGAGAATTCGGAATTCGGGTCTTTCCTATCTATTTCATGCAAAGCAGGATCGTTCTATCTCTTCGAGACTCCAAAACGGTTAAACCGACTGATAGGTTTTGGTTGCACTGGTGGAATCGATTAATACCGTGATTAGAGACACTAATGATAGAACTAAATAACAAATCAGATCAAACTTCTAGCCTCATTAATGCTCTTATTCTAATAGAAATTAGATTTCACCTTTGCTTGTTCCATAAGCAACCGCAAATTGTAAGCCCATCATACCTGCAGCATCCATTCCGTCATTCAGGCAACTAGAGACCACATTGTGCTCCAAAATGCAATTTTGAATTCTAGAAATCGATCCCAGGGCCAATGCCAACGAGGCTTTATGGTCTTCTCTATGTTCTTTCCAAGAGTCCTTCAAGGCAGGTTCAGGCACTGCAGCCTCTGCAACCACTTCCGGAACCTCATGAAGTAGGCGTGATTTTTCCGAAGGTGTCTGAAGTAGTTGCAGTTTATGCATGTACTCCGAGAGTGTATAAACAGGTTAAGGTTCACTGCCTTTTTCTCAAGATATGTATACTACTTTCGATATACATCAGCATTGTTACATACAGAAATAGTGATTAATTATCAACAGTTTTCTATAGATCTCGGTACGATAAACTCGTGAAACTATATCAAAGGATATTCTCTCCTCCATCCTTTCTCATTTGCCCTGTCGATCTGGCTTTGCAACAAAACCAACTCGTTCTTAATCCACTGGCATCTTGTTCAAGACGATACAGCAAAATTAGAGTGAAAATAAACTAAATTTCAAAAGAGTCCTAATTCTTATACCGAGTTCATAATACGTACATGATTTGTTATATCCTCGTGCAGGCTTCTGGCTTTCTGCTCAAGCTGCAGCTGTCCGACAACACATTCAGGTTAACATTTTCTTTTATTTTTAGTTCCGATCAATAATTGATTTCTCCATACAAAGTATGTGGTCCTATTTTTCTCTTTGTTCTTCAAGTATTTGTGTGTCTAACACTCGAGTCTATGGCCTCCAAGGATCCTCCAAATACATGGAAAAACATAGATACATCTAGCCTATACCCGTGCCCGATACATACTCGTATCAGATACTCACAGCCGAGTCCGAGTAACATAATTGTATACCATATAGTATATAAAAAAAATGTAAAGAAAATATACTTGTATTAAAGCATATTTCCAAGAGGCGATCTTGTAAACCAGCTGAATGTTCCTGAAATAACTTAATTAAGAACTTACAACAGTTGGCCTTTCGAACATGCGAGTTCCCATCCTCCGATTTAAATCCTCGATTTCTTCCTGTAAACAGGACTAAACAGTTAAGTCAATTTGGCAATACGTAATGGTGTAAGATGGAAGAAGGCAACCACAAAAATACCCTGGTGAAGTCGTCATCTGATAGCTCGCAAACACGAATTTCTTTTAGCCTGTTAGAAACTTGCAGGAGAATCATAGAAGCCGTCTCTTCCTTCATTGAAGTTTCCTTTATACCTACAAAGAAGTAATATGAAGCAGAGGCCAAATCGGTTAAGTTCGAATATATTCAAGATATAAATACATGATAGTCACATCCCACCTTAAGAACATCAGCCGTTGAAGCACTGAGGTTAAACCGTATCATTTAAAAGGACATTTGAGACATAATGAAATTGAGCTGGACAAGCAATGGGCACAAGTTGTATGCATGATCGAAACGATTTTCTCGATACTTCTCTGTTGTAAAAGTGCAAACAAATTAAACAATTACCTTTAACTTGCACTAGCATGTGAGAATTCTTCTGAAAGTAGTCATTAGGGTCTGATTTTACTCTAACGAAACTTCCAACGATTTTATCATTAAATTTATCGAGTTGTTTTGCTAGCTCCAGAACCAAACTCCTCTTCAGATAGACAAGTTTTATGTTTCCAGAAACTATTGCTGCCAAATAGCCTTGGCGTGGAATGGTAGCTATTTCCTTTTCCTCAAACTTCCGGTCGGGGCTAGACTTCCGCTGCTTTTTACAAGGCACGAAGACATTATCATCTTCCTCCGAACTAAATCCGACTGAATCTTCTGATTTCTCCAAGTTCTCGGAAAAATGAACTGTCAGTAGCTTATGGATACCGTTTTTGTGTACTGATTTCCTTCCCAAAAGAGACTGCAACCTTTCATCACAAATAATTTTTTTCTTTTTTCCATTGTGAAACAGCTGTGCTCGACGCAGTATGCTGTGACTATGGTTACGACATCGTACTGAGACAATTCTTGTGTCGCATCTTTACCGATGGACTTCAGGAACTCAACAAGTTGTTTCGATGCCCATCCAAGGTATTCCCTTGTCTTTGGCTTTCCCTTTCTTTTAGTCGGAGAGGGCTTTCCTCTCTTTTTTTTCCTACATCGCAATTGATTTTCTATCCAATCATCACCCTCGGATATACTATCATCATCAAAGTCCCTGGCGCATTCTTCCCTGTATTTGTAGTTTGCTTGAGCATCATAATTTTTCCCGTTCTTCAACATTCGATCCGAGGAATGCAATTGCTGTGAAGTCAATCCTTCCTTTTCTTTCAACACCTCCCAATAGCATTTGTAAAGGTACTCGTATGTTGCCGTATCATTGAAGTCTACCTTCACCTGCAAATCAACCAGAACATAGTCAAAGTGAAAGAATTATATAGTAGCATTTACGAACACATGCCAACGATCATTGGCTGAAAAGAACATAGTGTTAATTCGTCGAGAAAGTCCGTTTAACACTGCATTCGCTCCTAATGAGAAATATATTCTGAAAGAAACAGAATCTCAAGAGCAAGCTCTAAATAAATTTAACACGACTCCGTACCCCATTGGAGTTGACATCCTTCCTGTCTTCAATAAGTAGTGCAAGCTCTAAACACATACTGCATAAACCCTTTGTCCCTTTGATTACTGCAAACTCGGTATCACAGAGACAGCGCCCGCATACGGCGGATGGACAACAAAAGCAACGGAATTTTGCCGGTTTACCACAAAGAATGCAAAAGTGCCAACCTGAAACATAGATGCATATTATGCATCATTGAGTACGAGAAAATTTTGTCAAAGTAAGAAATGACAGACGAAATTTAGCAGGGATGCATACAAATTAAACATTGTGAACCATGTTAGAATACAATATCCAATTATCATATCAAGGCAAGTTACATAAACTGTTAAATGTAACATAAGAGGAAGAACGCCATTACAAAAACATGTGGTCAACTTTGAGCCTCGGTTCGATTCAGACATTTCGGCATTAGCATTTTGCATGAACAACAAAAGAAGAAAGGTGCAAACAGCCACAGATCAAAGTAATGTTCGGCCACCACCAGTGAACAAGGAATTTGTTACTTACAACAATGCCACCGGTCATCGGATTCCAACAGAGAATCGTCCTTTCCGACGCATTGAGGATGAAAACTTTTGAGACAATTCCTGAAACAACCAAGCTGCAACAATTAGTTTGTTCAAAGAAATGCTGCCACCATACATTTCGTTATACAAAATTTTCTTATGAAAGAAGTTCACTTACCTGGTTTTACACAGATTAAGGTTGCTCTAATCCGAATAATATTTAGCTAATACAAAGCATTAATGTCGACAATATTCAACCACAGTGGCAACAGGGATGGACCGAGGGGAGCGAATGGGGTAATTCCTCCATAAAATTTCTATTTGTATTTTCTATTGATAATTTTAGTTCACTCCTAAAATTTTATAAGTCCACCTCCTAACATAAAATTGTGTGTAATTCCATGCATATATATACGGAGAGAGACATAATCAAATTACATAACATAAAACTAAAAAATTATGAAAATAGAAGGTTAAGAATAACAATAATAAATGAGAATAAATTCACCGATAAAAAAATATATAATTTCAACAGTTTATTTTCATTCCTATTACGATCCTAAATCAAAGTAAAGTTACAACTTCTCTTTTACATTATACATTATGTAACAAAATACTAGCATTAATATATAGCCATGCATGGTCTAGGGCAGTGTGAGGAGACAACAATGGTCCTAACTCCTCACAGTACCAGTTCCCCAACCCACCTTTATAAATGAATAAACCATGACCCATTGGTTTTCATCTTGTTTCTTTGCACAGATAAACTTGTAAACTGCTGGATAAAAGGGTTGGGATTTGTGAACAAACTCACTTATAGTCACAAATCCTGAGCGAGCCACCATCTTTGCAGAAAAAGCAGTAATCTTCAGCTATATCTTCCTTCTTTATCGTGTTTTTCTTTGTCATTTTCCTTCAAAATTTTCCAGGGAAAAGAAAATCAAGTCTAAACCCTTCTTTAACCCAGAAAATCAAGCCAGAAAACCAATCATTTTCAAGTGATCAGCCCAGAGATGACATACCTTTTAGAATATTAAAACCCCAAACCTTCTTGGGATTTGCCTCAAAGCCTGGAAGGAAAAAAATGCAGAGAGTGAAGCGAACTTGTAGAATTCAGGTTTTTTCTTTTTTAAAGTTGGAGGATTGTAGAAAGTGATAATTAATGGGAATGCAAAGAGCCATCTGTCACGAAATTGGGCCCTTTCCCCCACACTTTGGGCTATTTTGGCTATGTTGGGCCACATTTGGTCTTGGAGGTTGATAGAATAGTGTAGATTATTCTAGAACACTCAAGACTTGTATATATTCTAGAAGCATTCTAGAGTCTTCCATGTTAGGTAGGAAATAATGGAGAATTCTAGAGAATCTCTCCCTACCGTAGGATCAAATCAATCTCCACCATCCATTGAGGAGGTGGGATGCTATAAATAGGTGTAGAATCCTCATTTGTAAATCATCCAAGAGTTGTAAGCATTCAAGCATTCAACAAGCTTTCTCTCTAAGTTCTTTCCTTTCTTCTTTGTTTCCTTGCCAATCCTTTCTCTAGCACGAGTTCGAGTGAGGCTGACTTAGCTATCGCAAGGGGCGAAAAGGAGCTAAGGCCGCACGAGGCTTATTGAGCGATTAAGTCCGTGACAGTTGGTATCAGAGCCAGTAAAGGCGTCAATATCGTGCACGTGTATTGTAGGAATGGCCGGAAATTCGAACGAGTCAACTGTTGCTGAGGAACGTGGAAGAGAAGCTGCACCCAACAACAAGAATAAGAAGAGGGACCAAAGTAAGGCCCGCGAGAGCACTTCCATAGAACCGATGGTGGCAGAGTTTGGCGAGAAGCTGGAGAGGGTCCAGCACGACTTCAAGACGTTGGAGGACCATGTCTTGGAGCAAGTTGACACACTCAAAGGAAATGCCGAAGAGACCAACAACGAGGTGGAAGCTCGGTTCATACAGCTCGAGGATATGATCCAAGCCGTCCGTGAAAGCATCGAGGGGATGCGGGAGGACTTGACGCTCTGCAAGAGAGCCGCCGTTAGCGGGAGCGCTAACCATGTCTCCACCCCGAGGGTCGAGTGCCCCAAGCCACAAGGGTTCAACGGGGCAAGGGACGCCAAGGAAGTCGAAAACTACCTATGGCGGATGGAGCAATACTTTGAGGGAATCGGCCTTAACGACGAGGCCGCCAAGGTAAAGACCGCTGCCTTATATCTTTCCGATACTGCTATGTTATGGTGGCGTAGGAAACATGCCGACATTGAGCGAGGAGCTTGTCGGGTAGATACGTGGGATGAGTTCAAGAAAGAACTCAAGAAGCACTTCTATCCCGAGAATGTGGTCTACGAGGCTCGCAAGAAATTGCGGGAGTTGAAGCAACGGGTATCATGCGGGACTATGTGAAAGAATTCACAACCCTTATGCTTCAAATTCCCATATGTCCGAAGAAGATCTCTTGTTCTACTTCATTGACGGACTACAAGGATGGGCCAAGCAAGAGATGCACCGTCGGGACATTAAAACGGTTGATGAGGCCATTGCCATCGCCGAGTCACTTGTCGACTTCCAACCCTACTCCCACACCAATGCAACGAAAAATAAAGATAAGTATCCAGCCAAAGGTGGGGGAGAACGGCGGGAGAATTACCAAGGCAACCGAGACCGAGATCACCGAAGGCCACAAACTAAAGAGGGAGATCGTGATCGACGTCCGGGCCGAAGGGACTATGAAGAGAAGAAAAAGGCATTCGTTCCCAAAGGAGGATGCTTCTTGTGTAAAGGACCACATCCGATGAGTAGCTGTCCCAAACTTGGTTCGTTGTCTGCCATCGTCGATCGTCAAGACACAGAGTCTCAAGCCGAGATGGGGTCACTCCAAGTTCTAAACGCCTTGAAGGCCAAACCATTGACACCAACATCGAGTAATGGGCTCATGTATGTGGAAGCGGTGATCAACGAGAAGTCGACAAGAGCCATGGTGGACACGGGAGCTACCCACAATTTCGTGTCGAAAGACGAAGCCAACCGTCTGGGCCTAAAATACACTGGGAGCACAGGATGGCTCAAGACGGTAAACACACAAGCTGTACCACTCCATGGCGTGGCACGAGGGGTCGAGCTACGCTTAGGCACTTGGAAGGGCCAAGTGAACTTTTCTGTCATTCCCATGGATGACTTTAAGGTCGTTTTGGGGTTAGACTTTCTCCGACAGGTAACCGCTATCCCTATGCCTTCCTTTAGTTCTGTTTGTATCTTGGAGAAAGGATCTCCTTGCATGATCCCCACGGTCGAGGCACCGAAAGAGAAAGGTCGAGATGCCACACAACTCTCGGCCATACAACTTGGTAAAGGCATCAAGAAAGGGGACATTACTTACTTGGCCATGCTAAAGGAAGATGACGAGATCGAGAAAACGGATGACCTACCATTGATCATCCGTGAAGTCCTAGAGGAAAACAAGGACGTGATGCCGCCCGAGTTACCAAATAAACTTCCCCCAAGGCGTGAGGTGGATCACAAGATCGAGTTGGAACCCGGTGCCAAGCCGCCTGCCCTGGCACCCTACCGAATGGCCCCACCCGAACTTGAGGACTTCGAAGGCAACTCAAGGAGCTAGTCGATATGGGAATGATTCGACCTTCGAAGGCACCGTATGGCGCACCGGTACTCTTCCAAAAGAAGCACGATGGGTCATTGCGCATGTGCGTCGATTACCGGGCACTTAACAAGGTAACCATTAAAAATCGCTACCCGATCCCTTTGATTGCCGATTTATTTGACAGACTTGGAGGAGCCAAGGTGTACACAAGATGGACTTGCAAAAAGGCTACTACCAAGTTCGAATAGCAGAAGGCGACGAGCCAAAGACCGCATGCATCACCCGATACGGATCGTTCGAGTGGTTGGTCATGCCCTTTGGTCTAACCAATGCACCGGCGACGTTTTGCACGCTCATGAACAAGCTCTTCCAACCGTACTTGGACCAGTTCATGGTGGTGTACTTGGACGATATCGTGGTATACAGTAACTCCATCAGAGAACATGTAGACCACTTGAGGATTGTGTTCAAGATACTTCGAGAAAACGAGCTGTACGTCAAGAAGGAAAGTGCACGTTTGCCACCGAGGAGGTACACTTCCTTGGACATGTAATCGGCCACGGGAAGCTATTAATGGATAGGAACAAATCAAGGCCATAACCGAGTGGGAACCGCCGACCAAGGTAAGTGAGATGAGGTCCTTCCTTGGTCTAGTAAATTATTATCGCCGGTTTATACAGGGCTACTCAGCGCGAGCATCACCATTGACGGACCTACTCAAGAAGGGGAAGGCATGGGAGTGGTCCGAACAATGTCAAAAGGCCTTTGAGAACCTGAAGGCAGCAGTTAGCCAAGAACCTGTCTTGGCCTTACCCGACTTTACCATGCCGTTCGAGGTACATACCGATGCATCCGACTTCGCTATCGGGGAGTATTAATGCAAGAGGGGCACCCGATAGCATTTGAGAGCCGCAAGCTGAATGACACCGAGAGGCGGTACACGGTGCAAGAGAAGGAGATGACAGCCATCATCCATTGCTTGCGGGTATGGAGACATTACTTACTCGGCGCGCACTTCACCATCAAGACCGACAACGTGGCGACGAGTTACTTTCAGACCCAGAAGAAGCTATCACCAAAGCAAGCTAGGTGGCAAGACTTCCTAGCCGAGTTCGACTACACGTTGGAATATAAGCCGGGCAAAGCCAACGTTGTAGCCGATGCCTTAAGTCGAAAGGCGGAGCTCGCCGCGATCTCTCTAGCCAAGGGAACCGTGTTGGAACGCATCAAGGAGGGCCTTGAGCAAGATCCAATGGCAAGAGAATTAGTAAAGCTGGCTAGCGATGGCAAAACCCAACGGTTTTGGGTAGAGGACGGTCTACTCTACACCAAGGGACGACGAATCTATGTTCCAAAGTGGGACAACTTAAGGCGAGATCTTGTCAAAGAGTGTCACGACACCAAGTGGGCTGGTCATCCGGGTCAAAAGCGCACTATGGCATTGCTAGAGACAGCATACTTTTGGCCCCATATGAAGGATAGCGTGGAGCTTTACGTAAAGACTTGTCTTGTGCCAACAAGACAAAGTGGAGAACCGACAACCGACGGGATTACTGGAACCTTTACCAGTTCCCCAAAGACCTTGGGATGCAATCACCTTGGATTTCATTAGTGCACTACCCAAGTCCGAGGGATACGGTTCGATCATGGTCGTCGTGGACCGATTTTCTAAGTATGGGACTTTCATACCATGCCCCAAGGATTGCACTGCGGAGGAGGCCGCGCGAGCATTCTTCAAGAATGTCGTAAAGCATTGGGGCCTACCAAGGAGCATCATCAGTGATCGAGACCCTCGATTTACTGGACGCCTTTGGACGGAATTGTTCAAGCTCCTTGGCACCGAGTTAAATTTCTCCACAAGCTTTCACCCTCAAACTGATGGGCAGACCGAACGGGTGAACTCCTTGTTGGAGTGTTATTTGCGGCACTTTGTGAGTGCTAACCAGCGAGATTGGGCTAAATTGCTAGACGTTGCCCAATTCTCTTATAACTTGCAGCGAGTGAAGCCACAGGCCGGAGTCCGTTCGAGCTTGCGACCGGACAACAACCGCTCACGCCGCACACATTGTCAATGCCACTTGACGAGGGTAAGAGTCCCGGGGCCGCCAAGATGGCTAAGTCATGGGAGGAGAACGCCGACATCGCCCGCGCATGTCTGGAGAAAGCACGAAAGAAGATGAAGAAATGGGCGGACGAGAAGAGGCGACATCGAGAGTTCTCCGTTGGAGACCTAGTCTTTGTGAAGCTTTTGCCACAACAATTCAAAGCCCTCCGAAGCGTTCACAAAGGACTAATACGGAGATACGAGGGACCATTCCAAGTACTTGCCAAGGTGGGAAAAGTGTCTTATCGCTTAGACTTGCCAAGTACACTTAAGATTCATCCGGTCTTCCATGTAAGTATGCTCAAGCCATATCATGCCGACAAGGAAGACCCAAGCCGAGGGTATTCGCATCGAGCACCTCCCGTAGTAACCAAGTCTTATGACAAAGAGGTGGAAACGGTGCTCACAAGAAGGACGGTCCGCAAGAGAGGAGTCCCACCGCGTACCGAGTACTTAATCAAGTGGAAAGGGCTCCCAGAGTCCGAGGCAACATGGGAGCTAGCTGAAGACTTGTGGCAGTTCGAAGAACATCTCAAAGCGTACGAGGCGACGAGGACGACGCCAGAATAGGTGGGGGAGAATGTCACGAAATTGGGCCCTTTCCCCACACTTTGGGCTATTTTGGCTATGTTGGGCCACATTTGGTCTTGGAGGTTGATAGAATAGTGTAGATTATTCTAGAACACTCAAGACTTGTATATATTCTAGAAGCATTCTAGAGTCTTCCATGTTAGGTAGGAAATAATGGAGAATTCTAGAGAATCTCTCCCTACCGTAGGATCAAATCAATCTCCACCATCCATTGAGGAGGTGGGATGCTATAAATAGGTGTAGAATCCTCATTTGTAAATCATCCAAGAGTTGTAAGCATTCAAGCATTCAACAAGCTTTCTCTCTAAGTTCTTTCCTTTCTTCTTTGTTTCCTTGCCAATCCTTTCTCTAGCACGAGTTCGAGTGAGGCTGACTTAGCTATCGCAAGGGGCGAAAAGGAGCTAAGGCCGCACGAGGCTTATTGAGCGATTAAGTCCGTGACACATCGCTCCAAAAAGAAAATTTTTAAAATCCCATTTGACATTACCTATTTTTGTATCGAAGAGAATGTATAGAAATATTGGGCTAATTATACGAATAATCATTTATATTTTTTGTTTTGTCAATTTTTAGTCACTGATATCAAAATACATAAGATATGACCACCTTAGTTCTTATTTAATTAAGATATACTAATCGAATGGTGACAAATGGCACGATACGTGATATCAATGACAATGACATCATTCGATTGGAGAATTAAATTTATTTTAATTTATTAAAAGTATGACTATATTGAGAGAATATCTAAATAACATGAACTAAATGTATGATTATACCAAAATATTTAATGATAACGATATCTTAATTAAATAAGAATGACATATCTTATGTATTTTGAAATCAATGACCAAAAATGAATAAAACACAAATATAAGTGATCATCTGCGTAGTTAGCTATTTCTCTCTTTATAAATATATATATATGGAAATGAATTTATATATTTGATTTTATCTCATTTATTAAAATATTGTAAATGTTTATTAAAATAGTTATTTTAATTCATTTATTTTTTTAGAGTTTTTTATCTTTAATGTTTTATTTTGGGTATAACGTTTTTTATGTAGATTAAATCGTTAGATATATATCTAATAAGCAGTTAACATTTCAAAATAGAGATTTTTATCTTAAAATGAAACGTTTAGATAAATATTTAAAAAAAATAAGAGTTAAAGTGACTATTTAATTAGAGTATTTTTGTCCAAATATAAATACTAGTGATTAAATACTCCCAGAAAACTAACGAGGGCAAATAGTAAGCAGCTTCATATAGCTTAAGCAATGTCTCAGGTTTGAGTTCTTATGTATGCAGAAATCTCCGCTGGGAGTCTCACCCACCAAGTCAGGTGTGTGACTAGGGATGGGCATGGGTCGGGTTTTTAGTCCACCTGACCCGAGAACAAGGAGTCATACACCAAAGACTCGATCGGACCAAAACAAAATTTCACCCGGCCTGAACCCGATATATAACTTTAAAACCCGACCCGACCTAACCCGAATAATAAAAATTATTTTTATTTAATAAAAAAAGCAACTTAATTGGAAAATAATATATAGAGGGTATTATTGCAATTATTCTTAAATATATGGTAAATTATAATTTTTCAGGTCGGGTATTTTACACCCTAAATCCGAACTCAACCCGAACCCAATTTTTAAAAAAAAAACTCAACCCGATTGGATTGGATCGGAACCCGTCGGGTTCGGGTCCCATGCCCATCCTTATGTGACCCGAATCAATCCAAATTAGTGAAAGATCATGATATTAAGAGGGTTTGGGTAGTTTTTCTTTGGCTTATTTAATAACGGTGCCTCTCACTGTAGAGATAGTATCGTTGATGGGTCAGCCGACCATCATACTACGGCCAATGACTGCCCTACAAGTAGGATTGAGATTGAGGAAGTCAAAATGGCCCTTAGAAAGATGGAGAGTGACAGAGTTGTCGGTCCAGATCAAATTCCTATCACTGTGTGGTTGACCCTAGGAGAAGAGGGAGTTAAGTGGTTGACGAACATCTTTAATATTATTTTAGAGACTGTCAAGATGCCAGAGGAGTGGAGAGAGTCTACGGTGATACCAATCTATAAGAATAAAGGAGATCCCCAACGTTGTGGTAACTACAGAGGTATTAAACTACTCAGTCATACCATAAAGCTATGGGAAAGGGTGATAAAGGCTAGGTTGAGACAGGTTACTAGGGTTTCGGAAAATCAATTTGGCTTTATGCTAGGCAGGTCTACTACAGAGGCGATTCATCTACTTCGACGGCTTATGGAGAAATATAGGGGAAAAAATAGAGATATTCACATGGCGTTCATTGACCTTGAGAAGGCCTATGATAGTGTACCCCGCGATACGATCTGGAAGACCTTAGAAACGAGACGGATCCCAACTGCTTATATACGGGCGATTCGTGATATGTACTGTAGATCTACTACTTACGTCAGGACTACAGTTGGCGACACCGAGACATTTCCAGTGGAAATCGGACTCCACCAGGGGTCGGCTCTTAGCCCTTACATCTTCACCTTGATTATGGACGACATCTATTGTGCAACACCAGACGGTATTCTATGGTGTATGCTTTTCGCTGACGACATTGTCCTAGTTGCTGAGACAAAAATGAGCTGAATAGTAGATTGGCTACTTGGAAGACTACTTTGGAAGAAAAGGTCTAAGGATCAATATTGAAAAGACAGAGTATTTATGTTCAAACTTGAGTGGGAACTAAAACGATGAAAATGTAGAAGTATGTATTGAATGACACGTTCTCCCCTCAAAGGATTGTTTCAAGTACCTAGGGTCTATGATACATAAAGATGAGGGTGTAGATGATGACGTTACACACCGTATAAAGGCGGGATGGCTAAAGTGGAGGGCTGCTACTGGAGTTTTGTGTGACAAGAAGGTGCCTCTAAAACTTAAGGGAAAATTTTATAGAACGACAATTAGACCAGCGCTGCTGTATGGATCAAAATGTTGGGCAATCAAGAAGGATCGCGTAAGGAGGATGAAGGCCGCATAAATGAGAATGTTTCGATAAACATGTGGTAGGACTCTGTGGGACATGACACCAAACTCTGCAATTAGGATGTCCTTGGGGGTAGTGCTTGTATCCGAAAAGTTGAGGGAGGGAAGACTATGGTGGTTTGGGCATGTCCTTAGGCGACAACCGTCGGATGCGGTCAGGAGGGTAGAGTCGATTACACCCGACGGTGCCAGAAGGAGATGACGACCAAAGAGGAAATGGGTAGACTGCTTGAGATCTGATTTGAAGGATTTAGTCCTTACCGAGGACATGACCTCTGACAGGAAAGTATGGAGACTAAAGACCAGGATAGCCGAGTAGTATGGGTCACAATAATAGGGTGTAGCATCTCTGTCTTCTTTTTAATGTCTTTGTAGTAATTTTCATGACTTCTACTTTTTTACGTTTCTAACATTAGAATTTATGAAGGCTTAGAACTAGGGTAGCGGAGTAGTATTGACTTAGTTTAGGTTTTAACTCATTTGACTTTATTTCTTCTCGTAACTTGCTATCGCCGACTACTGTGTATCATTCTCTTCATGTTTTCCTCTTTTTAAATTTAGCTCGGACTTACATTTTTGTCTATATGCAGAGATTTTTACATAGAGATTTATTTGTAGGGATTACTTCCCATTACAGACGCGCATATGTAGACTGCATATGAAGACTGTTCAACTATGTATTTATTTATTTATTTACTTATACATGCATTGTATTTTATCTTTATTTTTAAATTTTCTGACTGCCGGAGGTCTTCCGCGAAAGTTGCTCTCAACCTGACGTTAGGGGCAACCTACTACCATACCTCTCCTTTACACCATTGGATATGAGAATAGAGTTTTGTTGTTGAAGATCATGGAACTGGAGGACAACCAAAAAATACTCCCAAAAAAATAATAGAATTTAAAATAATTATTTTAATAAATATTGGAGATTTTTTAACATTATGCCTAAAGAAATATATATTAACGATTTTTAATTAATTTTAATGATTTAAAATAATTTATTTTCAATTATTCAAATTTAGACAGTTATATTTATAACAATAGATAAATATATACTTAAAAAATTATATAAATACTATAATAAATGTATTTATAACTTCTTTTAATATATTTTCCATGAACAAAATTTTAAATGGAAAAATCGAGGTATTTTAATTTTTTTTCAATTACTATTATATCTAACTGAAAAAATAGACATTTAAAACTTAGTTCATGGAAAATATAGTTTATTAGAAAATTTTATATAAAAATTATAACTCATTAAACATCATATTTATATAACAAATTCGATCTATAAAATAATATTATTTTTATAATTAATTAAAAAATACTCAAAAAAATTACTTTTTTGATGATGACATTTAAGCAATTTGGCCTTCCATAATTTTTTATTAATATAAATTTAAATTTTAAATCTAAGCAGCTTAATCACCTGCACTAAAAAAATAAGATGCAAACACAATTTTAGATAATAAAGCCAAGAAAACAAATTGAGCACATAAGAACCTAAGATAACATAATAAAGTTGGGAGCCACCGCCGCTAAAGAAAATCATCGAATGCTTCACCCTCGTAGGATAGGTCTTTGCACAGACAAAATCTTAAATTCCAATACCCAAATTTATCCTGGAGCTGTTTTTCAGGTTTTCTTTATTTTAACAATGCCTCAGCTCTTTTCTTTCCTGTAAGAAAAAATAAATCATTGATCAAAATTCTTCACTCCGTTTCGGTTCCGAAGTATAATCCGAAATAGATTATACTGAAAAAAGCGGAGATGAATCAGGCAGTCGATTCTTTCAGATAAGCAATGAGGTTGGCACGATCCTGCGGCTTCTTCAGTCCAGGGAAAACCATCTTCGTCCCGGGAATATACTGCACAAGACCACATTTACAGGCAAACCGATTCGACAATGAAATCCCTTTCTCAAGGAAAGAAATAGTAGTACAGAGACATCTACTTCATACCGATCTAAACCCAGAAAACTGCACCAAATGCAGAATGCAACTGAAATGCAAGCATAATAATACTAATGGCAGATGTAATGCAATAATGCACGTAAAATGACACAAACCATCGAGAACAATCTTGTAACAAATCACCTTCTTTGTCGTGTTCACTATACTTGAAGCCAAAAAAAATTGCACCAAATGTCATTTCCATTAATGGAACCCAATGATCAATCAGTAGCACAAACAATGTTATTCCGACGGCAAGGCAATCAACATCAACCATCTCCATGTTAACACTTCCTCAATAGTAGTATTGGCTTAGTCCCCATAAGGCTAAGAACACACTTTCAAACCCCGGGAAACAAACTTGTTGGGGGGAGATTTATCTTAGAACACCATGTTAAGTTGATTTGAGATACACTAGGTTCGGAACATCAACCCCCCCAAAACAAAAAAAAAGGAAATGAAGTAATTGTTTTCATGTTTCGGAACAGCCAATCAGTTCATATCCTGAAAACAAGGTCACTGTAATGTATAAAACTACCGACAGATAAAGAGACAGAATTCATTACCAGCATGATTTTCCTTGCATACTCGAAAGTTACAAACATACAATAGCATGCAAAGCTCAATCATTGAACTGAAAATGTTACAAGACTTGCGCATACCTTCTTGGGATTAAGCAAGTAGTCATACAATGTCTTCTCTTCCCAAATCACAGCCATATTTTTGTTAGCAGCGAGTAGGAGTATCCTGGTGTTGTGCCAGACTGCCTCCCGAAAAGCCCATTCAAATTTGGCCCTGCAGATTTCAATAAATATCGGCTTAAAATTCCGTAAACATTAAAATAGTAGTAAAATTTTGTGGATTAAACACATCAATTTGGTAAGTTGGGTTGGCTTTGGGTTCGATCCAAATTGAATTAACTTGGCGTTTTAAAATTTTCCGAGTGTTCATTTCAGTTCAGGTCAATTCTGGGGTTAGGCAAATTCGAGTTCAGATTGCTTAAGGATTCGGATCATTATAGTTCAGGTCACTTCGGATTCAGGTTGTTGACCTCTTTATCAAATCAGATTTTGATTCTGGTCGATCATATCGGCTTTCGGATTTGGGTCAGGACCGGATCATATTGATTCAATGCAAATCCTTCTATTCGAGAAACATACACATCCTTTTAAAATTTAAAACCGGACCTGGTTCCAGTTATAAAATAATAAATAAATAAACAAGCTTAATAAATCTAAGAACAAACAAGATTCTTCTTTCATTCAGAAGAACAAGCAAGATCAAGTACTCCTGACCAATAACAATAAGACATACCAAAATGACATGAAAGAAAACGCTATACAAACAAACTGGTAGAAGTTAGAATTATTATCTTAAAAAAAATGAGCACAAAATAAATCAGATCTGAGAGAAGCCAACCTTGCTTGTGACCGGCGCCTTTATCGACGGTGTGGCACTGAGCGCACTTAGTCTTGAAGATCTTCTCCCCGACTTTCGAATCTCCGGGCGGCGCTTGTTCGAATGAGGCCATTACCTTTCGATTTCAAAGCTTTTTCGTTTCTGTTCGTCTCTGTTTGGCGTGCCAAATGGTTGAGAGGGAACGGTGAAGCTTTTGCTAGGGTTTTGGCTTACTACTAATATATTGAGTAAATTTCCTCGAAAAAGGAAAAGGGTAAATTATGTTTTTAGTATCTAAACTTTCAGTTCTATTTTGTTTTTGTACCTAAATTTTTACTTTTTAAAATCATATTTGAGACTTAGTTTTTGTTTCATTTTAGTATTCTGCCGTTAAAAATTTTAGTTCTGGTTTCATTTTAGTACCCTCATTTTGAATTTAACATTAAGTTTTGAAAAAAATTAAAAGTTTAGATACTAAAATGAATCAAAACTGATAGTTTAGGTACTAAACGCGTTAAGTTTTTTCACGTCGGATACTAAAATGAAATGAAAAATAAACTTTAAGTATGATTTTGAAAAAATTAAAAGTTTAAGTATTAAGATAGACTAAAACTAATAGTTTAAATACTAAATACGTAATTTACCCCAAATATTATTTGTTTATTATGTTAAACTACTATGATGTTAGTCACCGAATTTCGTTTGTATACCGATTTATCATTGAATTTAAAAATAATAATAATATTTTTCTACTAAACTTTAAACTTTGGCCTAAATGCATATTTTCCCCTAAACTATACATTTTTTATAGAGTTGTCTCTTAAAGTATTTTTCGTATTGTTTTGCCTCCTCAACTAAAAATCATTACCATGTTTGCCCCAATCCATTAAAAAATACAGGGGTAAATTATATACTTAGTCACTCAACTATTCTCACGATTTTATTTTGGTCACCCAACTATTTTATTTTTCATAATTATCACTACACTTAAGTTTTTGTTTCATTTTGGTCATTAAATTAAATTCGATTTATTTTTAAAAATTTTAATATATAAGAATTCATTAAAAAAACATAATATTTGATCTTAACACGTTTGAACACTGAAAATTAATTAAAGACACACTTTCTCCAATATTTTAGTTAACCGGTTATACCGACCCAACCAAAATATTTTCGGTTAATAATGTCAGTTAATTTTACATTCGATCGGTTAACGGTTAATGATTTTTTTCAAAATTCGGTTATCGGTTCAAAGTTGGTTAATTAATCGAATTAATCAAAAATTTAAAATATTTGATATATTTATTTATTTATTTATTAATAGCTCTAGGAGTGTTTAAATTTTGGTTTTAACCGAATTAATCAAAAAAATTAGCCAACCAAAAATGTAAATATTTAATATAATATATATATATATATTTAAAATTTTGGTTATTCGGTTCTATTTTCAAAAAATTTTGGTTTGGTTAACGGTTAAAATGAAATTTTGGAAGTTTGGTTTGGTCTTTTAACCAAACCGACGGATTGAACACCCCTTTATACTAATCTAAACCTTGTTTAGATTAAACAAAAGGGGGGAAATCATAAAGAGAGTAGAAGCAGACGTGCAATTAAATTAGGTGACTAAAATGAAAAAACCCTTAAGTTTAATGATTATTTTAAAAAAGAATAATTAAGTGATGAAAACATAACCATGAGAATAGTTGATTGACTAAATATGTAATTTATCTATGTTGCTTTTAACGGTGTTAGCGATTTGGAGCAAACGGGGTAACGATTTTTAGTCGAGGTGGCAAAACGGTACGAAAAATACTTCAAAGGGCAACTAGGTAAAAAGGGTATAGTTTAGGGGGGAAATATGCATTTAAGCCATAAACTTTTAGTAAGTGAATTACTAAATTGTTAATAGTCTACATTATGATAGTTTAGTGCTGACATAGAAGTTAAAATTATGACTTTTCATCATTTTTTTTTGTCACAGTTGAAAATCATTATTTCTGAATATTTTTGTGATCATTCTAAATATTAGTGAATTCATTTTATCATTGTCTATTATTTTATCAGTTTATTTTTTCTTAAAATATCTTTTAAAGTCACCAAAATAAACACTAAAACACCATTTTTTTAGGATTTAGGGTTTTCTTGAAGTTGAGATTGTTAGGTATGTTTGAAAATTTTAATGTTGAAAATCATTCTTTCAAGAAGACAAACAATATACTTCGAAATTAATTTTATCAAACAATCGTTAAATGAGATCAGAGATTAGAACATTGAATCTTTATATGTATTTTCATTAATTTAAAGTGAAATCCGTGAAAAGCTAATTCGATGAAAAGAAAGATGAGTGAAATAAAAACATTTTAGTATTAAAGTTACTACATATTACTATCAATAACGGACAACGATTAATCAACAATGATAATCAATGAAATTGACAATTTTCTACATGAAATAGGAAAACAAATAATCATGTCGATGATTTAATGGTAGTGAGAGAAAACAATATTGAAAGTTTCTAAAATTCAGTAACAAAACCAATATGCACTTAAATAAGTGATATAGTTAAAAAAATAATAGATTAATGGCAAGATTAAAAAATCCCATAGTTAAAATGGTCACCCATGTAATTTACCAAAATTTTAAGTCGAATTTTCATAACAAATTTATAATATATATATTAATTTTAGAAGATACTTATAATATGTAATAAATAACTACAATTTTAACAAAATAAAAGGCAAAAAGGGGTTTCGATTATAAATTCCATTAAGCAAAAACCGCCATATCTAAAATTACTGGGAAAACAAAGCACCCCGAGAATAATAATCCTTATTGAAAGCTAAACCCTTTACAATCAGTTTCTTCTCTACCACAAAATTGATATTCACCACCACTAAACTCAGTTTCCTTGCCCATGAGCATGTCTAGCAGGAGACCTCATCGGCCAGCCAACGAGGGAAGACGAGGCCGGAGGGCTGCCATCCCGACTAGGAGAAAAGAGGCTCAGTTCCACAAATGCCTCGGCTGAAGTCTCGTCTCTTACGAAAGTCCGGAAAGAAATCGATCCACGCTTAGTAGAGGCATCGGAACTCCGCTCGAGGCTCGTTGCAACACTTTCTTCAAGATGACCCCGATTAGCAAATAGTGAAGCAGTGTCATTATGGTCGACGAGAACAACCCTTCTCCGAGCCTCCAAGTCTGTAAGATTCCCAAGGGCTAGACAATCCGCCACCGGGCAGTATACAAGTATGACAATACAGATCGCAGCACAACATAGTTGGACAATAAAAGATGAGAATGCCAGAGCTTCAAACAGAAATTGCTCTGGTTTAGAAAAAACAGACAAACCAAGTAAAATAACCCTTAACGGGAGGAAAGTCGAAACCGAGAAAATCAAAGTATAAACTCTCTTCTGCAAACCCTTATTGATAACCAATTTCAAAACCCGCCTTCCGAGCCATAATAAATAGGCAGTCAATACGGTGGCAAAAAGCCCGAGAAGAATAGTATTCAGGAAAGGGTAAGTGCAAAGAGCTATGTCATCAGAATTTTGCATCCCTGGGGTAGCTACTCTAGTGAAATACGGCGGTAACTCTCTCTCAACCTTGTGTAACTCGGGTCCAATCAAAATGAGAAATAGTTGAAGAACAAAGAATGGGAGGCAGAAGAGGAGAACACAGCCTGCTGTTTTCCCATTCCATTTTTGGCTGAGGATTCCTGTGTCTACATTCTGTAAAGGTGCCCGGAGAAGAAACACGAGAGTGAGGAAGAGGCAAGGTTCCGCAAAACCTAAATTTGAAACGATGTAACATCTGCAGACATTTTCTTGCCATTTAAAATCGAGTTCATTAAACACTCTTCCTTCCCTCCTTAGAAAATTTAGCCGTAGAATTTCGCCGAAACCCCACCAAATGGTAAACAAAACAAATGTGATTCTGATTATCCAAGGACCACTGAAGTAACTGAGCTGATTAAATCCTTGTCCAAGAGCATGCGAACGCAAGTAAAATGTGTATCCGATGCACAGCAAGCCAAGAAGAATCAACAGAGCAACTAGACAAATTGTCAACACACCGAATGCTTCGGAAAAAATTCTTGTCAGGGGCATTACCCGAAACACAGATTCCACGCATGCTCTCTGCTAGCATGGACGCAAAGGATCCTCTGACGTACAAGCAACCTTCTGAGAATTATATCTATAAGCCACTACTGAACCAATACTGGATGACACGAAGATTAACCAACTAAGAAGATGAATAAACAGCATAATCAATAGAACTTATCCTCTAGCTGGTTCAACAGATCCATGTAATTCAAGCATTAATCAACTCAAAACTAACAAATATCACATGTAGACAGCTGTTTCACCAACTAACCTTCAAGGTTTCGCTCAGACTTCAATTATTTGATCCAAGAACCTGTGGAACAAAAAAAAACTATGAGTGAAATCTATAACAAAAGAAAAATTTCAAAGTATGCAGAGAGGCTAGATGAAATCTATAATCAAACAAAGATAAACTTTCAGATGCATATGACCACGAAGCAAGTCAGTGAGACAGAGACGCACAATCACCTAATACACAAAACATCCTCATGGAAAGATCTTCAAATGTGTTGGATGAAAGCCCGAGTAAGATCACTTATATAGCCGCCCATATGTGAACAGATATGAATTGTATTAATTACATTACGTGGCAGAAACGCCTTACAGGTCATGTTGCACTGGCAGACTAATCCAAACTACCATATAAAAACGTAACGCCAGTTTCATTTATACAAGTTAGAAAAAAAAATAAGAATACCTTAGCAATTTTAGCTAGTACACGAGTATTCTTACATGTCAACTTAATTAAAAATTTGACACAACAACCAGTAACAGTTCAGGCCATAAACTACCACATCAATATTAGCAAAAGTAACTCATCAACGTTAATGTCTATGTCAGCGGGACAGCGAATCCCAGCATGTCATCTTAATTACATTCGAGAATCGTGACCACAATCAATGACAATACAAGCCATTCGTTTCAGCATTAGCATAAGCAGAAGTAACGCATCACTATTAACATCTATGTCAGTATGACAACGAATTCTTGCGTGTCATCTTAATTAAACATTTGAGACACCAATCAATGGTAATACAGGCCATATGTTTCCAAAACAACATAACCAAAAGTAACACATCATACTGACTAGACAAAAAAAACACAGATATTAGGTAAGAACTTAGATATTTAAGTAAATAATCACTGTGTAAGAAAGACAAGTTCATACAAGATTAGCAAATCAAAAGCTTCACTTTACATCATTTAGAAAAATATATTAAAATCAAGCCCTAATAATCTAAATCTGATGTTCAATCAAAATATCCAAATAGGTATACAAGCAAAAAAGTTATAAAAACTTCAAAGGGAATGATCAAGTAATAACACCCAACAAGTAGCTCCATTTTTATCATACAATAATCCTATTTAACACAATCTGAACAATATCCAACGCATGCCCCTAATGACAAAGAAGACGAAATATACCTAGCCCTAACATATCTCACTAATCATTAGCATACTAAGCACATTATACTTAATGCCCCCTCATAGAAAATGTCCACTGTAATAAGACAGCAACTTGGTTTCTTACAGTATAAATGTAGACTGAAAGTTTTCCGTTCTTTCTTTATGCAACTAACTCCCTGGAACATGTATGATTTCTTCTAAGCTTAATATAATTCTCAAGGATAAGCTGCAAAAATCTATACATTTCTTTCCTGTTCTTTTCCCTCCATTTGTCATCAACTACAAATTATTCAAATAAATCCCAAATTACTATCTTTAGCAAACCAACAATCCAAATCTAAGCATTCTTTTTCCAAAAGAAAGAATGAAACACAAACTAAACGTCAAATCTTCAACATCCATTTCCATCAACGGTGCATGCAGTATAATCATTAAGCTAAAAGTCCCGTGAAATTTATAAAATGAAGAGTAACTTCAATAACACCGTAGCAAACTCCTAACAGAACCAAAATGAGTGAAATTTAGGTCGTCGAAGAGCTTACCAAGCGGAGAGTCTTAATCCGTCGAAGCCGGGAGAGGAAATGCAGAATCGAACAAAAGGAGATCGAAGGAAAACCCCTAAAACTGGATGTAAGTGAATGCCAAGATGCGGAGAGAGAAGTTAGGGGAATAGGTGAGTGGGGATTTGTTGGTGACAGGTTGTCTCCAGCTATGTTATCCGAGCCACTTGCTTCGTGAATTCTTCGTCTAGGATTAGGCCCATTTTCCGAGCCTACGTGGCTTTTTCCAGTGCTGCGTTCCAAGGCGATTTGCTTACCTTTTTTATTTGGGTTAATTCAATAAAACATCCCAAAACTATTGTAAAAATTCTAAATTGACCTATAAATTTTAAACTTCTTAATTAAGTCCTCAAAACATGACTATATGAGTGTAACCCTTGGTTGCAGTGTTAAATACACTCTACTCGAACATGAAATATTTAAAATATTTGAATTGAATAATAAATATTTAAGTACTTACCGCAATTTTTAATTCCCATATGTCATGATATGTTCACATATAAATTAAGAATATATCACATTGAATTCATCGCATGATCTCAGTAGTAAAAGAGATTGTTATTCTCTTTGAATATTTTGAGTTCAAATAGTTGTGTCTATAAGATGTATGTGAATTGTTAATTGTTAAGAAAATTTATAATCACTTTAAACTATTCAAAAAAAGTTAATGAAAGTAATTAATTTCTATAATATTAATATTTTAAAGATTTAATTGGAATATTTTAAATTTTATAGATCAATTTAAACTCTAGGTCATAGTTTACGGATGCTTGGCGAATTAACCCCATTTTCTCTCCTCTTTCCTTCCTTACGAAGAGCGTGATTTTATTTTAAGTTCTTCATAAATAAAATCGAGATTTTCGTTTTCTTCTTTTGGTATGTAATCTGATAAAAGAAAAACAAAATAGATTTTATTTTGTAAGAAGTGATAAATTATTTACTATATATATATATTAATTATTACATATAGGTGCACAAATCAAATTTTTTTTTTTTAAAAGAAAACACGAATTAAATTACTTTGGTGGTTAATAGGATTACTTTTATCTTTAAAGGTCTCAAGTTCAAGCACCAATGACTATAAAAATATTTTAAGTCTTCATTGTCAAATGATCGAGAGTATTTAGAACACATATCACCATTAGGTAATCAAGAAATTATTATACATAGGAATCAAATATTAATATTGATTTTTTTGTTACATAAAGTTTAGGTCGGGGTGACTCCCCAGTCCAGGATCAGGAGGGCATACCTAAGACTCAATCGGGATTTACATAGGAATTTACAGATTGTCCACCAAGAGTGACGGTGGTAGGATTTGAACTTGGGCTTACAAACTCGAATTCATAAATCTCAACCACTTGTGTCTACAGTCATTGGCCAATATTACAATTGATTATTATTATGCATAAATCAATTATAAATTAAATTAAAACGTGTTTTACACGATTCACCGTAACAACATATGAATAAAATTAAATTTAAACATAATTCAACGTATGGTTTATATATAATTAAAAAAAATTAAGGCGATTTTTACTTTTAAAGTAACCATCTATATTTGATTTATTAGTCGGTTAATTCGATCGAACTAAGATGAGTTGACACAGTTGAAGAAAAGTGGAAAACCTTGCAGGGATAGGTGAAAATATAGGACTATACCTTTAGGCCAGCATGGTCATACGTCGAACAAGCTAGCTTCTTCATGTAGGAGGTAGGACTGAGGAGGGCTAGCGTTCTCCATCTCGCCGGAAGGAGTCCCACATCAGTCGGAGGTCTCGATTTACCGACGACATTGTCGCTCGTCTTGCCGAAGTGTCATCTTTGTTCTTCTCGACAAGGCTGAAAGTGTCACTCTCGATATATATATATATATATATATATATATATATAGGCATGTAAACGAACCGAACGAATACGAATGAGTGTATGTTATATTCGTTCGTTTACCTTTAACTGAACAAATGAATGAATACGAATAAGTAAACGAACATAATTTATTGTTCGTGTTCGTTCATAAAATTTAATTTGTTCGTGTTTGTTCATGTTCGTTCATTTAAATGATAAACGGACACAAATGAATGAATGTTAACGGACGCAAATGAACAAACATAAAATTACTTAGGTTTATATTTGAGAAGAGTTTTTTACTTTTTCAAATAATTTTAGGATTTATATTTTCTTTAATTGAATTGAGTATTTTTTTATTTGAGTTTAAAATTAATTGATTTTAAAAATATTAACGGGTTTAAAGTTAAAATGTATTAAGTCTTAACATTTCAATCGGGTCTGGAGAACATAAACGAATATAAACGAATGAACATGAACAAACATAAACAAATGAACATAAACAAACAAACATAAACAAATAGATTATCGAATGTTCACGAATGTAAATGAACGAACGAGCCTTTCGTTTGTGTTCGTTCATTTAATTAAACGAACATAAAATCTTGTTCATGTTCGTTCATTTAGTAAATAAACGAACATAAATGAAATTCATGTCGAACGGTTCACTAAACATTCGGTTCGTTTACATACCTCTCTCTCTATATAACTCGACCAAAAACCTAAACAATAAATTTATAAATATTTTATATTTTTGTCACGCGAATCATATTATAAACTTTTCGAATTAAATCAAACAAAATTTGTATTATAATCTCTAACCATTTTGTTTCATTTCCCATTTATGGTTAACTTTACCTGCAATTTAGTTTTGATTTGTTTTGGGGTTCCATCATTCGGTTTAAAGAATGCTAATTTTCTCGATTTCCATGGGTCTGTGTTCCTGTCGATCTGTGGTGTAAGTTCACCATCGAACGGGGCGAGTTCCTAGTTCTTGAGATTTTAAACCATGGGTTGCATCTGTTCGAAGGAAACTCAATCAAATGAATATGTCGGGGATAATAAGTATAACCATGGGGAGAAAGAGGACAACGTTAAGGCGGAGACGAACGCCGCTGCGTGGTTGATTTCGAGCCAGCAGCCGAGCCAAAAGTCCGGTTCCGACGACGAGAAAAACAAGATGACATTGGCGGTCGTTGAGAAGTTTAAAAACACCCCATCACAGATTCAAAGGGGACTATCATTGGATGCGCAGGCAAGGGGTGGACAAGGGCACCAGCAGAGGTTTTCGAGGCTCGTGAGCGTGACCGGTGGGGAGAGAGGCGGGCAGATCGTTTCCGGCTGGCCGTCGTGGTTAGTATCCATCGCCGGAGAAGCCATCAGTGGGTGGATTCCTAGCAAGGCAGACTCGTATGAACGGTTGGAAAAGGTTTGTTTGTACCATATTTATATCCGGAATTTCGAGTTTTCTTATGTATGCTTACTTTGAAACTTATATCATACATTCATACATGTTGTCTATTCTTGTTATAACTATATAGATCGATCAAGGGGCTTACAGCAGCGTGTACAAAGCTCGGGACGTCGAAACGAACAGGATAGTCGCCTTGAAGAAAGTTCGATTTGGTAATATGGATCCCGAGAGTATTCGATTCATGGTGAAGGAGATTATTATTCTACGCAGGCTTGATCACTCGAATGTTATGAAGCTTGAAGGTATAATCACTTCTAGGGTGTCAGGAAGTTTGTACCTTATATTCAAATACATGGAGCATGATCTTGCAGGGTTTGCAGCAACGCCGGGGATTAAACTCACCGAGGCTCAGGTATGTTCCGGTGCTTAATGTGCATAGGTTATTCGGGTTGTTCGAGTGCTGAAATTTTTGAGATTCTGGTGCAGATCAAGTGCTATATGCAGCAGCTGCTCAATGGACTCGACCATTGCCATAGTCGAGGCATTCTGCATCGTGACATCAAGGGTGCAAATATCCTGATAGACAATAATGGTAACCTCAAGATTGCTGATTTCGGACTGGCAACTTTTTCCCATGCCGATGAGAAGCGGCCTATGGCGAGCCGTGTCGTAACTTTGTGGTACCGCCCTCTGGAGCTTTTGCTCGGTTGTACAGACTATGGAGCTGCCGTTGATCTGTGGAGCGCTGGTTGCATTCTCACAGAACTATTTGCTGGAAAGCCTATCGTGCCTGGAAGAACAGAGGTACTTGTTGCTCTGCCTATAGGATGCGCATTCGAATTTTCGTAGTACGTCGTCTTAGGAGGCGTGATGATCTCTGGATTTTATTGCTTTTAGGTGGAGCAACTACATAAAATCTTCAAGCTCTGCGGATCACCTTCGGAAGAGTATTGGAAGAGATTGAAATTACCGCACGCTACCCTTTTTGTTGACGAAAACGGGTAAAGAAAACGAAAGAACACGAGAATTTTACGAGGTTCGGCAATGTGCTTACGTCCTCGGTGCCTAGGCGGCGCTAGAAGTTTTATTCAATGATATTTTAGGTCTAGGTTACATCTCTATTTATAATAGAAAACCCTGGTACATAATTACAAAACCTCTCCAGATGCAACCAACTCTCTGATCTTGTGGAACCTTACATCAATATGTTTAGTTCTAGCACGATACACCTGATTCTTAGCCAAGTGAATAGCACTTTGATTATCACAAAGCAACTGAACTCCACCTTGTTGAACACCCAACTCCTTCACTAAACCAGTAAGCCATAAAGCTTCTTTTGCAGCTTCAGCCGCTGCCATGTATTTAGCTTCAGTTGTAGATAGTGCCACGACAGATTGAACAGTAGACTTCCAACAAATATGCCCTCCACCAAGAGTAAACACATACCATGTCGTAGATCTTCTATTATCCAAGTCACCTGCATAATCTGAATCCACATATCCTACAACCAAAGGATTATCCCGCTGACTGCCAAAAACAATTCCATGTCCCACAGTACCCTTTAAGTATCGAAAGATCCACTTGACTGCTTCCCAATATTGCTTACCAGGTTTAGACATGTACTTACAAACTTGACTAACAGCATGAGCTAAATCAGGACGAGTACATACCATCGCATACATCAAGCAGCCAACAATATTAGAATACGGAACCTTTGCCATATCTTCAGCTTCCTTATCTGTCTTAGGGCACTGTTCTGATGAGAGCTTAAAGTGATTCGCCAATGGAGTGCTAACTGGTTTCGCGCTGCTCATCGCAAACCTTTCTAGCATTTTTTCAACATAACCCCGTTGAGATAGCCGCAGTTTCCTTGAGTCTCTGTCCCTGCAAATTTCCATTCCAAGAATTTTCTTTGCAGCACCTAAATCTTTCATATCAAATTCCTGACTCAATAAAGTTTTCAAACCGATAACATCATCCATGTTCTTAGCAGCAATCAACATATCATCAACATACAGTAATAGAAAAATAAAAGAACCATCATCAAGGCTCTTAACATAGACACAACAATCATACTCACATCGGTTGTAGCCAATATTGATCATATAGGAGTCAAACCGTTTATACCACTGTCTCGGAGACTGTTTCAACTCGTACAAAGATTTCTTCAATCTGCAAACTAAATGCTCGTTTCCAGGTTGAGTGAA
Organism: Hibiscus syriacus; assembly: GCF_006381635.1. Taxonomy (NCBI): domain Eukaryota; kingdom Viridiplantae; phylum Streptophyta; class Magnoliopsida; order Malvales; family Malvaceae; genus Hibiscus; species Hibiscus syriacus. The sequence goes on along the minus strand of NW_024063393.1, from coordinate 238,262 downwards.
ACCTTCAGGTTGCCACATGTAGATCTGCTCCTCTAAATCACCATGCAAAAAAGCAGTTTTAACATTAATCTGCTCTAAATGCAAATCCCAACTAGCCACCAATGCAAGTACTGCTCGGATTGAAGTGTGCCTGACCACAGGAGAAAAGATTTCATCATAATCAACTCCTTTCTGCTGTGAAAAACCCTTCGCTACCAAACGAGCCTTGAACTTCTCCCCCTCTTTTCTGTTACTGCTGGTTTCTTCTTATACGCCCATTTGCAACCAATCGTCTTCTTACCCTCAGGAAGGGGAACTAACTCCCATGTGCGATTGTGATTCAAAGACTCCATCTCCTCAACCATGGCTGCCATCCACTTGTCGTTTTCCTGACTAGTAACGGCATCATGAAAAGTAACTGGATCATCACTGCTAACAGTAAGTGCAAAAGATACCAAGTCTTCAAAACCCAATCTGTTCGGAGGCTTTATATTCGTCCGTCTCACCCTGTCTCTGGCGAGACTATAATCCTGCAAATCATCCGTAGTGGAACCACCAGAAGTCGGTTGAGAAGTTTCTGGTTTCTCAACTGGAAACTGCTCGAAATCTACCACTGTCGTGTCTTGCTTCTGCTACAACATGGACTGTTAATCAAAAACGACATCTCTACTAATCACAACTTTCTTCGCAACTGGATCCCAGAACTTGAATCCTTTGACACCTTTCTTGTAACCCAGAAAAATGCACTCCTTCGATTTTGCATCAAGTTTGGATCTCTCATCAGCAGGTACATGCACATAAGCAGGACAACCAAAAATCCGCAAGTTATCAAAACTAACATCATGACCAGTCCATACCTCTTCTGCAACTTTCCCAGCCAGCGATGCCCTTGGCGATCTGTTGATAAGGTAACACGCCATGTTAACAGCCTCAGCCCAGAAGTGTTTGGGAAGCCCCACATTCAACCGCAAACATCTGGCTCTTTCATTCAACGACCTGTTCATTCGTTCCGCAACACCATTTTGTTGTGGTGTCTTGCGCACTGTAAAATGCCTCTGAATCCCATGCTCCTTACAGAATTGTAGGAACTGTGAATCTGTGTACTCCGTACCATTGTCAGACCGTAAACACTTGATTTTTCGTCCTGTTTGGTTTTCTACCTCAGCTTTCCACAGCTTGAACTTCTCAAAAACTTCAGATTTATGTTTCAAAAAATACACCCAAACTTTCCGTGAAAAATCATCAATAAAAGTAACATAGTACCTAGATCCACCCAAAGACAATGTCGTGGAAGGCCCCCATACATCATAATGCACATAATCAAGAATCCCTTGAGTTGTGTGCTTCGCAGTCTTGAAACAGAATTTAGTCTGTTTACCAAGAACACAATACTTGCAAAAATCGAGCTTACAGCTTTTGACACCATGCAACAAGTTTCTCTTGTGTAATTCTGCCATACCACGTTCACTAAGATGAGCAAGGCGCATATGCCACAATTTTGTCGTATCATCACAGGACTCAACAGAGTGAACTCCACCTGCAACGGTACTCCCTAACAATCTGTAGATATTCCCTGCAGTCATCTTGCCTTTCATCACAGTCAATGCTCCTTTAACAATCCGAATGGTTTCCCTATCCTCGTCAGCCTTAGGGATAAAACCATTCTTGTGCAAAGTGCCCAAGGAAATCAAATTCTTCTTCAAGTATGGGATATGTCGAACACCACTCAACGTCCGAACGGAGTCATCGTGCATCTTAATTCTGACATCACCAATACCAACAATATTGCAACATCGATCATCACCCAAATAAACCGAACCAGAATTAACCGGCCTGTATGTTGAAAACCATTCCCTATTTGGCGTGATGTGATAAGAACATCCAGAATCAAGAATCCAAGCATCCGTCAATTGTGTCGTTGAAATAGAAAGCATATCACCTTCACTGCAATCAGAAGTATCATCCTCGACCACGTTCACAAACTTGGATGAGCCATCACGCTTCTCATCAGTCTGCTTTTTCAACTTCGGACAATCTCGCTTCATATGTCCCGCCTCATTGCACTTGTAACAGTGAATCGTCTTCTTATCCCTGGATTTGGATCTGGAATTCCGCTTCCCGGACCCTGCCTTCTCTGGCTTCCGTCCACGATCTCGATTACCCTTGACATATAAGCTATCGGCTTGAGAGCTTTCCCCTGCATTCTGCTTCCGCTGGTTGTGAGCCAACAAGGCTGCAGTAATCTCCTCAACGTTGATAGTCTCTTTCCCATATGTAAGAGTAGTCACCATGTGTTCGTAAGAGGGAGGCAACGAACACAACAGAATCATCGCTCTATCTTCATCCTCAATTTTCACATCAAGCCGAGCCAGATCAGAAACGATTTGATTGAAAACATTCACGTGTTGCGCCAAATCGTGATCGTCCTGCATCTTCAGCCCATACAGCCGCTGCTTCAGATACAGTTTTGTCGTTAAGGATTTGGACATAAACTGACTTTCCAATTTCCTCCAAATTTCTTCTGGAGACGATAGATGCATGACGTGATACATGACCTCGTCCGCTAAGCATAATCGTATGGTTCCTGCCGCTCGCTGCTGCAATTCTTCCCAATCTTCCTCATCCATCGACGCCGGCTTTGTAGGTCGCAAAGCCTTCAAGATCCCTTGCTGCGCCAATAGATCCTTCACCCTCGTTTGCCATAATCCGAAGTTATCCTGACCATCGAATTTCGCGACTTCGAATTTTGCTGCTGACATCTGATACCAATTGTTGACGAAAACGGGTAAAGAAAACGAAAGAACACGAGAATTTTACGAGGTTCGACAATGTGCTTACGTCCTCGGTGCCTAGGCGGCGCTAGAAGTTTTATTCAATGATATTTTAGGTCTAGGTTACATCTCTATTTATAATAGAAAACCCTGGTACATAATTACAAAATCAACCATGTACCGTACCGCGGGGGCGTAGCCCCCGCACCCTCAACCCACATAATTCGTAACCCCACAACAAGACTTTCTTTGTAAGGACAGTTGATGTTCGCTTCGCTCACTCCGCTCCATCTCCTGTCCTCTTTACTGGTATATTTATGAGCCATACCTAACACTTTTCAAACCTCAACGACCATATAACCGTAGCATTAGCGACACATTCAAGGACTTCCCTGCTTCTACTCTGGACTTGTTGGAGGTTCTTCTTGCAACAAAACCCGAGCTTCGTGGAACTGCTTCTTCGGCACTGCAGAGTGAGGTAAGCAATCGCTCTGTTAGTCCAATTGCTTTTGTTTATGTCAATTCCTCGAGAATCGACATGTTGCTGAAGTTAACCAGATAAGTTGCATATGACTTGTCCTACATCATTTTGTTCACAGTTCTTTACAACAAATCCTCTCCCCTGTGATCCATCAACTTTGCCCAAGTACCGACCTAATAAAGAGTTCGATGTCAAGCTTCAAAATGACGAATCTGTAACGTATTTTCCGGCTTTCGGGAAAGTTCGCGAAAACAATTCCTTTATAAAGCTTTCCAGAGAATCGTCAGCGATTCTCGATCCCGAATTCAATGCCGGGTTACAGCCATCTATTCAGGTACCTCTTAAGCTATAAGATTTATTTGCTCATGCATGTTTATTTTAGTATGTTAGTGTAACTATGGTGCTTGATACAGAACCGGCAATGGCAGTTGAATACTAAAATTTTCATCGAAGTAGATCGTCCAGGCTGCCCTACCGAGCCTCGGAAAGGAATGCCGAGAAACGTATACTCTCATTCCAGCCTGTCAATGCACAGTGGTAACTTTGGAACGTCACGGATTATGGACAGAAACCAGATCCCATCTATCAAGGCTAGTGCTCGACAATTCGGAGCAGCAGAATTGTCCCGATTTTCTAACTCCGTTGCTGTTAGAGGCCATTCACGGTTCCATATGACCGGTCCACAGTGGCCCGAAGGGCATTTTAAAGCCGGATTTAGCCATCTCGATAACGATCAATCCTTCCATTGTTTATCTAATAAGCCGAACGCTTCGCACCTATTGTCCAAGGAATCGGCGGTGATAAGGTAATGTTATGTCTTAGACATCCATGAAAAGTTAGTACCATATGTTAACAGTTCTGTAACACACACAGGTGAAGCGTTATGTTCCGAACGAAAACCGAATCCATTGTTCGGGGCCATTGATTCCTCCTGGTCCCGGAGAAAACCTTGACGAAGTGATGAAAGAGCACGAGAGACAAATGCAGTATGCCGACCGCAAATCTCTGTCCTAAAAGATGAATACAATAGCGAAAATTGAGTTTGACCGTAAGCGACGGACGATGTCGGTAATTTGTCTTCCGGTGTTTTGTTTCATCCCAAAGCTCAGCACCAGCAGGCAAATGTATTACAGATTAAACCTTGAATAGTTTTTCTTCTTCTTCAAAATTAATATAATTAGAAAGAGTTAGATTTTGTAAAACAATTAAATTAAAATAATATCAAAATATATTACTTTTACAAAATTGCATGCTAAAATTTTATATATTTTCCATCAAGTATAATTTGAATTCCGTTTTGGAACTGATTTTGTAATGAAAGACGATCGATGATTACTTACTGATGGAGGTCGAAATATACAGTACCAAAAACAAATTGTTTAAAAGTTAAGTGACAATCCTTAGCCATAAAGATATCGACTATCGATATTAACGTCGATGCTGGTTTGGAACTAAAAAAGCCCGTGCTCGGATTATGGTGTCTCGATATCTTTATGGCTCTATCCAAGAGTTGGTTTGTCTGTATACCTTCCTCCCGTAAGTTGTATACATAGTAGCTTTCGAGACCATTTTTCTTCATCAGGCTCTTCCGTCATAGTTTCTTGAAATGAATGAATCCAAATAATTTTGGTTCAGAAGCATCCCGTTGGATTGACTGGGATGACGGTGTATTTTCCTTGTTTATTTTGAAGAGATTAAGCTGTTTTCTATCCGATTCCTTTGATGCTGTCATTCTTACCATTGTAATTTTAACTGAACTCTAATTTATTTGAGTGATGTAGGCCGAGGAAGCTGCTATTGCTTCATTGAAGAGAGCACTGGACTCATTAAGGACTCACCTTGCTTCCAATACCTACCTGGTTGGGCACTCAGTCACCCTTATTGACATTATCATGACATGCAATCTCTATATGGGCACTCAGTCACCCTTGCTGACATTATCATGACATGCAATCTCTATATGGGCGCTCAGTCACCCTTGCTGACATTATCATGACATGCAATCTCTAAATGGGCACTCAGTCACCCTTGCTGACATTATCATGACATGCAATCTCTATATGGGCGATCAGTCACCCTTGCTGACATCAGGCTAGGTTGTCGGGGGCCCTGTACAAATTCTTAAAAGGGGCCCCTATTTTCTAGATAAATTCGATTTCGAGGCAATAATAGTGGCGTTTTTTTGACAAACGCTATAATAGGTCCATCTATAGTAGCGTTTTTTCAATAAAAGCCGTAATAATAGTGGCGTTTTTTTAAAAAAGTCGCAATAAGTCCATCTATAGTGGCGTTTATTGGAAAACGCCATTATAGATATACTTTTTTGGGGCCCCTATTTTTTGGGGGGCCTGCGCGGTCGCCCATCTCGCACCGCCCCAGCCACGGCACTGGCTGACATTATCATGACATGCAATCTCTACATGGGCACTCAGTCACCCTTGCCGACATTATCATGACATGCAATCTCTATACTGGATTCGAATGGGGAACTGTCTCGGATGAAGCAGTCGATATGAGCGAAAGCCCCAGAATAACCGTTCCTAAAGCAACACCATTAGAGGTTACTCCTACCCCAAAGTTACCTTCCATGCTCTACACATAATTGGTGCAAAGACGCATAAGAATCCACATGTGAGTGCCCAAAACTGATGTTTGTTTATTGGGAATCTGATAATAAAAGAAAGGAAAAGCACTCAAGTATGATTCATTTACAATCTAAACCACCAGTTGCACATTATGAATTTAAGAGGTTATTGTAAATAGGTCTCAATGAACTCTATCCATCAGATTCCTTGATTGCTGACACTAATGTCTCATTTACTCTCCAAGATATGAAATTAGTGTGAGGCATTTAAGTCTGAGTATCATGCGTAACCCAAAATCCTTAGCCATAAAGAATATGGGGTATGAGTATGAGTGTATGACCACATGTTTGCCTTCGCTCCTTCGGCCTACAAGTGATTATATTTTCGGTTTAACTTCCAATATTTGATCTATTACTCGATTAATTTAAATTAAGTATTGTGAAGATTAAAAAATATTTTGAGTAGATATTACTTATTGACAAGCATCGTAATTGTCAAATAAATAAGCCCTTTTCCTCATATAGCTAAAAAAGCAAAATAGGAAAGAAAGGGTCAGTCCGAAGGGATTCGGAAAGTTCTAATATCAATCTGAATTGATCTTTAACCTAGAAATCTGTAAAATAAGAAAGCTAAAAAGAGGTGTTTTAATAAAGAAATAATTAAGATGAGAGATAGCCTCCAGCTTCGCTTCGCCTCAATCCGTCTGGATCACTTAAATAGATTTTATTTCAGATACTTGTCGGTTACAGTCTACAAGACTCAACCCTTGTAACTTGCTCTTTTCTCGGCTGACCTAATTTCCAAAGCCAATCCTTGAAATTTAGCCCTTGTTTGGATTAATATCAACTATCGATATTAACGTCGATGCTGGTTTGGAACTGGAAAAGGATGTGCTCGGATTATGGTGTCTCAATGAGAAATGACATGATCTTGATTTCCCTTAACGAACCGCCGCTAAGTTTGTTCTTAGGGAATTAAACTTCCTACAAGCCGATTCTCCTCCCCAACTATAGATCAAAACTTCGATCAAACCAATGTGTGTTCTTTGGATTGAAAGTGTTGAGATGTTTGAAGGATGTTTGCCGAAATCAAGAAAGAAATATGAATATATGAAGCACTTCTTGCAATTATCACTAGAATGGATTGATTCTTCGCTTAGCTGTTAGCTAAAGAAAAGTTTAGTCAGACATGGTAGAGATCATGCTTGGCGTGTAGAAAGAAAGAAGATGAAGAAGAAAAATATTTTATTAAACTGAAAGCCTAAAACAAAGAAAATGCAGAAAACCTATAGAATATTAATTCTCAATAAAATTAAAACACTTAAATTCCTAATAAATAGTAAACTAAAAATCATAATAAAGAATAATTAAAATCCTAATCAAAATTTTAAGCAAACAAAAATTCTAATTAAATAAATAATAAAATCTAAGATGTTTAAATTTAATCACAACTTTTAATTTCTAAATAATTGTGGTTCGTCTTACTTTTCTCCTTTGATCTTGCTAATTGGATTATTTAATCAGAATCTGTACGTGGATTGATTTTGTATCTAAGTTGGTGCCGACTTCTCCTAAAAAAAAATCCATTTAATTAATCTTTTAATTATTATTTCCTGAAAAATAGAATCGTGCACAGATTTAAGCATAACTAACCCAAATTAGCACTCATCACTTATCAACACAAGAATTACTCTCGGACCCACAACCTGGATATTTTTTTTGAATTAATCACTGGTATTCGATCTATTGACCGACTAATCCAGTTCGGGTAATGCAGAAGCGAGGGCGACCCTCCCAACCCAGTTTGCTTCATTCGTAAACGCCAAGATTCAAATTCCTAACCTTACTTAAGGGACCTAGTGCCTCATGTTAGCTTGTGTTCATGGTTCTGGTTTATCTACTTTCCATACATGATCATACTGACTTTATTCTAAAAATTTGATAAGAACTAAATATTTGTCACCATAAGATTCTTATACATACCAAGCATTTTATTCCTCGAATTTCGGATTTAAATACTTAATCGATCCATGTTAATTTTGAAAAATGGAAAAAATATATTAAATCTTGACTATATTTCAGTTATTTCAAGATAAATACAGCCATTGGCTCCCTTAAATCTATCTGCACCACTGAAAATCATTATAAAAGACCCTCAATGTTGAGCCTAATGATCATCACAAGAAGCTTCGTTTCCTTTCATTTTCATAACTTGTTTTCTTCTTCTTCGCCTTCATCTTTCAAGACATGGGTGCTTGCGCTAGTAAGCCAAAGGTCTTGAAAGACGAAGCCTCGGCTGCCGGCCTAAAACCCGAACCCGCCAAGGAGAAATCTCTCTGGCCAGCCGCCGAGGAAGAAGTAGAGGAAAACATGGCTAATGAAGACGAGGAAATCAGACCACATTCCCTTCGTTATTTGCTTGACAATGTAACTTTCTTCTAGCTTTTTTTCCTCTCTTAAAGCATATTTGATTGTACCACTAAAGAGCAAGTGCATGACATTATGACGACATGATTCGAACTCATAATCTTTATCATATAGAGAAATCATTATCTCTTCTGCATCACTTACTTTCCCATGATCATAACATATATTTTTCGCAATGGATCGATTTGCAGGAAGATAGGAATGAAGAAACAAAGAAAGAAGAAGCCATTATTGAGGGTGAAAAGAAAGAAGATAAAACAATGGCAGTGGATGAAAAGAAAGAAGAAGAAGCCAAGGTTGTGGTTGAACATGTAATGTGAGAGAGGTTCGTAATCACATCATTGTATGCTGTTGATTTATTTTGTTCAGGAAATGAAGTCAAATTGTGTTCATTTTTTTCAACACAAGAAATCACTCTCGGACCCACAACCTGGATTTTTTTAATTAATCACTAGTATTCGATACTGACTAATCCAGATCGGATACTGCAGAGGCAAGGACGACCCTTCCAACCTAGTTTGCTCCATTCGCAAACACCATAATTTGAAACCCTAACCTTGCTTAATGGTCATCCTGCGGCACATATTTTAATTATATGAAAAATATGATAGCAGCTACATGGAACATATTTTAATCAGATTAGATTGATGTATCATTCTGCGGCTTGAATTTGCCGATGTTAAACTGTTTCTCCAATCTTGTTTTTATTCTATATGTACTGTTTAGTTTGTGAAAACAATTATGATTGCCTACGCAAATTGGCTCATTTCCATTAAAGGGTAAAGCAGAGGAGACCATGGAATTCTCCCTACGATTTCATGAACATCTCCTCCTTGCACTTCTTTTCACCATAATTATCACCATATTTGTGGCCATCATCCTTGTTAAAGGCAATAAGAAACAGCAGAGGAGACCCCCCGAGCCTGATGGGGCGTTGCCGTTTCTCGGTCATCTTCATCTTCTCGGAAAAACCAGCTGCTACATAGAACCTTTGCAGACATGGCTGACAGGTACGGACCGACGTTCTCGATCCGTCTCGGGTTTCATCGAGCACTTGTGGTGAGTAACTGGGAAGTCGCAAAAGAATGTTTCACAACCAATGATAGGGTCTTCCTCAATCGTCCAAAATCCTTAGCCATAAAGGAGATGGGGTATGATCAGACGTTTGGCTTCGCTCCTTATGGACCCTATTGGCGCAATATGAGGAAACTAGTTACGGTTGAGCTCCTCTCTAGTCGCCAGCTCGAGTTACTCAAACATGTTCCCGACACCGAAATCAATAGTTTTTTGAGGGAATTATATGAGCAATCGGTGAAAAACGGAGGCGTTGCGGTAGTGGAGATGAAGGAAAGAATCGGTGACTTAGCAACCAACATCATAGTGAGGATGGTTGCTGGGAAAAGATATTACGGTACAGAAGGAAGCTGTAACGACGAATCAAGGCGATGCCAAAAGGCCATGAGTGATTTCTTTTATCTTGGAGGGTTGTTCTTGTTTTCCGATGCGGTGCCTTTTCTTGGTTGGCTCGACGTAGTGACGGGAAACATAGGAAAAATACAGAGGACGGCAAAGGAGTTGGATGTTGTACTCGGAAGCTGGTTAAGCGAGCATCGCGAAAGGAGGCTCAACGAAGACGTTGAAGGGGACCGAGATTTCATCGATGTCATGTTGTCTATCATGGATGAAAGCAACGTTCCATCTCAAGAGGCTGATGTTACCATCAAAGCTACTTGCCTGGTATGTTATGGTTAAGTTGAATTTTGTTATTTATAACAAGACAACACATACAGACTTTGATTAGGCAATTGTTATTGCAGAGTCTTGTCTTGGGTGGCACTGATTCCTCTTTGGCCACACTTGCATGGGCAGTCTCCCTGCTATTGAATAACCGCCATGTACTAAAGAAGGTCCAAGATGAACTCGAAATTCATGTCGGAAAGCAACGGCAAGTGGAAGAGTCCGACATAACTAACTTGCCATACTTTCAAGCCATTATCAAGGAAACATTGCGGTTATACCCCGCGGGGCCTCTGGTAACAAGAGAAGCCACAGAGGACTGCACAATAGCCGGTTCCCACATTCCGGCAGGCACTCGACTTTTCGTTAACCTCTGGAAGATGCATCGCGACCCCAACGTTTGGCATAACCCATTGGATTTCATGCCTGAGAGGTTCCTCAATGAGCATGCTAACACGGATGTGAGGGGTCAAAATTTTGAGCTTATACCATTTGGTTCTGGTAGAAGGATTTGTCCTGGTATCACTTTTGCGCTTCGGTTCCAGCACTTAGCTTTGGCTCGATTGATTCATGGATTTGAATGGGGAACGGTCGGAGATGAAGCCATCGACATGAGTGAAAGCCCTGGAATAACTATTTCTAGAGCTGCACCATTAGTGCTTACTCTTTCCCCAAAGTTACCTTCCTTTCTCTATAGGTAATTGGCGCAAAGATGCATATGTAAAACAATTACTGTGTTTTATAGTTTAATAAGCTGTTGTATTATATTATTTATGTTAATTTATGATATTGTTTTCATTCATTTTCTGTTCCAATTCAAGCCACTGATACTTAGGCTAGCATAATTAAGAAACTACGAATTTGAGCCAAGCTCAAGGACTTGCATTTCTTGGGAAATTTAATTGTAGTTACTCGTATCCGGGACGAAATGCTTTCCATGGGACTCTTTAATTGTGCTCCGATGGTATCGGTATACTAACTGAGCAACTGGATTGTATCCTTTCGAACTTACCGACAACAATGGATGGTAAACCTTCAGCTGGTGGTGACATGCTGCAGGGATGCGGCGCAGCATGTCACCATCTAGGCCTTCCAGAATCGATACAGCTTCGGAACGAACAACAGCCGTGCATGTCCCAGCCGTAGATCGGTGGCCACGGGGAGTATACCAATGATACGGTCTTCGTCAATCGTCCAAAGTCCTTAGCCATAGAGCATATGGGGTATGACCATAACATGTTAGGCTTTGCTCCTTACGGTCCGTATTAGCGCTGTATAAGGAAGCTATCGACGGTTGAGCTCCTCCGGAATCACCGGCTCGAATTACTCAAGCATGTTTCCGACACCGAAATCAATAGCTTTATAAAGGAATTATATGAGCTATCGGCGAAAAACGGAGGCGTTGCGGTAGTGGAGATGAAGGAAAGAATTGGTGACTTAGCAACCAACAATCATAGTGAGGATGATTGCTGGGAAAAGATACTATGGTACAGAAGGAAGCTGCAAGTTGCTAACATAGATGTGAGGTGTCAAAATTTTGAGCTTATACTATGGTACAGAAGGAAGCCTAACATAGATTGTTTGGATTAATATCAACTATCGATATTAACGTTGATGCTGGTTTGGAACTGAAAAGCCCGTGCTCGGATTATGGTGTCTCGATGAGAAATGAACCTGATCTTGATTTCCCCTAACGACCGTCGCTAAGTTTGTTCTTAGGGAATTGAACTTCCTACAAGCCAATTTTCCTCTCCAGCTGTAGATCAAAACTTCGATCAAACCAATGTGTGTTCTTTGGATTGAGAGTGTTGAGATGTTTGAAGGATGTCTGCCGAAAATCAAGAAAGAATCTAAAGATATGAAGCACTTCTTGCAATTCTCACGAGAATAGATTGAGTCTTCGCTTAGCTATTAACTAAAGAAAAGTTTAGTCAGGCATGATAGAGATCATGCTTAGGGTGTAGAAAGAAAGAAGATGAAGAAGAAAATATTTTTATTAAACAAAACACCTAAAACAAAAGAAAATACAGAACCAGTTCTATACTGAATTCTAAACTTGTAGATCTGTCAAGCTTTGATATTTATAGCTAGAGAAAACCTAAAAAAATAAAATATTAATTCTCAAGCAAATTAAAACACTCAAATTCCTAATAAATAGTAAACTAAAAATCATAATAATGAATAATTAAAATCCTAATCGAAATTTTAAGCAAATAAAAATTCTAATTAAATAAATAATAAAATCTAAGATGTTTAAATTTAATCACAACTTTTAATTCCTAAAGAATTGTGGTTCGTCTTGCTTTTCCCCTTTGATCTTGCTACTTGGATTATTTCATCAGAGTTTGTACTTGGATCGATTTTGTATCTGAGTTGGCGTCGACTTCTCCCAAAAAAATAGGAAAATCCATTTAATTTATCTTTTAATTATTATTTCCAAAAAATAGAGTCATGCACAGAAATCGCTCTCGGACCCACAACCCGGATATTTTAATTATATTAAAATAGAGAGCAGCTACATGGAACACATATTTTAATCAGATTAGATTGATGTATCATTATGTGGCTTGAATTTGCCGATGTTACACTGTTTCTCCAATCTTGTTTTTATTCTATATGTATTATTTAGTTTGTGAAAACAATTATGATTGCCTACGCTAATTGGCTCATTTCCATTAAAGGCTAAAGCAAAGGAGACCATGGAATTCTCCATACAATTTCTTGAACATCTCCTCCTTGCACTTCTTTTCACCATAATTATCACCATATTTGTGGCCATCATCCTTGTTAAAGGCAATAAGAAACAGCAGAGGAGACCCTCCGAGCCGGATGGGGCGGTACCGTTTCTCGGTCATCTTCTTCTTCTCAGAAAACACCAGCTGCTGCATAGAACATTTGCAGACATGGCTGACAAGTACGGACCGACGTTCTCGATCCGTCTCGGGATTCATCGAGCACTTGTGGTGAGTAACTGGGAAGTTGCAAAAGAATGTTTCACAACCAATGATAGGGTCTTCCTCAATCGTCCAAAATCCATAGCCATAAAGCACATGGGATATGATCGCATGTTTGGCTTCGGTCCTTATGGACCCTATTGGCGCAATATGAGGAAACTAGTTACGGTTGAGCTCCTCTCTAGTCACCGGCTCGAGTTACTCAAACATGTTCCCGACACCGAAATCAATAGTTTTTTGAGGGAATTATATGAGCAATCGGCGAAAAATGGAGGCGTTGCGGTAGTGGAGATGAAGGAAAGAATCGGTGACTTAGCAACCAACATCATAGTGAGGATGGTGCTGGGAAAAGATATTACGGTACAGAAGGAAGCTGTAACGACGAATCAAGGCGATGCCAAAAGGCCATGAGTGATTTCTTTTATCTTGGAGGGTTGTTCTTGTTTTCCGATGCGGTGCCTTTTCTTGGTTGGCTAGACGTAGTGACGGGAAACATAGGCAAAATACAGAGGACGGCAAAGGAGCTGGATGCTGTACTCGGAAGCTGGTTAAGCGAGCATCGCGAAAGGAGGCTCAACGAAGACGTTGAAGGGGACCGAGATTTCATGGATGTCATGTTGTCTATCATGGATGAAAGCAACGTTCCATCTCAAGAGGCTGATGTTACCATCAAAGCTACTTGCCTGGTATGTTATGGTTAAGTTGAATCGTGTAATTTATAACAAGACCACATATAGACTTTGATTAGGCAATTGTGATTGCAGACTCTTGTCATGGGTGGCACTGATACCTCTTTGGTCACACTTACATGGGCAGTCTCCCTGCTATTGAATAACCGCCATGTATTAAAGAAGGTCCAAGATGAACTCAATATTCATGTCGGAAAGCAACGGCAAGTGGAAGAGTCCGACATAACTAACTTGCCATACTTTCAAGCCATTATCAAGGAAACATTGCGGTTATACCCCGCGGGGCCTCTGGTACCAAGAGAAGCCATAGAGGAGTGCACAATAGCCGGTTTCCACATTCTGGCAGGCAGTCGACTTTTCGTTAACCTCTGGAAGCTGCATCGCGACCCAACGTTTGGCATAACCCATCGGATTTCATGCCTGAGAGGTTCCTCAATGAGCATGCTAACATGGATGTGAGGGGTCAAAATTTTGAGCTTATACCATTTGGTTCTGGAAGAAGGATTTGTCCTGGTATCACTTTTGCGCTTCGGTTCCTGCACTTAGCTTTGGCTCGACTGATTCATGGATTTGAGTGGGGAACAATCGGAGATGAAGCCATCGACATGAGTGAAAGCCCTGGAATAACTATTCCTAGAGCTGCACCATTAGTGCTTACTCTTTCCCCAAAGTTACCTTCCTTGCTCTATAGTTAATTGGTGCAAAGATGCACATGTAAAACAGTTCCTGTGTTTTATAGTTTAATTAGCTGTTGTATTATATTATTTATGTTAATTTATGATATTTTTTTCGTTCATTTTCTGTTCCAATTTAAGCCACTGATACTTAGCCTGGCATAATTAAGAAACGATGAATTTGAGCCAATTTCAAGGACTTGCATTTCTTGGGAAATTTAATTGTAGTTACTCGTATCCGGGGACGAAATGCTTTCCATGGGACTCTTTAATTGTGCTCCGATGGTATCGGTATACCAACCGAGCAACCGGATTGTATCATTTCGAACTTACCGACAACAATGGATGGTAAACCTTCAGCTGGTGGTGACATGCTGCAGGGTGCACTGCAGCATGTCACCATCTAGGCCTGCCAGAATCGATACAGCTTCGGAGCGAACAATAGTCGTGCATGTCCCAGCTTCCTTCTTCTCTTGGTTTAGTCGAAAACATGAGACATGAAAGCATTGTTATCGAGGATAATGCGAGCTCGCTCGAGCACAATTAAGCTGGTAAGAGTGAGGATGGGTCGTATTATAATGGCAATCGATTGTATCTGCCTCATGATCCAGATTTGCTGCAGCCTTTGCTGTTTAATCTGAAGACGAAGATGATGATCACAAGCTTCTCGACTCGTGCCGGGCCATGCTTGATGGTGCTGACCAAAATGCAGGACTTCTTGTTGAAGCCGTTACGGCTAAGGATGATGGGGCAATTTCGGATTCTCGACCACTGCATAATGCAACTCAACAGAATCCTACATGCCCTGAAGACAATGAGGCAGATGGACCAAGGAAGCGATCAATGGCACTTCGCACGTATCGGCTAGAGAAGCGAAAGTTACAGCTGAAGTCCAGGATGCTCAACTTAGAGAAGCAGAGCTTAAAGTGGAAGCATCGAAGCTGGAAACAGGACATGAAGCTGGACAAGATCAGACCGAGAAACAAGCGTCTGAAACTTGGAAACGAATGCATAGCAATGCTACTTAAGCGCAGAAGAACCGATCTCGAGATGGTTTAAGCATATCGATTCGAGATCGGGATCGAGATATCTCTTTCTTTATATCCATCCATATGTATATCCATCAATGTTGTTCTTCTTTTCTCTAGCAATGGCTGCTGTTTTCCTTGATGTTCATGGTTCTGGTTTATCTACTTTCCATACATGATCATACCGACTTTATTCTAAAAATTTGATAAGAACTCAATATTTGTCAACATAAGATTCTTATACATACCAAGCATTTTATTCCTCGACTTGCGGATTTAAATACTTAATCGATCCATGTTAATTTTGAAAAATGCAAAAAAAAAAAAAAAATTAAATCTTGACTATATTTCAGCTATTTCAAGATAAATATAGCCATTGGCTCCCATAAATCTATCTGCACCGCTGAAAATCATTATAAAAGACCCTCAATGTTAAGCCTAATGATCATCACAAGAAGCTTCGTTTCCTTTCATTTTCGTAACTTGTTTTCTTCTTCTTCGCCTTCATCTTTCAAGACATGGGTGCTTGCGCTAGTAAGCCAAAGGTCTTGAAAGACGAAGCCTCGGCTGCCGGCCTAAAACCCGAACCCGCCAAGGAGAAATCTCTGGCCGGCCGCCGAGGAAGTAGAGGAAAACATGGCCAATGAGGACGAGGAAATCAGACCACATTCCCTTCGTTATTTGCTTGACAATGTAACTTTCTTCTAGCTTTTTCTCTCTTAAAGCATATTTGATTGTACCATTAAAGAGCAAGTGCATGACATTATGACGACATGATTTGAACTCATGATCTTTTATCATATAGAGAATTCATTATCTCTTCTGCATCACTTACTTTCCAAGATCATAACATATATTTTTCGTAATGGATCGATTTGCAGGAAGATAGGAATGAAGAAACAAAGAAAGAAGAAGCCATTATTGAGGGTGAAAATAAAGAAGATAAAACAATGGCAGTGGATGAAAAGAAAGAAGAAGAAGCTAAGGTTGTGGTTGAACATGTAATGTAAGAGAGGTTCATAATCACAGTATTGTATGCTGTTGATTTATTTTGTTCAGGAAATGAAGTCAAATTTTTGTTCATTTTTTTCATTTAAAGGATCATTATTTCACTATTATCTTAATTTTTTTACTTGTAGAAATTAAAAAATACCAAGAACAAATCTTGAGAAAAAATCAATCACCATAATTATGCCATCACCATTCTATCTTTTAACTATTTCAATGAAAAGGGTTTCATTGTATTGTTAAGTAGAGCTTGATTATATCAAATGATATCTTAAATGAGTATCAATCGCCATAATTATGCCATCACCATCATCATTCAATCTTTTACAACAATGATGAAGATGAAATTTAAGTATAATAAAGGGACTAGAAGCACAATTTGACTCGAGTAAAAGTAGGCGGCTAGAGTTGAATTGCCAAACTGTGTTCCAATGGTCCACGTTGCTGTTGGCGTGGCTGCTAGGGGAAGCAGTTCATGGACATGGCAAAAACGTAGTTTAATGCAAGCTGATGGGTTATTTCAATAAGTTCGCACCATATAAACAAAGGTGAAAAGATCATCGGAGAAGATAAGAAGGAAAAGAAGATGGAGATGAAGAAGACGATGATAGTTGCAGTTTTCATTTTCTGTGTTATCAGTTCACAAATGGAAAGCGTCGAGCCACAGGTGGATTGCTTCGACGCTTGTTCTACCGGTTGCCCTCTAACCAACGGTAAGTACTTAAAAAAGAAAATCCTTTTTCCATCACTTTCGTGTTGTTTATCATGTGAAAAGTTCAAACTTCCATTGCCTTCTTTTCTGTTGCGGAAGACGGCTATCGGATAGAGCAAAATGACAACTGATAATTTGAGAAAATAAAAATGAAGATAAAAGAGACAAAATTTACGTGGAAAACCCCTAAAATATTTAGGGTAAAAACCACGGGCAACGGTAGAAGAATTTCACTATGAGAAAATAGAAATTACAACCTCTCTCGATCTACCAAAGAGAAAACAAATGATAATTCTCTCTAGATAAAAAAGGAGAAAACAACTCTGAAGAAACTCTCTAAAATCTCTCTAGTATTGGAAGAAAGCTAGAATGATTTGGGATAGTTTTGAAGCTAAATGAGATAGGGTATTTATAGCTAAATCTTAAGGACTTAATATTGTAAATACCCTAAAGTTTAGTGACTAGAGTTTGTAATTTATCCATACAAAAAAAATTATGCATCTACTTTCGGTGCCTTAATTGCACCGAAAGGTGCTTTGACATTCTACAATCTCCCACTTGAAGATTTGATTGGAACAATCATATCTTCACATCATTCTTTCTACCTTGTACCATCATGTTGCTTACGTTTCTGACAGGCCACAAGAGGATCGACACCAAGTAAATTTATCGGCATTGATCGCCTTCGTCATGAAATCTGCTATGTTGTCTTTGGTATGGATCTTCTGCATATCTATCGTCCCTTCTTCCACCTTTTCACGAATGAAATGGTACTGACTCGTATATGCTTTGTCCTTTGAATGAATGTTGGATTCCTTGCTATGCAAGGCACTTGATGTCACAAAACAGAGAGACATACTCTTGATTGTGCCAAGCTCCTCCAGTAGCATCTTCAACCAAATTGCTTCTTTACTGGCTTGTGTAGCTGCTACATATTCTGCCTCTGTTGTGGATGTAGCCACAACTGACTGCAATTTTGAAACCCAGCTTACAGTTCCACCAGCAATTTTGAACACATATCCTGTAGTAGATTTGCTTTTATCCAAATCTCATGCATAGTCAGAATCTACAAACCCATTGATTAGTAAGTTTGATCCTCTGTAACATAATGCACATTTGAGGTCCCTTTGATGTATCTCAGGATCTCTTTACTGTATTCAAATGCTCTTGCCTGGATTCGCCATATCGACTAACCACTCCCACTGCTTGTGCAATGTCTGGTCTTGTGCTATCATAGCGAACATTAAACTTCCCACTGCTGATGCATACGGTACTCGAGACATCCCTCCTCTCTTTTCACTACTAGGATCATACTGGAGGATAATTTGAAGTTAATAGGAAGAGGGGTAGAAATTGGCTTACAATCTTGCATTCTGAATCGTGACAAGATATTCCTCAAGTAATTCTTTTGTGAAAGCAAAATCCTATTACTTCTGTCTCGGGTGAATTTGGATCCCTAGATCTTGTTTGCTGATCCCAGTCCTTCATTTCAAATTCCCTAGCCAGTTGTGCCTTTAATTCTCAATATGATCTTTGTTGGGTCTTGCAACCAACATGTCATCCACATACAACAACAATATAACAAAATTGTTATCATCAAACCTCTTGAAATAAGCACAAGGGTCTGCATTAAGTCTGTAGTATCCAAGGCACATAATGAAGGAATCAAATCTCTTATACCAACACCTCGACGCCTGCTTTAGACCGTACAAAGATTTGTTCAACCTGTAAACCAGTTCTTCTTTTCTTTTTCTTCAAAACCTTCAGGTTGGAGCATGTAAATCTCTTCTTCAAGATTCCATGAAGAAAAGTTGTTTTAACATCTAGCTGCTCTAGATGTAAGTTCAATGTAGCACACTTGCCAAACTACTAGAACTGTTGTTAGTCGAACCACAGGAGAAAATATTTCATTGAAATCAATACTTCTTTCTGAGCATATCCTTGACACCAGTCTTGCACGATACCTCTCCACTTGATCGTCACCATTTCGCTTGATTTTGAAGACCCATTTGTTACCAATTGGCTTCCTTCCTTGTGGTAGTGGCACAAGGTCCCATGTATTATTTTTATGAAGGGCTTCGATTTCTTCTTGCATCGCCATCATCATAGTGAAGCATCTGAGCTGTTTATTGCCTCCTGGTATGTTGATGGCTCACCGTCCTCTGTTAAAAGACAGTAGCATATTACCTTCTAACATAATCTGAGTGCCAATTGGGCGTTTTCTCATACGGTCTGATTGACTGTTTTGGAGCTTCAGAACTCTGGTTCTTGTTCATCATGTGCTAGTTCTTCAGAAGAATATTCTTGTTCAACCTCCTTTTCCACATGTATCTGCGAGTCTCTGACTTTTCAAGCGCTACCATCTTCTTCTTTCTTTGTAGCTTATCTTCTACAAAGATAACATCTTCTGCTGATGATCACTTTGCGGGAAGTGGATCCCATAAGCGATACCCCTTTACACCTCATACCCCAAGAATTTGCATTTCCTGGATTTAACGAAATGCTTTCCATGGGACTCTTTAATTGTGCTCCGATGGTATCGTATACCAACCGAGCAACCGGATGTATCATTTCGAACTTACCGACAACAATGGATGGTAAACCTTCAGCTGGTGGTGACATGCTGCAGGGTGCACTGCAGCATGTCCCATCTAGGCCTGCCAGAATCGATACAGCTTCGGAGCGAACAATAGTCTGCATTTCCCGCTTCCTTCTGCTCTTGGTTAGTCGAAAACATGAGACATGAAAGCATTGTTATCGAGGATAATGCGAGCTCGCTCGAGCACAATTAAGCTGGTAAGAGTGAGGATGATCGTATTATAATGGCAATCGATTGTATCTGCCTCATGATCCAGATTTTGGCTGCAGTCTTTGCTGTTTAATCTGAAGACGAAGATGAATGATCACAAGCTTCTCGACTCGTGCCGGGCCATGCTTGATGGTGCTGACCAAAATGCTGGACTTCTTGTTGAAGCCGGTACGGCTAAGGATGATGGGGCAATTTCGGATTCTCGACCACTGCATAATGCAACTCAACAGAATCCTACATGCCTGAAGACAATGAGGCAGATGGACCAAGGAAGCGATCATGGCACTTCGCACGAATCGGCTAGAGAAGCGAAAGTTCAGCTGAAGTCCAGGATGCTCAACTTAGAGAAGCAGAGCTTAAAGTGGAAGCATCGAAGCTGGAAACAGGACATGAAGCTGGACAAGATCAGACCGAGAAACAAGCGTCTGAAACTTGGAAACGAATGCATAGCAATGCTACTTAAGCGCAGAAGAACCGATCTCGAGATGGTTTAAGCATATCGATTCGAGATCGGATCGAGATATCTCTTTCTTTATATCCATCCATATGTATATCCATCAATGTTGTTCTTCTTTTCTCTAGCAATGGCTGCTGTTTTCCTTGACAATGCATGTCCATGTTAGCTTGTGTTCATGGTTCTGGTTTATCTACTTTCCATACATGATCATACCGACTTCATTCTAAAAATTTGATAAGAACTCAATATTTGTCAACATAAGATTCTTATACATACCAAGCATTTATTCCTCGACTTTCGGATTTAAATACTTAATCGATTCATGTTAATTTTGAAAAATGCAAAAAAAAAATTAATCTTGACTATATTTCAGCTATTTCAAGATAAATATAGCCATTGGCTCCCTTAAATCTATCTGCACCGCGAAAATCATTATAAAAGACCCTCAATGTTAAGCCTAATGATCATCACAAAGCTTCGTTTCCTTTCATTTTCGTAACTTTTTTTCTTCTTCGCCTTCATCTTTCAAGACATGGGTGCTTGCGCTAGTAAGCCAAGGTCTTGAAAGACGAAGCCTCGGTTGCCGCCTAAAACCCGAACCCGCCAAGAGAAATCTCTCTGGCCGGCCGCCGAGGAGAAGTAGAGGAAAACATGGCCAATGAGGACGAGGAAATCAGACCACATTCCCTTCGTTTATTGCTTGACAATGTAACTTTCTTCTAGCTTTTTCTCTCTCTTAAAGCATATTTGATTGTACCATCAAAGAGCAAGTGCATGACATATACGACATGATTCGAACTCATGATCTTTTATCATATAAGAATTCATTATCTCTTCTGCATCACTTACTTTCCCATGATCATAACATATATTTTTCGCATGGATCGATTTGCAGGAAGATAGGAATTAAGAAACAAAGAAAGAAGAAGCCATTATTGAGGGTGAAAGAAGAAGATAAACAATGGCAGTGGGTGAAAAGAAAGAAGAAGAAGCTAAGGTTGTAGTTGAACATGTAATGTGAGAGAGGTTCGTAATCACATCATTGTGTGCTGTTGATTTATTTTGTTCAGGAAATAAGTCAAATTGTGTTCATTTTTTTTCATTTAAAGGATCATTATTTCACTATTATCTTAATTTTTTTATTTGTAGAAATTTAAAAATACCAAGAACAAATCTGAAAAAAATCAATCACCATAATTATGCCATCACCATTCTATCTTTTACTATTTCAATGAAAAGGGTTTCATTGTATTGTTAAGTAGAGCTTGATTATATCAAATGATATCTTAAATGATATCAATCGCCATAATTATGCCATCACCATCATCATTCAATCTTTACAACAATGATGAAGATGAAATTTAAGTATAATAAAGGGACTAGAAGCACAATTGACTCGAGTAAAAGGCGGCTAGAGTTGAATTGCCAAACTGTGTTCCAATGGTCCACGTTGCTGTTGGCGTGGCTGCTAGGGAAGCAGTTCATGGCATGGCAAAAACGTAGTTTAATGCAAGCTGATGGGTTATTTCAATAAGTTCGCACCATATAAACAAAGGTGAAAATCATCGGAGAAGATAAGAAGGAAAAGAAGATGGAGATGAAGAAGACGATGATAGTTGCAGTTTTCATTTTCTGTGTTATCAGTTCACAATGGAAAGCGTCGAGCCACAGGTGGATTGCTTCGACGCTTGTTCTACCGGTTGCCCTCTAACCAACGGTAAGTAAAAAAAAAAAACCCTTTTTCCATCACTTTCGTGTTGTTTATCATGTGAAAAGTTCAAACTTCCATTGCCTTCTTTTCTGGGTTTTGAATTGTTTGATTGATTGATGAACAGATAGGCTTAGGCAGCGTTGTGAAGGCAAGTGCCGGATTAGATGCGGTCCAGGTAAGGCTATTGAGCACATGCGATTATCGGACACCGAGAGATTCATATATAAACACTATTAACACATGGTTTTATGAAATTTGTGCAGATTCCATGGCAGAGGGGAATTTGGGTTAGCACCAGGAAGATCAAAATCTGCATACACGTAAAGCATGGTTTCTATCTGTTGTTCTATGCATGTTAGCATATAAGAAATGTAAGTTCAATGGTGTTATGGATATATGTATCCGTATCCGTATCTACATTCGTATAAGATCTGTATAATACTTGGAATAAATGTACTGCTCTATTATTTGGTGAAAATGAAGCTGAGAAATTATACAACGTTGACTGAGCTGAGACAAACTATCCTATCAACTTTCCTACAAAAGTTGCGGCTTAGAATGAAAACCAATTCTGTAAGGTCCCTGACAACTCAATTTCTCAAGCAAACAAAGTAATGTCTGAAAGGACTTCTTCTTCTTCTTCTTGTTTCATAAACAAAGACTGGCGATGAATAGAGCAGCAGCCATCCACTGGTTTTGTTTCAATCTAAAGCCATAGTTCTGCAAAAGAATCTAGGATGGTGCCTTGTTGCTCAAGCACTTTTCTAGAAATGGCCATCGGAAACGAAATCCCAAGCTCGACCGCGCCCACGTCCTCTTCCCTTCCTCGTCCACGACCTGCCATAATCACTGATTAGCCATAAACGAGAACATCAATCATTTCATGGCTCCTTTTAAGTAAATAAGAAACTAGAAATGATTGATTTTGGGGTATGTCAAGTGTCTAAAACAGAGTACTCAGTACACCAAAACACCAAATAGAGAGAAAGCATTGGAAGAAAAGACTTACCACGACCCGCAGCAGGCAATGGCCCTGATGGGGCATTACCATTGTAAAATCCCGAGTCCCGTTGCATATTTCCACCACCGTACCCTCTCCCACGCCCTCGGAAACGTCCACTACCATGACCTCGACCTCTTCCCCCATCATATCCTCCATTTGTGTTCTCCACCATGCCACCATTGACATATGATAATCAATTAATCTTCCCAAAATAGTGTCCTTTAACTCATATCAGCTGCATTGCAAAAGCAAAATGACAGCCGAAATTCTAAATGGATTTTACTTGAGGTATACAAGTACTATAAAAGAAAGAAGCAAAGTTTCTTTTCTCAAACACCATTAATACTTCATGTGACGCTTCACTTTAGCACAAAACAACACATGCTAATTGCCTACACCTCCCCATTAAACGTGGCCATGTGCTTAGCTTTGGGTGTTAAGGGACGTCTCCAATGTCATTGATATGGGAATACAAATATCAACTAATGCAAAACTCGACATACACCAGGAATATATAATGATCAACTGTACATAATTATCTCACCTCCTCCGTTGTCCTCGAACTCGGTTGATGGCTTCACTTGATCAGCTGGAATTGGAGGCTGATATCTGACATCAAAGTAACAGACCACCAAAGCAACATGCCAAGACATCATTAATAAAGAACAGGATCCAACCCGCGATACTGTTTTCAACATCGCTAACTTCTAAATACAGATAAAAAGTGGCCACCTACCCTATTGAAGATGAATCCAGCTCCTTTTTAGACAAAGTAATAGTGATTATCGAAACATGGCGAGTGGTTTCTATGCTGCAAAAGCCGAACATTAGTGACAATCATATTAGCTCTAGCAAGAAAATTATTGCTTTTTGCACCAGAAGGGATAGGTTTCTTACGGAAGAAGGCCTTCTTCCAGCGGTTCCCATGTGTTTGTTATATCTATCAATCCGATCGATGTGTTCTGATGAAGACCAGCAATCCTCCTATGTAAGAAAGTTAAGCTCAGCGCAAAATGCAAGACACAATCAAATGCATACATACTCACACGTATATATAACATTTTTTTTATAAGAATTGGAGGCCTCGTTAAAAATCTTCCTTTGGAGGCCACGTATATATAACATTAAAACATGTTTCCACAAACAATAGAATGCATCATTGTTAACAAAATGCAACGCATGAGCATTATAGGAGTGTAAATGAACAGAGTGTTCAGTAAACTGATTGTGAAGCGTTCGTATAACGTTCGTTTATGTTCGACTTATAGGAAGCATGATGAAGAAGGTATGATTGACAAGGCACAATTTCAAAGACTTATAGGAAGGCTCATATATTTAACCCACACTAGGCCTGACATAGCCTATTCAATGCAACACCTAAAGCCAATTTATGCATCAGCCTGAAAAGGTGCATATGGAAGCAGCCTTGAGGATTATTCGATATATTAAAAAGAATCCAGGGTAGGGAAT
This sequence comes from Hibiscus syriacus, assembly GCF_006381635.1. Taxonomy (NCBI): domain Eukaryota; kingdom Viridiplantae; phylum Streptophyta; class Magnoliopsida; order Malvales; family Malvaceae; genus Hibiscus; species Hibiscus syriacus. The sequence goes on along the minus strand of NW_024063393.1, from coordinate 213,768 downwards.
TTTGTTAGATGCTTCAAGTACATGTGAGTTAGTTGCTTTTTGTGACTCTGATTGGGCAACTTACCCGATATCACAAAAGTCAGTAATGGAATATTGCATAAAACTAGGAAATTCCTTGATTTCTTGGAAGTCAAAGAAACAGAATACAATGGCTCGATCTTCAGCAGAAGCTGAGTATAGAAGTATGGCCCTGACTATAGCAGAGTTGGTATGGTTAAATGGACTATTGAGTGAACTTGGAGTGAGTCAAGATCGACCTGCTAGGCTATTTTGTGACAGTAAGGCAGCATTGCAGATCGCTTCCAATCCTGTTTTTCATGAAAGAACAAAGCATATCGAAATCGATTATCACTTTGTTAGAGACAAGATTCGAAAAGGGTTTATCACATCTGAACACATACCTTCAAAGGAGCAACCTTGACTAAAGCACTTGGTACTGTGCAACATGAGTACTTGACAGTCAAGGTGGGGGTTGCAGATATCTTTCACCCACCAACTCGAGGGGGAGTATTGAGATAATAGAAGTTAGTTAGTTAGGAGTTAGTTGATAGTTTGTTAACAGCAGTTAGCAGCAGTTACTTTACAGTTCTTGTATATATATATAACCTTTGTATTATAAGTTTAACAGTGTGATTGGATGAAATATAAAATAGAAATATTCTTTATCCCTTGCATATTCACTTATTTAACAATAATATCTAATCTTATTAATAAATATGTATCCGCTGAACCAATTACCCGACCTGAGATATGATATAGACCCGAACAAGATGACTCAAAATTGATATGAAACTCGAAATAATTCGAATGAAACCAAAACTAGCCTGAATTTTGGTTGGACTGAAAGCAACCCGAACCAAAAGCAATCTGAATTTAGTTTACCCATATTAAATCGGAATCAAACTTTGACCCGATTTTAACTCGATAATTGAGTCTAAGTGAATGAAGAATTTATTATTATATATTATCTTTTTAGCATTGATAAATAATAAAACGATGTATGTTTTGTTCTCATTTTATATTATACTACTAGTTAATCATCACATCTAATAATAGTTTAATGGTTTAGTATAATATTTTCTCAGTTAAAAAACAATTTCTATATCCGATTAAATAACTTCTAGTTTTGAATTTGGTATATGACAATATATAGTCATATAAAAAAATTTAGGGTAATCTATGTCGAATACCACTCATCTTTATGCTCGTGATCGAAAATGCCATTGACGTTTCAATTTTGCCAATTTTAACACGGACGTTTATGTTTTACTCCAATTAAGCCAACCCGTCGTTAATCCGTTAACGGCACGATAACATGGCATGGACGGGTCGTGACGGTGATGACGTGGACAGTTTTTTTAAAGTTATTTAGTCCACGTAGCATCTGTATTATCTGAGAAAAGTTGGAGATTCGCCACCACAAAACTCCCATTTCTTCACCACCACAAAACTCTCCCTCACTTTGCCGTCCACCGTGCACGTATCATCCATTGCAAGAAGCTCGACAACCTCGCTGGCGATTCGCTCTCTGATGATGAAAATCTTATAGCGTGCCTTCTTGTCTTCTTAATTTTCTTTGGTTTCTTCTTGCTTTGCCTCGTAGGCTTTGTTTCCAGTATAATTTTTAAGTTGGTGTTGAACATCTCTGAGGGGGAATCAGTGGAGAAGCTCCACGAAGATGAAACAAGGGTTTTCGTTTCTCTGTCGTTAATACCATAGTCTTCAAAGCTTCCGTTGGTAAAGAATCCGCTCTCGGCCGACGAGGTGCTCATCCGATTTTTCGGAGTCGTTTTCCTTTTTCTGCATCGTCTTTTTTCTTTACCGTGTTGGGAGGCACTGGAGGTGGAGTTAAATCATCATCGTTTTCAAAGGTATTGTAGAATTTGCGATGAGGGCATTTGTTATCGTTGTAAACTTTCACTATAACGTGAAATATGTCTTCTTTTTCCCAGTGTAACTCCAATGTCGACGGCGGTGATAATTCAATAGGGCCACTCCAGTGGAAAGTACCTAAGTAGCAACGGAGACCATCGGATCTGCCATGACCGATAAGATCGGCGACGAAAACAGTGAACACCAAGTGCCCCCGAGCTAATGAATAACTCAGTCCCTGAAACCGAGTATGGATTACATGAAAGAAATTAATGGTGTTATTCAGAATTCTATTCGATGTATTTCTTTAGCGAAAGGTCGGGAATCAAGCTCTAATTATCAGAGGAGACCGACGGAGGGGTGGATTAAAATGAATACCGATGCTGCGGTGGATATAGTTGATGACCAAGCTGTCGTAGGTTGTGTATTTCATTTGGATCAAGGTGATTGGCTCTTTGGCTCCTCTCGAAGTACAGGTAATTGTTCAGTGTTGAATGCAAGGTTGTGGGCGATATGTGATGCGCTTCGACGTGCATAGAGACTTGGATATAGACGAATAGAATTGGAATATGATAATCTTGAGGCTATTGGTGGGCTTCTGAATTATACCTCGAGTTATCAAGGTAATGCTCTTTTCGTTGTGATCAAAGAATTACTACAAAGCAATGGGGAAGTTCATCTTGGTCATGTTCAATAATTTGAACAAATCAAATTCGAATATTCTAATGCTTAACTTGAGTAACTCTTGCTTGAATAGAAACAAAGATTTTCTGGAGAGTCCATGCTGGAAGTTCATAATTATTCTAAAAGTTATAACATCTCGAATGCATTTGTATACCTCGAAGTTCATGTCGACATACACGCATTCAACAGTTTGACAGAAAAAAAAAATCATAGACAACATACCAAAAACATCCATGACTCGTACCCTTCGATGATCTCAACCGCAAATGAACTTTCAATCACCAGGTTCGATTGACTATCCACATCAAACAAATCATGAAATGAATGGAACAAACAAAAAAAGCTTCCCGAAAGTTTATACAATTGTTGTAGAAGATATCAAGGGAGTTCAGACATTTGACAGATCCATGCACAAGAATCTAGACCCATGCATCATTTGAAAGGGCATGGCTACCTGGGAATAAACCAAATGACTGGGAGTTCTTTGTTGCGGGATATGGTTCAATTGGAAAAGACAGCACAAAGGATTCAGCAGCCTTATCTGATATATCATCTTGAAACTACATAAACAAAGGGCATTCATTTTTAACAGCACCGGTATAACCAGGGAAAAAGGTTGGTGATTCTCAAAGACGCTTCTGGCGATGGATTGTTGATGGCATGAAATCACAATATTAAGAACATAGACCTTTCATCAGCATACTGCTAGCAGATATAACAGGAAGTTCAGGAACATAAGGCATCACATTTTGATTGGCCTTTAAACTGTCAAATATGACATCAGGTATCTCATAGCTATTATTCTGCACGATATCATGAGGTCCTTTATCCAATCTATTAGCTTCACTGGTATTATGGCTCTCCTGCAGTGCTTGCAGGCACACTTCAGGAGGATACAGAGGTAACCCAGCACGTTGGCATCTCTTAATATGGGTATTCCAGTAATTTTTTATCTCATTATATGTGCGACCGCGTAACAATTTTATTTGGGGTTAAAACATTTTTTATTGGAGTTTTAAAATTTTAAAACTTTTAAGAAAAGATAACAGAAAAACATAATGGAGTTCAATGGTTAAGCATTCGGTTTAATTTCAAGAGGTTTGGGGTTCAAATCCCTATAATAACATAATATTTCAATAATTTTTTCAAGCAAAACGACGTCGTTTTGTCTTTATTGAGTATCAAACTATTTGTGTTGAAACGACGTCGTTTTGGTAAGTCATCACTTTCACGGCCCGTCCATGCCATGTCATCGTGCCGTTAACGGATTAACGGCGGGATGGCTTAATCGGAATAAAACATAAACGTCTGTGTTAAAATTGGCAAAATTGAAACGTCAGTGGCATTTTCGATCACGGGGCATAAAGATGAGTGGTATTTGACATAGATTACCCAAAAATTTATTTCAAAGATTTATTGATTCGATTGATTAAAACTAAAACTTCTAACTCTAAATTTGGGATGTAAAAATATATATTCACATTAAATACTTGAATTATAAGTAATAAAGAGCAGCACCGAAAGTTATGACGACAAAGAACGATAATGGTTAACCTAAAATTTTAAAGGTTGATCCGAAAATCTAAAGGATGACCGAAAAATCTAAAGGTTGACCTGAATTGAACCAACCCGAATTGACCCGACAATCTAATAGTTGACCGGAATCGAAACCAAATGATTCGATGTTGACCCGACTCGAAGCCAACCAATCTAATATTAATCGAACCCAAAACCAATTGATCCGATTTTAACCAAACCCGATACCCGACCTGAATTGAATTTCTATTGACCGAACTATATTTGAACCGACACGAACTAAATCTAAACCGAATTAATCTAAACCTGAAAAATTACCCAACTCGAAATAGCCCGACTCAAACCCGATTCAAATGACACAATTGTCACCTCTATTTATTAATAACTCGTATAAATGTTAACAGATTGAAATAATCTTGTATTATAGCTATACATTTTTATCATAATCGTATTTAAATATTTTAATATTGTGATGGGTTCAGTGTAGGGATGGGCATGGATCGATTTTTCAATTAATCAGACTCAACTCGAAAATTATAATCCCTCTACTCGACTTGAACCCGGTCCGAAAATTATATACCCTCCTCATATCCGAACTCGATCCACCCTTTTAAGATAAAATAAACCCGATCTGACCTAAAATAATATATTTATAAAAATATTATTTTTATTTAATATAAAATAAGAATTTAATTAAAATAATATATATATATATATAACAATTAACTCTAAATATATAAGATAAAATTAAGATCAAATCATGTCGAATATTTTTCACCTTAAATCCGACCCGATCTGAACGTAACCTCTAAAAAAATTGATTGACTAAACCCGAATCTAATTTTTTTAATCAGATCATATAATATCGAGTCGAATCAAAATCAGTCGGATTCGATCTTATACCCATCCGTAGTTCAATGTAGTGGGGTAGCTTAGGTGACTAAAAAGTCATATTGCAAGTGGCAAGTGCTCTGTCTCCCAACTTTGAAGATAGAAATGGATGTCCAATTTTTCAACATTGAATTAACCCGCAAACGTCAAATTAATTCAGTTATAACATTCTGACAATATGACTTACTTTTTCGGTGCTTCATCTACATTTGATATGTCGGTATATAATTGTACGACATCCTAATATAAGATTAAAGGAAGGTGTTATTGAAGATGTTAATATTTTTTTTAATATTTTTAGTATAGCGTTATTTAAAATATTATTTTTATCGAAAATATTAATTTCGTTATCTAAAATAAATATTTTTGATATTAACATTTACGGTATAAAAATAACATTTTAGATAACATCAAATAATAATATTTTTGGTAAAAAAAATAATATTTTAAATTACGCTCTATCAAAAATATTAAAAAATATATTAACATTTTCGGTAACGCGTTTTCTTAGTCTTATATTAAACTAATTTCTTAGACCTTGTTGGGTGGTTGGCTCACCTTCCACAAATTTATAATACTTTTATTATTAAATCCGAATTTAATTCTAAAATAATTTGAACCAAAAATAAACATGATTCAAATTTAATTTATTTAAATATTATCTAACTTCATCAATTGAATATATAAAAAATATTTTTTATTAATATCACGAGATAATAAGTTCATCTTAAACTCAAATCTGACTTGAACTCGCTAAAATTAAAAGTTATAACTCAACTTAAAACTCAAATTTTGTGGGAGAAAATTTTGTAAATTATCTTATTGAATTGAATTAGATCGAACTCTCACAATACTATTTTTTGGGTAAAGTATACAAATAATCCTTCGACTATAGGATGTTGTTTTGTTGAGTACCCCGATTATTAAAAGTTACAAAATAATCACTCGACTATAGGATGTTGCTTTGTTGAGTACCACGACTATTAAAAATACGAAATGGTCACCCAACTATTCATTGTGTTCCAAACTTGTCCTTCTCCATTAAAAATTTGATAGCAATTTGAGCTAGACGTTAGCTTGTTGATTGTGATATGATATAACATGATCTCATAATCTCATAATCTCAAACGACTATCATATCTCAATCAACAGGTTAATATCTAGCTCAAATTGTCATCATCTTTTTAATAGAAAAAGGATCGGTTTAGAAAAACTAAATAATCGGATGACCATTTTGTAACTTCAAATAATCGAGAGATTCAACAAAACAACATTCTATAATTAAAGAAATTTTTTATAACTTTTAATATTCAAAAAATTAAATAAAGCAACACACTATAATCAAATGGTCATTTACACTCTCTTTTTTCACAATCACTAATGAAGACCTACCGACCTAACTCCATTGAAATGTTTATATTTATTACACATTGAACCCCATTATTAGGGCACTGACAAGATCGCTGGTCGCCATTGATTTGGGGGGTTTGAAGTTTGAAATGTTCGAAGAATCATGGGGATTGCCAATTGGGTCCTTAAATTTTCTAGGTCTCCCACCATTATAAAAGGCGACTCTCCCCTTAGCCAAAATCCCCACACTTAAATCCTCTTTTACACACTGCTTTCCTAAGTTTTTTCCCCGAAGAAATGGTTCAGGGAAGAGGCGGTGCAATGACGGCGGCGGTGCTGCTCTGCTTGTTGTTGAGCCACCTTGAGTTGGCTCAGGCAGCCACTTACACGGTCGGTGGAGCCGGTGGTTGGACCTTCAACACCGTCGGCTGGACCAAGGGCAAACGCTTCAAGGCTGGTGACACACTTGGTATGCATGTTATTCGCTACTACAAATGAAATATATTTAAAACACGTAAATTCATAAATCGGGTAAATTACATATTTAGTATCTAAATTATCTGTTTTAATCGATTTAGTACCTAAACTTTAATTTTTTTCAAAATCATACCTAACATTTAATTTTCACTTTATTTTAGTACATATAGTTAAAAACTTAACGCATTTAGTACCTAAACTATAAGTTTCGGTCTATTTTAGTACCTAAACTTTCAATTTTTTCAAAACTTAACTTTAAATTTTGAACGTGTACTAAAATGAAACAAAAGCTAAAATTTTTAAAGACGGCTACTAAAATGAAACAAAAAATTAAACTTTAGATATGGTTCTAAAAATTTAAAAGTTTAGATACTAAAACGGATTAAAAGTGATAGTTTAGATACAAACGAGTAATTTACCCATTAAAATTTGAATTCGACTTGTTTTTGAAATATATTCTTGTCCATATTTTTAGTGGATATGTGTTCAAAATTTGATCACGAGTTCATAGATGAAGCTAACTTTCTAAGCAACTGAAGTTGGATAGAACCTTTTAGGGGGTCAAAATGTATTATTATAATGATATTAATTTAAATTATTACAATTTTAAAGTGACTATATTCGTAAAATTAACATTTTGGAGGGTCAAAATGTATTTTTATAGTTGTTTTATTTTACAAGATTACAATTTTAAAGGGTCTACATAAATCTACCATTTTAGGGTCAAAATGCAATTTTATTATTGTATTAGTTTAAACTTTTATGAAATCTAAAGGGACTAAAAAATAAAAATTTATCATCTAGATAGGCCAAGACATCTCCCAATCACTAGAAATGATCATGAGTCGGGTTAAATCTGACTTTTCACCCATTCAAACTCGACTTGAGTATTCAATCCAATTATCCGATCCGACTCGGATTTGGATTTAGACTTACTCAATTTGAACTTTGACTTAATTTTTTAGGTAAAAATTGGTTCCACACCTGAATATATATATATATATATAACATTTTATTTTATTAAATAAAATAAGGACTTAAATAAAAAAATATAATAATCATTATTTTAATAATTTTAGAATATGTAAAGAATAATTATATTATCATCTCGGGTAAGAGATTTTTCACCCTAATTTTTTTTTATAAAAAGCCTTCTATCCTATAGAATCGGACCAAATCGGAACCATTAAATTTAGGTAAACTAACCTTTAAAATTCAATTAGAAAATTAAGATTCATTCGAGGGCGTTCGATGCAATTAACCCTTTATATAATATTTGAGTGCAACGTTAACGAGTGATCAATTTTTTTACTGACCGCAGTGTTCAATTACAACCCATCAATTCACAATGTGGTAGCCGTAAACAAGTTCGGATATAGCTCGTGCACAACGCCCAAAGGAGCGAAAGTTTTCCGGTCCGGCAAGGATCGGATCAAGCTCGCGAAAGGCCAGAACTTCTTTATCTGCAACTTCGTCGGACACTGCCAATCCGGAATGAAAATCGCAGTCACGGCTGCCTGATCCGAGATAGCCAAGCCATATCAACATTACGTATTAGTGTGGTTTATAAGCTATGATATGGTAGTACTGGGGTAATGCTTTGTTTCCATGGTTTCCTTCTTGTACTCTCTTCGTAATACAATAAACTATTTTGCGTAAAACCGAACCGATCGCATCAGAATTTCGTATGGCATGTATGCTTACAGATGTCTCGGTCGTTGAACTTTACAACAGTTAGAGAGGGACTCGATACGATCGGTCGACCATCTTCAAAATGAACAAGTTCCCTCTGTCACCTCTCGATAATCTGCAGAAACAAAGAACACGATGGATTTCGCTTATTCGAAACACGGAAAGTAAGAAAAAACGCAGGGTCGCGGTGTACTTACAGTAACTCTTCATCCAATTATGTGATCTCCAACTGACCACGGCCACTTCCGGGTGACTTAATCGGTATCTGCAAGTCACCGAAATACACGACAAAGATTACAGGTATGAGCTAGACACGAAGACGAGTGTCGCATACGGATATAACTCGATGAATGTGAGATAATATACAGATTAATCCATACCAGACCAGCAATTCTGAAATAGTCGAATTTCACAGCTACCCTTCTGGGATTTATAGGAATTAAATTAGCAATGGCCTGCTAAAGAATTGTTCTTTATAACTATCAATATTCAATGCGACCTATTAATCGATATTCTCAAGTTTTAGTAGGAGCAATCCTCACAAAACTATTGGGAAACAGGAATTACCTGATTAAAAAATGGCCAAGTTTCCATATTTGAGCCCTGAGAGTATCCAGATTGATTGCCTGGTAGATCTTTCCATTAGGTCTCAAGAACTTTCGCCTCTGTTGTACAGGAACACAGATTTTGATGATCAAAAATGGATTCTTTTCCCAAAAAAAAAACCGTTGAAGAGAAATGGCAGATTGAGGAACAAGATAAGACCTTCGTTTGCAGAACTGACTAGGATGCCTTGTGCAAAAGCTCCCATTTTCCATTCAACAAGTTGGATTCAAGAGGCTCCTTTACCTCATTCACTGCCTCCAGTTTGAGTGCAATCTGATTCACAACAGAAACCCCATCGATGAACAAGCAAGAACAGTTGAAGAAGATGACTTATTTTCATGAAGAACAACAAAGGGTTAGCCACAATTAACCTGGTCCACACGCTATCGATCCTCTGGGTAGCCTCAGCGCCACGATCTAGAGGTGCCATGGCATCAAAAAGCTCATCTTTGAGGCTCTTTACATCTCTCTCTTGTGTGAAAACCCCAGAAAAGAATGAAACTTTAGTCCTCCGTTTTAGGGCATGGGATTTTGTGCTGAGAAAGGGTTGATATTTGCAGTGGGAGTTGCTGATGAAAGAAGGGGTTTTAATGATGAGGTGAAGGAGGAGGGAGAAAGGGTGGTGGGTTCTTTTGGAGATTGGAGATGAAGTTTTAGCAGAGTGGTAATGGCGGAGCTGAAAGCTGGGGAAGAAGATGAAGTGAGAGCCTTCGCTGAAAATGAAAGCTTTTCTGGGGAAGTACTGTGGAAGTTTGTTCAGTTGGAAAGTAGTGAATAATGTTGAAATCAGGTGGCTCTCCTTCTCTTTCAAGTTCAAGTTTCAATAATTGTATAAATCATATATAGAGTTAATTAATATTAGAGTTTAGGGTAAATTATGAATTTAGTACTTAAACTATTAGTTTTGATCTATTTTTTAGTACCCACCATTAAAAACTTACTGAACGAACTGATGATGCATAGTTCCAATGGACCACAAGAGAATGACAAGTCGACTAACATAGTTCAATTTCAGACTCATCAGACGGTAGACGATGGACATCGGAGGATGAAGAAATCGAAGAGTTCATCGTCGATTTAGGGAGATTGAAGCATTTTCCGGTGAAACGGAAGCCAAAATCACGTTCAGTGAGTCGAATAGTACATTTTAGAAAGTTTGGACTTCATCGGTCGACGAACTCATCCGTTATGTTTTTAACGGCGAGTACTAAAATGAAATAAAATCTAAACATTATGTATGATCTTGAAAAAAATAAAAGTTTAGGTACTAAAATGGATCAAAACTGATAATTTAGGTACTGAATGTGTTGTTTTCCCAAAAGTTTATTCACCATATATCTCCAAATTATCTCCGGACTTCATATTGATCTCCCAAACTTCAAATATTTTAGTTGAGTCTTTAATTATTAACGTTGTTTAAAATTTCAATCACATTCTACGCTTTAACAATTTGCTTTATCATTAAGGGTAAATTCTAGAAATAGTCACTGAACTTTTATGGTACTTTCATTTTGGTCATTAAAATTTTAAAACTTGCAATACAATCATTAAATTTTAATTCGTTTTCAGTACTATCACTTCTATCACCTACCGTTAAAGCAAGTGATATGTTTTCTTCTTCTTCCTCTTTGTTTAAGTATGCCGAACCTTTCTCTTCAATGTCCGACTCCGAACCCACCACCTCTCCGGACTTAACCCACAATTTATAACTATATGTATGTATGTATGTATATATGCACGTACTTGTATGCATGTGTATGCATGTATGTATGTACGTACGATGACGTGTAAAATCTGTAACTGATTTCGTCATTCCTTGAGTATTATAAAACAATAGTTTTTACATTTCCAATATGACGTTATAAGAGATATGGTTCTTGTATGTTGACTGCTTCTTTAAATAGTCACACCATCTCTTAAGAGTCATTATTCCCTTTGGGAAAGAAACAACTCGAGTATTTTGTCACAAAATCATAAGAACTCGAATTAACTGAATCGTTAGTAGAAATTGTTAATACTTTAGGATCACTTTTGACAAAAAAAAAACTTTAGGTACCGAGTTAAGAAAATATGTATAATTTAGAAGGTAAATTGTTAATAAAGCCTTTTATCAACTAAAGTATGATTGAGGCAAATTGGGAAGATAATTGGAGTTGGGCATTATTCAGGGATATTATTTTATTTGAATTTGACGGATTTCGATGTAATATTATATGATCGAGTTTTTTTATTTATTTTAAATTTATAATTGACTCGGGTTTTGAGTGATAGATCGAATTCGATTGAGTTTTAAAATGAAAAACCCATTATTTGATTTGAGATAATAATATAATTATTTTCTATATATTTAGAGATAATTATTATAACATCTCTCTTTGTATATTTTTTAGGTCCTTATTTTATCCAATAAAAATCAGATTTTATTTTATATTTATGTGGAGTTTGATGCGAATTTTATACGATATAGTTTTGAATCAGATTGAGTGAAAGAGTAGTACTCGAATAGGGTTTGAGCCAGATAAAAAGAGAAAATCGCCTCAGTGACCAAAAATGCCTTATAATATACGATTTTAACCAATTTTTTTTTAGATTTTCCAAAATGACTAACAAAATCGCAATGCGATCTCTAATTCGCAACGCGATTTTCAATATTGCAAATTCACGTTGCATTTCGCGTTGCGATAGTTGAAAATCGCGTTGCGATAGTCTACAGTGTCGTTGCGATTTTCCATTTCGCGTTGCGATAGTCTACAGTGTCGTTGCGATTTTCCATCTCGCGTTGCGATAGTACAGTGTCGTTGCGATAATCTACAGTAAATTAAAAAAATATTTTGTTTCTTAAGAATTTTCTCTAAAAAGATAGTATCCGCGCGGACGTGTCGAAGACACGTATTACCACGACTACGACCACGACCACGACCATGAGACGGTACACTATCGCAACGCGAAATGGAAAATCGCAACGACACTGTACACTATCGCAACGAAATGGAAAATCGCAACGCGAATTTGCGATACTGGAGATCGCGTTACGAATTAGAGATCGCATTGCGATTTTGTTGGTCATTTTGGCAAATCCAAAAAAAATTGGTTAAAATCGTATATTATAAGGCATTTTTGGTCACTGAGGCGATTTTCTCAGATAAAAATAGACCAACAACCATCCCTAGTATTACTTTTATAAGAAGTTTAAGTACCAATCTGAAGAAAATAACATAATTTAGGTACAAAATTGAGAATTAAATTTTTTATTTCATATTTTTAATTAATATTAATTATAAATAGTTTAACATTAATAAATAAGAGAAACAAGATTAAATCGGATTAGATTGAATTTACAAATTTAAACGATAACTGGATTAGATTTTAGGGTAAATTATTCGTTTAGTAACTAAACTATTAATTTTGACCAGTTTTAGTATCTAAACTTTCAAATTTTTTAAAACCATATCTAACGTTTAGTTTTTATTTTTTTAGTACCTCAATTATCAGTTTTTACCCGTTTTAGTACCTATTTTTTTTTATAAAAAAATCAAAAGTTAATGTTAAGTCTTAACCATGGGTACTAAAATGAAATAAAACTAAAAGTTGGTTATGATTTTGAAAAAAAAGTTAAAAGTTTAGGTACTTAAATAGATTAAAATTGATAATATAAATACTAAACGTGTAGTTTACCCTTAGTTTTGACGGACATACAATTTGGTTTGACTTTAGTGGCTGGTTTGTTTGATAGACCTACATTTGACCCTTAGCTTTTGGACACAATTGCTTATCACATATTATTTGAGTTGGTGCATGTTAGATATAATAAGAGTTATCGTATCACATGTCCTCAAAGTGTGACCATTATTTTAAATTGGTCCTTAAACATTTAAATGTTCTAATTTCATCCCTAAATTATGGATATCACTCTAAATTAACCCTTAAACTTTTGAATATTTCAATTTAATTCTCATACTGTGATCTTCCTTCTAATGGTCTCTAGACTTTTTAAACATTATTATTTCATCCCAAACCATACGTATATACTAATTACATCTCATGTTAATAAAATCTTTAGGCCAAGTTATATTGTTATATATTTGGGAAAAAAACAGAAATTAAGTTAAATTATGGTTGGAACTAATTACATATTTGGATAAATTTGGGGATAAAATTAGAGTACTCAAAAGTTTGGAGACCAATTTAGAAAGAAGGTCATCGTTTAGGGATTAAATTAGAATGTTCAAAAATTTAAGAATTAATTTAGAGTGAGAGTCGTTGAGGATGAAATTGGAATACTCAAAAGTTTAAGAATCAATTTAAAATGAGTGTTATAGTTTGAGGACATATGATACAATTAACTCATAAAATAATTTAATTCTTAATAAATAAATGAAAAATTACGCAAATATGGGATGAATTAAAATATAAAAAGATCAATGAAAGTAACTAAAATGTTAAAAAAAAGAGTATAACACAAATATATGAATATATCAAAATATATGTTAAATTATCAACATGTTATACTATATAAATTACATAATGTCAAAATTAGCCCTCCAATATTTATCAAAATGATAGTCTCCTATTCTATTTTTGAAACCCAATATTTTATTTTAGGGCAAAAAGATCCCTAACATTTAACTGAACAATCCCTTTGTTCTTTTTTCTGGGGCATTTTAACCTCAACGTTTCGTTTTAAGTTAAAAATAGCTCATATTTTAGAGTGTTAATAGTGTGTTAAACTAATGATTTTCATCTATAGAGAGTTTTTTACCCTAAAATAAAACGTTGAGGGATCAAAATGCTCTAAAAATAATAGGGTTAAAAATTCTAATAAAATTATTGAAATAAAAATTCTCTTGGCATAATAAATGTTAATAGTATTACTCTCTTAGAGGCATCAAAACTTTCCTTGTAATGTAAAACATACATGAAAAGAAAAATAACAGTGAAAAAGACAAGTTTTTGAATTTTCTCTCCTACCAAACAAGTTAAGAGCTTCAGATAAGCTTCTTCTTTTGAAAGTATCGTTTCAAGTACCAAATTTGCAAACAGGACACGGCGACGCAAATGCCCAAAGACGTGATACTGAACCACGCGACTCTAGCGTTTGTGTTCTCGCTCGTAGTCCTCAGGTCTGCTTCTCTGTTGTCCGGCAACGATGGCCGGAGAATGTTAGCTTACTTAAAAAACAAAAAGGAAAGAAAAAGAGAATGCTCAAACGTTGAACAAGTCCTAAAAAGAAATATTACCAATTACCTGTCCTTCAGATAGAGTAAGTTCTGGTGAATGGAATCCGCTGCTCCTTCAAGTTTCAACAGCTCGAGCTCAACACCCTACACGAAAATAAGCATGGTGAAACACACGAATTCTCGTGTACTGTAAATATAAAGTTCCAAGCTTTTGATGCGCATGTGATCATATTATCAGCCTAACCTCACAAACCCCAAAAAACAAAAGGATGAAACCAACAAACGCTATATTAATTCTTTTTGAGAAAAAGTTGATTGGTATAGCTTGTGGTTTACGAAAACCACAAACTAAAGAATTCTTCCGTTATTGGCATACCAGCAGAAACCCTTTCGTTCCAACGTTTAATCTGCACTAGGACTAGGAGAAGGACCACCCATAGTTTCCTCTCTAAATCCGAAAATGATAAAACAAGAAGAACCCAAAAAAATGCTTACCTCAATTTTTTCTTTTCTGGCAACCGACTCCCAGTCTTTAGCTGCAATGCCATTTTTCCAGTCAATGTTGACACTAACTTCTCCAGCTCCTTGATAATGGCCCTCCGACCAGAAACATGCTAGGTAGTTGCCAGCCTCCTGAGTTGTTAATGCAAATTGACCATGTGTCACATTCTCCTTGTGATGAAGAGTGTTCCCATAAGGGGATGTCACCTGTACAGTACAAACTGAGAGTTAGAAATTTGTCGCAAGTAAATTATTATCGAGGTGTCATCATTGGGGTTTACAGTTTCCACTTCAGAGAAGCAAATTATATTGAAAAGATAAAATGATAAAGCGACATTTAGTCCCTGAGCTTGGTCCCTGAACATGGATTTTTGATGAAGTGACACCCTGAAATTGTGCCATGTGGCATAATATCAGAGTGCCACATCATCATAAGGTTTAAAAATGAGAAAAGTTGCCAAGTTTAAGGATTTTTGAACAAAAAAAGCTTCATGGGCCAAATTGGGAAAAGTTGTAAAGTTTAGGGACAAAATGATGCTTTATCCCAAAGACCAACTACCGAGCCAGCAGTAATCTAGTATCAAACATGGTACAGTATCAGATTCATCCCAAAGATAAAGAAGCAGGATCTAGAAAATAAAGGGTTAAGTTCAATGTTGGATTCATCACTTTTACAGCCTCATCCCCAAGGCTTTGCTTGGTACGAAGGATGGAAAATTTGGTAATCAAAATGGTTATGATTCAATGTAAGAAAGTGGCTACGAATCTTAACCATTTGATTAAGAAATTTTCCATCCTCCATACCAAGCAAAGCCTAAAATTTCCATTCTCCCAAAGTCGAATGGCTTATTCTACAAACATTAACTTAGAGAGATCAAGTCAACAGTTCCATATAAATACGAATCGATTCCAAATCAGTAGCTCCATGCAAGCCTCCTCCTTTATTTCTCCTTTGAAATTTCAATCTATTATTACATCTCCATTCTTCCATAGTTTGCTAATTATTCAGCTCATAGCTATACTATATTACAGTTAAAATGGTCAGTTATCTCCCCTAAATATGATTTCTATTTCAACATAAAAAAAAAAGCTATTTTAAGTACAGCATTAACAAATATAACCATTGCACTTTATTTGATTCACAATTTTCATTAATTTTCCCACTTTTTTCTGAAATTTAAAACTATACTAGTTTATTGTTTGTTCATCCAAATAAAGCGATTCAAAGACGAGTCAAAACCCTAGCAATATTGTCCTAAAGGATCGAAATTGGGAATTAGGGGCAAAACCGGAAGTGAACCTTGACGGAAATGGTGGGGATGTGACCGTGATCCTCGGAAACAACGACATAGTCACCCAAAACTACGACGTTGCTCTGGATTTCCTCGGAGACACACTTGGTGCCGGTCTTAGGGACGTTCAACCATATTGCGCCACCGTGCGGAGCATTACTCAAACACCAAAGCAATGCCACGAACACCGCCGACCACCGTACGTTGGCATTCCCCGACATCTGTGATCGCTTTCGGCGTTGAGAAGATCTGAGAAAATGGGATTTGAGGAAGAAGCTAAACGATGAGGGTAGGATTCAGTTTCTTGTTTGCTGGATTTATTGCTCTTTAAAAGGGAAAATAATAAAAAGAAAAAAGCCTTGACCCTTCTTTCGGTATAAAACAACCTTTAGTCCCAAACTTAGTAATCGTTTTTAATTTGGTCCCTAATTCTTTTTCAATCACATGAGTCTCGAACTAGATAACTTTCTTTTGAGGATGTATCAAAGTATAATCTCATAATGCCATCTTATTAAAGTGATCAAAAATCAAAATTTTAAAAAGCTGATTAAAAAATTTAGGGTAAATTGCTCATTTTAGTAACTAAACTATATGTTTTTATCTACTTTAGTACCTAAACTTTTAAAAAAATTTCAAAATCGTGCATAACGTTTACTTTTTGTTTCATTTTAACACTCCACCGTTAAAAATATAATGTGTTTAGTATCTAACTATTAATTTTGGTATGTTTTAGTACCTAAATTTTCATTTTTTTAAACCTAATGTTAAATTTTGAATAGAGGTACTAAATGAAATAAAAATTAAACGTTAGCTATGATTTTGAAAAAATTGAAAGTTTAGGTACTTAAAAGGACCAAAACTGATAGTTTAAGTACTAAAATCATAATTTACCCAAAAACAAGAATTAGATAATAAACATATTAAATATAGAAATTAAAATTACAAATTACAAATATAAAAAATATAATCTGATAGTTATAATCAATCTTTTTATGCATTAATTGAACTTTAAAATCATAATATATATATATATATATAAACTCAAACACTAATTATATTCGATAATAAAAATGGACCGTGGGATAATGGGGTGGTCTCATCTCTACAAATTTCAAATTTTATATAATTTAAAATTTTCTAATATAATTTTATATAATGATATTTTATAATTTTGTATTTCTTAAATTTTTCTTTCGCTAGTTAAAATATGTTTGATAAATCATTAAAAATTATTAATTTTAGTTTTTAATATTTTGAGTATATTTGGTAATTATCCATTATTATTATTCTCAATAGAAAAGTGTTACAAATATTAAGTAGATAAGTATACTTATCCTCTAATGAATTATATTTTTAAACTTTTATTTTAATTTCATAATTCGGAGGTCTCTTACGGAAGCTGCTCTCAATCTGGTGTTGGGGGTAGCCTACTATCTTACCTCCCCTTACCCCATACATATGGGAAAAAGGGATAGCCATTTTAAATGACCATCCAGCTCAGTTGGTAGAGCACAAGGTTCTTAATTTTGAGATCGTGGGATCGAGTCCCACGGAGGGCATTTCATAATTCGGAGGTCTCTTACAGAAGCTGCTCTCAACCTGGTGTTGGGGGTAGCCTACTATCTTACCTCCCCTTACCCCATACATATGGAAAAAAAGGACAGTCATTTACTTATTTCTAATATCATGAGTAAAATACATTGAAAATCTTGAATTTTTTTCTGTAAAAGTTTTAAAAACAATATTACATTAAATAGATATTTTACTCTGAAAATTATAATTTAAATTTCATTTAGACTGATCCAAAAAGTTTGAAGTACAACCTATTTATTGAATAATTAAAATTAAGGGCATGTTTGTTTGCCTCTTAATAGAATCATTCAGTGCTGAATGTTGAACCGTTCAGCATTCAGCGCGTTTGTTTCGCACCTCTGAATGATTCAGTGCTGACTGATTCAGCAAAACAGTACTGAATGATTCAGTACAGAAGTACATTCTGAATGATTCAGAATTATTATCAAACAACATGTCACATTCAGAACTAATTCATACAGAACCTCTGAATCATTCAGCGCTTAATCATTCTGAAATAAACAAACAATCCCTAAGTGAAATATATAGTACATGTTAATAGTTTAGGAGTTAGGGTCTATAAATTTCATATATGTATACAGTCATGTGATGTTATTACAATATTAATATTTGATAAATTTAACAATTATTTTATAATAATTTAATAATTTTGATAATTATTTGGATAAGTTACGCATTTAGTACTTAAATTATCAGTTTTAGTCCGTTTTCGTACTTAAACTTTTAATTTTTAAAAACCATACCTAAAGTTTAGTTTTCATTTTATTTTAATACACTACCGTTAAAAACTTTAGTTTTTGTTTTATTTTAGTATCTCATTCAAAAATTTAACGTTAACTTTTGAAGAAGAAAAAATTGAAAGTTAAAGTATTAAAACCAACCAAAACTGATAGTTTATGTACTAAACGAGTTAAGTTTTTAACAATGGATACTAAAATAAAATAAAAACTAAATGTTAGATATGATTTAAAAAAATTTGAAAGTTTAAGTACTAAAATGGATAAAAAAGATAGTTTAAATATTAAATGCGTAGCTTACTCTAATTATTTTGTAATATTGTGATGTTATACTGTTATATTTTGATAAATTTATTAATTATTTTATAATTTTAAAAAAGTTTAATAATAAAAAATAATTTAAGCTTAATTTAATGATGTATGGTATATTTTATAATTTAATTTCAGATTTTCGGTCCACCCGACCCGACCCGAAAATTATATATCTTCCATCCTATCTGGACCCAACTCTTTTTTTTAGATAAAATCTGAATTTGGTTTGACCCGACCCGACCATAACGTTAAAAAAACAGAGTTTATATATATTTTTTAATAATATATTTATTAAAAATATTATTTTTATTAATTAAAATAGAGATTTAATTGAAAAAAATAATATATATAGAGATATTATTACAATTATCCCTAAATATATAAGATATAATTATAATTTTTTCGGATCAGATTGGATATGATGTTTTTCACCTAAATTCGAACCGAATTCGAACCGACATGACCCCGAACATAACGTTAAAAAAACCTGACCCGACCCGAACTTGAATTCTTCAAGTTTGTGTAAGCTACTCATTTGTACATCTTTTAGTGCTCCTTCGTATTTACTGGAAAGACTGTGTAGCTTCCTTTCCGTTTACAATTATGATTGTTTTCTAGAATTGGATCCCAGACAAGAATTTGATATGGAGTGGCAATTAGAGTTTTGAATGCGCCAAAAGGGAAGTGCTGCTGCAGTTTAGGGTGTGCTGATGGCTTTTGTTAGACTGGCGTTTTCAGTGTCATTCACATTGCAGTTTAATCTTTTGGTTGTCTATGATTTGCTATGCGTCTGGTGCTTTTCTGTTCGGAAGGCATCGCTGCCCCACTTTCTTGAGTACCTTCAGCATTATATATTTGTGTTAATGACCTCTTGTAGCTGAAGTAATTCCGATAAAGTTTGATGGCGTATTATTCAATATCTTCTATGAGTTGATCGACATCTCAGTGAGCATTCAACATGCGAGGAGCGTTCATTTTGATTGGGAAAATGGAAATGTCAAATATGCTAATTATGAAAACACTTGGAGCAACGTATAGAGAAGTCTATGACAGTGATAGGAAGCATGCTCTTCGTTAGAACATTAAAGAGACAGTTTCATCCCATCACTTGAGATGGGAAGTGAGCAGGTGATGGGTGCAGATGGGAAGTGAGCAGGTGACGGTGATTAGTTATAAATCTGCGGCAAGTTACTTTCTATTCTTCTCCACAGGATTTTCTGAACAAAAATTGAAGCGAGCATGACATGTCAGCTGTTTTTGTACTGTTGTCTGATTTGGAAAGATACCTGTAGTGAAAGGTTGCTGTATATTTCCCAGAATGCACGTTCCATTTTCCTGCTTGACATTTCTCTTGTTTTACAGGCGTCAACAAGAAACAGAATTAAAACTCATAGAAGAAGAGACTGCTAAGAGAGTGGAAGAAGCAATTCAGGAAAAAAGTCGAAGAGTGCTTGAACTCTGAGGAAATCAAGCAGGAAATTGATAAGCGATTAGAGGAGGGACGGAGAAGACTTAACCATGAAGTTGATGCTCATCTTGAAAAAGAGAAGGAAGCGGCCCTTCTTGAGGATAGGCAAAAGGAGGTAAATATCCAAAGACAATCATGTGATTTATTGTCTGTTGATGTTTGTTTCAATTTAACTAGATATGTTGATGTGTTTATCGATTTTTCCCTTTCTGGCTTATAGTTGTGACTTCATTTCCTGCCATTTCATGATCAATCTTGATTGATTTCGTTAACAGGAGCAAGCTCGAAAAGAGAAAGAGGAGTTAGAAAAGATGCTCGAAGAGAACCTGAAGAGGGTGGAAGAAGCTCAGAGAAGGGAAGCAATGGAACAGCAGTGGAGGGAGGCGGAAAGATATTGGGAATTAGAGGGGCTTCAAAGACAAAAGGAAGAGGCAATGAAGAGGAAGCAGCAGCAGCAGCAGGAGTAACGTTTAAACCAAATGAAATTAGTGGGAAAAAACAAGTTGCGTCTGAAGTTGTCTTTTAAAATATTAATATTATTTTTATTTCTGTTAATTCAGTTTCATGATCATAGAAATGCATATAATACATATACATATACATATATAGCAATACGTAGACTTATGCATACAATACATATACATATACATATGCAGAGGGTAAGAGGGATAAAAATGTGAACTCATTTACCAAGAACTCTACCATGGCAGTACAACTGGTGCAGGAAATGATCATTTTACAAGTGGAAAAAGAATTGTCAAAAGGACAAAAAGTAGAGAAAGGAATGAAGAAGCAATGGTAACAAGAGATGAATGTACACAACTTGTATTCATGGTTGTTCAGGGAAAACCTTTTGTTCCAAGAAATCGATGAAACGTTTAGCATACAGCTCGGGTTCCACAACAGATATCGACGTGGGGCCGAATTTCACTGATTTGCATGCATGCTCTGCCTTTTTCTTTGCATTGTATTCCTGTAAAATATCAATTATTCCCATATAGAGAACCACATCATATACCTCACAAAGTTCAACTTCTGCTGAATCGGACTCATCTTGGGAAAGTTTCCGAGTAGCCTGTGCTGGCATGTTTACTCCTAATTGCACCCGTAACCTGAGTTAAAAGGCGGTCGCCAACCATATAAAAACAACTGGAAATATGAAAACCTTCTAGAGAAACAGTACAACCAGGTTCTACGCCTATGTGCAAAATGAATGAGAATGAAAGCGGCTACCTTCCGGTACCAGGCACCAAAACATCGACTTCCTTGTTGCCCAAAGAGAATGCTCTTAATGCACTTCCTCTGATATGAGGACCTGGATCGGTGTTAACGGAGCTGGGCTCATGAGCCAGCAACACCAAGCCTTTTGAAGGAAATAACACTTCACCATCTGGAGTCACACCTAGTGAAAGCAGAACATAAGGTGCATGCCAATAGAGAGATTAATAATATGAAAAACAAAGGAATCCAACATCGGAAAATAGCCACGGAAATGAAATATAGAAGTCATTCCAAGAGTTCAACATTCTAGTATTATCATGTCCTCTCTCACTCTTCAACAAGTTTACTGGTCATTGTTGTATATCATATCACCTGCACATCCTTGCCCTTGGTTTGGTGATGACTCAGACAGAAGCTTAAAATAAATACAAAAGATATGACCATTATAGTATTCTCATTTTCTAAGTCATTCAAACCCATATATCAGAACAACAAAATCGCCAATAATAATCAAAAGCATCCGGGAGAGTCAAAGTCTAGTATCGTGTAAGTTCTCATGACAAGACGGCAACATTTCATTCTAATCCGACTATGGTGTAACCAAGCCATATCAATACCATGAAATGATCAAACGAGAAAGAGACACCTACCTTGGCCGGCAAGAGAGTTCTCCATACCAGGCATCATGTTGGGAGGTTCTACAAGGCCATTGAGTTGCTCAGGAGCTCTAAAATGTAATCCCAAAAGAAGGCTGTAATCAATAATCTGTTGGGATTTCAAGAATGCGCTGTCCACATTAATTTGTCTGCATCACGAGCAAAAAGAACGTTGATGTTAAAAGCAACCACCGAACGGGAAACTAAATGCAGAACACCGGCCGCTGCTGTTTAGCTTTGAACCTTTAAATTCCGAACATATTAGCAAAAGAGTTACTATATAGGGCTATGGTTGGAGCTTAACATCCTTCTCTTAAAGCTTGTTTGCAATTTACCAATTATAAGAAAAATTATATTACTACCTACCACTGCAGAGTTAGAGTGGATAAAGATGAGGAACTTACTGAAAAAGGAATTTCCGCAATGATTTGTCCATAAGAAACTCATATGACAAATCAAGATCCTTTAACGTAGTGTTTTCATGAATTTTATCTTTATCTGTAAATCTCCCATGAGTTGATCCCTTTAGATCATAACGGCGATGGATTCGCAGTTCTGTGCAAAACATATTCCCCATAACCACAAAGCGCACCTGGAATCAGAACATGAATCATACATAAGCCAAGCGCATTGCTTTATATAGGCCAAGACAGACGGATGAACAAATACCTTTTTTCTGCCTGGTAAGGTTATCCGGTGAAGCCCAAAAAATTTCGTTATGAGAGTGTTTTCGTGCTCTTTGACGTGATTGTGGTATTTAGGCAGCATCCTTAGTAAAACCTAGAAAGAAGAAAATTACTTGTGTAACATAGAGGACATCCTGCATGGTCTAAGGGTATATATTGGCCTACATGAAGAAAATGCGGATCCTGCTTGAAATCAAGCGGCTGCTAAGGTTTCCTTCCCCGAAAATGTTTAAATCGATAGAAATTTGATGAACATGATCGAAATTTGAAAACATAAACACAACTGAGCAGATACAATGCATGAAAAGCTAATAGATTCAAACCTTGAGTTCAGATTTTTTCAACGTCTTAATCACAAATTTATCATCGTGAGATAGATAGAAAAGACTGCCACTTTTCCCGGGAGAAGAAATCTCCGTCAGGCCATCATCACCACAAATGGACATCATGTACTCTGCTGCATCTAGCTTGAACAACTCCCTTAGATGCCTGAACATAATGCAACAAACACGCACAAAGAATAACTTCATAATTCAGCTTATTTTTAGTACGACTAGAATCTAAGAAATCCGAGATCTTCCTAAGATATATAACCTCCAATATGATTCAATCATCAAAGTAGTGAAGGCAATGTTTTTTAGACAAGTTTGGAAAAATGTGCACAATATTTTAGTACCTGAAAACCATAGGACAATAATCCTTCCAGTAGAAATCAATAGATTTGTGAGGAGGGGTAAACTGTGAACCCCTTCTGGGGAAAAACATAGTAATTCTAGCTCGATCACCAAAATCAGCTGCTCGAACATCACGCTTAGGCACCGGTGTTATCTTGCCGACAGTATACCTGTGAACTTCAAATCAAGCATTTTTTAACATGCAATAAAGCCAAAGGTAGTATATATTACGCATAGAACAAAAAATACTCTCACAAAAGATAAGTAAAAGACATGCAGAATGTAATTTGATGAAGACAAGCCCTGCTATCGTTAAAACTAAATAAATATACCGTTAAGATGAATCGACAGATTGGGAGTATGTCAGAAAAGGAAGGAAATTTAATGGCAATCAGCTTACCTTATACCAAGTTGCAAATTAAGCATCAAATGATAGCTGTTTTGGTCTTTGAAAATGCTAACACATGAACTCTTTTGTGTTGTTTCGGCAATGGATTTAGTTTGCTTTTCAGCTTTCTTTGACAAATCGGCGTAATTTCTCATTCGTTCTTTAATCATAACTCCTTGCATGTATTCCCTCTCATAAACTACAGCTGTATTTTCTTGCACCTCACTTTGGCCAGCATCCGAATCAAGGGAAAATGTGCCAGAGGAATTATGGTGTACACATTCTCTTCCAGAATCAGAAAATCCAGAATTTTCACCATTCTTGCGTGAGATACGACCCGAATCTTTTAGACTTCCACTTCCTGACAGTCTTTCTGAGAGGCTACGCTTAACACTTAGTTTCTTGACCATACGGTCCTCCAAATGTAGCGATGAGCATTGTGATAACACACTTTTATTGCCATTATCATATCCCAGAGACATACAACACTTCTTTAGAGAGGGGTGTTTACTTCCGGTAGGATAGAATACTCCTTTTCCATCCTTAAGGCCCCTGGTCCATGTTCCAAAATAATATCCCCCATCTGCATACTGGTAAATTCCGGAACCATGTCGGAAGCCATTACTCCAACAGCCATTGTACTGATCACCATTCACCCAGTCTATAACACCTCTACCGTGCATCTTTCCACGTTTCCAATTCCCAGTATATTTGTAACCATCGTTCCAAAAATATACACCTTTACCGTCATGTACTCCTTCCTTCCATTCTCCTTCATAAATATCTGAATTCGAATACTTCTTCCTTCCAAATCCATGTCGTATATTCATCCTCCATTGCCCTTCGTAAATAGATCCATCAGATGCTGTAAAAGAGCCAGAACCATGAAGGTAACCCCCTGAGATATCACCACTGTATTTTGAACCCGATGGCCAAAGTAACGTTCCTTTGCCCGTCATTTTCCCGGCTTCCCAATCACCCTCATACACTGTTCCATCAGACCATGTATACTTTCCCTTCCCGTGGGGAATAATTTCCTTAAAATCACCAACATAGACACCTCCATTAGGGAAGGTCTTCTCACTAAGCCTGCAAGAACGAATAATTTACTCTTAACCATTAAAAAAAATAATCCGTGATACATGAGGTGCGGTGCTGAAGCGCATATAATATTAATACCTTTCAACATTCTCCGAATTGATGCACGATACATGACCGAGTCGTTCACTGTTGGCTTTAGAATCCTCATCATCAAACAGAATCTTTAAGCGAGTCATTCAAGCACACGGATAAGAAATTTATCTCGGCACCTTACTTTTGAACTTCTGAATCTGAAAATGCAGTTCATTTAATCTGAGTTAAATTCGAAACACCCGTGACGACAAGAAACTTCAAGTAAAGCAGTTTCTACATGAAAACATGAAACTCTTACATCTTTGCATCTTCAATCACTCATCTTCGAACCGGTTATAAACATCAAAAACTTTGGACAGAAACCCTCATCAATAGTCATGAATCGGGATAAAAATAAACCAAAAATCAAAGTTCCACACTCAAAGTTCTATCGCTACTGAAAACATGAAAACATGAAACTCTTCTTATTCACCCATTTTCTCCATGAAAACATGAAACTTATACATTTTCAACCACACTTATACATTTTCAACCAGTCGTCTTCAAGCCGGATATAAGCATCGAAAATTTTGGGCAGAAACCCTAATCAATAATCATGAATTGGGATCAAAATAAACCAAAAAAAAAAAAGCAAAGTTCCACACTCAAAGTTCTATGGCTACTGAAAACATGAAACTCTTCTTCTTCACCCATTTTCTCCATGAAAACATGAAACTTATACATTTTCAACCACTCGTCTTCAAGCCGGATATAAGCATCGAAAATTTTGGGCAGAAACCCTCATCAATAATCATGAATTGGGATCAAAATAAACCAAAAAAAAACAAAGTTCCACACTCAAAGTTCTATGGCTACTGAAAACATGAAACTCTTCTTCTTCACCCATTTTCTCCATGAAAACATGAAACTCTTACATTTTCAACCACACTTATACATTTTCAACCACTAGTCTTCAAGCCGGATATAAGCATCAACAATTTTGGGCAGAAACCCTCATCAATAATCATGAATTGGGATCAAAATAAACCAAAAAAAACAAAGTTCCACACTCAAAGTTCTATGGCTACTGAAAACATGAAACTCTTCTTCTTCACCCATTTTCTCCATGAAAACATGAAACTTATACATTTTCAACCACACTTATACATTTTCAACCACTAGTCTTCAAGCCGGATATAAGCATCAACAATTTTGGGCAGAAACCCTCATCAATAATCATGAATTGGGATCAAAATAAACCAAAAAAAACAAAGTTCCACACTCAAAGTTCTATGGCTACTGAAAACATGAAACTCTTCTTCTTCACCCATTTTCTCCATTAAAACATGAAACTTATACATTTTCAACCACACTTATACATTTTCAACCAGTCGTCTTCAAGCCGGATATAAGCATCGAAAATTTTGGGCAGAAACCCTCATCAATAATCATGAATTGGGATCAAAATAAACCCAAAAAAAAAAAACAAAGTTCCACACTCAAAGTTCTATGGCTACTGAAAACATGAAACTCTTCTTCTTCACCCATTTTCTCCATGAAAACATGAAACTTGTACATTTTCAATCACTCGTCTTCGATCCGGATATAAACATCGAAAACTTTGGCAAGAAACCCTCATCAATAATCAAGAATTCAGATCAAAATACACAACAAAAATAGAAGTTCCACAATCAAAGTTCTATTGCTACTGAACAATCAAACAATTCTCTAAATCTCAAATTCTGATATTTTACAACTGAAATCTGATTCAAGCAAAGAACAACAATAGATAGAAATAAAATCACCTGAGATAAATGAGGAACTCAGATCCTTCTCCCTCTGCTTGATGCCAACAACTAAACAAAATGAATGAAAATAAGAACCCTAGAATTTATACACCATATCAATCAAAGGGAAAAAAAGGAAAAATAAATAAATTTGTATTATTCTTGTAAAAGTTTCCAGCATCCAGTACTCTGCCGTACCAATCTCATATTCTGGAACTGACAGTTAGCCTATCTCTCAACTCAATACTGCTTTTCTCTTTATTTATTCTTTATAATTTTTCCTAAATTTGTGGACTTTGGGCGTCTCATCATAGGTTTACAGTTTGGGAAATCATCAAAGTTCAAAACTTAAAAAAAAAAAACTTTTTTTTATTTTATTCTTCTGATGTTCTGCGTTGTGAACTGGTAAGCAAGGCAACCCAAAAATTGGGTAAAGTACAGAATAGGTTCCTAAACTATGTTTACGTAATCTTTTTGCCTATCTAACTTTTAATAATTATAACATTGTCATTAAATTTATAGAATTCTTATGAAATGGTCACCAAAACATTTTTATTATCATAAAATTTGACGAGTTTAATTATTATTTTATAATGATCATTTTGTAACAGTTTGACAAAACGTAATAGCTATTTTATAACTTTTGAAAATTCAATGACTGAAAAGATTATTTTAGAATAATTTAGGGACCTTTGATATACTTTACCTAAAACAAAAGGGGAGAGAATTCGGCCACGTGGCTTAGAGGAACAACTTGGTGCAAAACTTTTGATTTTGTTGCATGAGAATCGAATGGGTCCCATAATACACGTGGCGATTACCTATTGGCGAAGGAAGTGAACCCCGGTTTTACCTGAGTTGTAGATGATCTTTTTGGACAGCCACGATTCACGAAAGGTATAAAACTTATTAAAGGGATAATTTCAATTTATGTCCCTTTAGTTTACAAAAATTGAAATGTTTCCTTATATTTTATTCTTATCAAATTTCAAGTCTTGTACTTCAAGAAATTTGAGAAAATTAGCCCAAAAGGAGAACATTGTTAAACATTATCTTAAAACCGCACGCAGCTTAGTAGTTCAATAATTCATAGGCTTATTATATATAGGATGGTCATTGGTTGGGTCGACTTTTTCTCCTAGCAAACCATGACCCGAGTATTACACTCCACCCGTCATTTGATCTCACTTGGGTTTAGGGAAGTTTCGTCCATCTCGAAACTTAACTTGATTATAAGATAAAAATTTGCACTCGATCCAACACAAATAGATATAAAAATTTATTTGTATTAGGTAAAATATGGATTTAATTGAAATAGAAATATAAAGAGGGAGATATTATTGCAATTATCCTTAAATATATAAAAGATAACTATAGTATTATATCGGGTTGGGCCGGGTCAAAGATTTTTCTACCCTAAACTCAAACTCGATCCAACATGACTTAATTCGAAACCAAATTTACAAAAAATAATTTGACCTATAGGATCTAATTGGGTCGAAAACCCGTCAGATTTGAGTTAAATGTTCATCCCTGCTTACCTATCAAATAAGCTCCTCTAATTATGTAGTATTCAACATCAAGTAAATTCCTAATCTAAATTATGGATCAAATTAGTTATTTTTTAAAAATTAGGTTCAAATAGACTTATGAAATTGTCTTAAACGTCGAAAATACACATGCAATTTCTTTTTTATCATTTTCGCCCTTGTAGTATTTTCTCATCAATTTAGTCTTCAAAGTTATTTGATTGCTTCATCCTATACCATACACCCTGACTTAAAACCCTAAACCTTAAACCCTAGACATCAATCTTAACTCCTAAACTATAAATCCTAAACCTTAAACCCTAGACATCAATCGTAACTCCTAAACTATAAACCCTAAACCCTAAACTCCAACTTAAAACCGAGAACAATAGTAAATATTTTAAACATTGATGCAATTGAGCAACTTCAAGTGTTAAATTGAAGTGAAAATACCATAGGGACAAAAATAATAAATCGGTTCTACTACAGGGAAAAGTGATCCTTAAACCCTTTTTTAAACAAAGGTTGATTTGATCTATTATTTTTAAATAAGGGCCCATTTGATCATTTTTTTTAAACAAGGACTCATTTGATCCATGATTTTTAAACAAGTATTCATTTAATTGCAAATTTTCAAATAAAGAACAATTTCAACCATAATTCAATTCATGAATCCACTTGAATGTTGAATACAATTAGAGGATCCAATCTGATATATGAGCCTAATTATACGCAAGGAACTAGAAAATTTGATAATTTAGCAAAATTAGAGAAAAAAAGTTGTTTAAATTCACACGTTCACTGAAAACTTGGACTTAGTTTTCTCAATTGCATAAAGTATGAGGATCAAAATTTGATAAAACTAAAATAAAAGGACCTAATTTATAAAGGTGGGGGAAAAGGCGGAGGTTGTTATTGTCTGCTTTGCACAGATAACAGCTTAAATTACGTGTATGATTCCCTTTTGCTCTTTATTTATATAATTCCAATTTCTAAAGCCGACATTTGTTTATTTCTTTGTAATAAAATATTTGACTGAGTGTACTTTTACGATTCTTAAAATTAATTAATATATAATTAAATTCGACTAATCTTACTTTATTCTTATCTTGTTTATGTTTTTTAGTATAATTTTTTTTAATTTTATATAATTTAAGGATTTTAGATTTTGATTTAACTCACTTATACTTTATAAGTTACAAAATAACAGCCAACAAGTTAATGTTCGGCTCGGAATATCATCCATTTTTTTAACGAAAAAAGATGAGTTTAGAACATAATAAATAGTCGAGTGACTCAATAAAACAATACTCCGTAATTTAAAGACCATTCATGATAAAACTAATAGCATAACGAGTGATACTTTCCAATAAAAGTAATTCGTCTAAGATAAAGTTAGAATCGCTTTATGAACATCTATTGAATGGACGAAGATAAAACTGAATTAGAAAAAAGAAATATATATATATATATAAGATAAAAATATATATGAAATAAATAAAACTTGTATGAGATAATAAAATTATAATTAATTTTATAAAAAATGATAAAACAAAGAAAAATTATAGATTAATAAAATATATGTAAAAAAACAGGTTAAACAAAGAAAAGATAACAAAAGAGAAAGAAACAAAGTACATAAATCGTTCTCGACCGTAGGATACTGCTTTATTAAGCATCTCGATTATTAAAAGTTATAAAATTGTCATTCGGTTATAGAATATTACTTTGTTAAGTCCTTCAACTATTAAAAGTTATAAAATAGTCACCCGACTATTTATTATGTTTCAAATTCATCTTCTGGTAAAAAATTAAAGGTTGTCTAAGTTGGACGTTAACATGATGGTTGGGAGCAGTCGTTTGAGATTTTGGGATCAAATTTTATTATATCATAGGTAGCAAGTTAACGTTCAGCTCAAAATATTGTCGATTTTTAATATAAAAGGACTAGTCGGAACATAATGAATAGTCAGATGACCATTTTTTAACTTTTAATAGTTGAGAGGCTCAACAAAGGAACGCTCTACAGTCGGATGATCGTTTTACAACTTTTAATTGTCAAGCGATCTAACAAAGTAATATCCTATAATCGGGGATTATTTTTATACTTTACCCAAAAAGAAAGGGGTATATAACGACCCAATTTTTTATTTAAGATTAAATTGTTGGATTAATATTGATTTGAACCCAATTTGTTAAGGTTGGCCCTATATGAATATTGGGCTGACATGCATATTAGATGAGGTTTTTTGGGCCTAATAGGGAAAACCGTTTAATAAATTAGCCTAACATGCATATAGAAGTTTATTTAGGGATATACGACATTTACTATAGTGACTTAAAACTCGTCACGTCGAGATGAAGAGTTTTAATAAAAAAAATATTTTATTTCAGCTTTTTACTTCGATGTGATAAAATTTAATAAAAATTATATTTTATTGGAACTCGTCACTTTGACATGACGATTTTGAATAAAAATATTTTTTATTATAACTCATCACCTAGAAGTGACGAGTTTCTTGAACACTGTAGTAAATACCGTATAATTAATTTTTATTCTTACATGATTAATCTACGTACTTCAATGATTTTAGGAAAACTATTGATTTATGTGACTGATTTACGTACTTCGATATTATTTATGCAATTGTTTCGACTCAAGATTTTTAGGAAAAATAATATTTTTTTACAAGCATTTATATGTATAACTTAAAACACTTGAATCGAATCACATCATATACAAATTTCGTGCAAGCTTCTCATCTAAAATGATCTTAAACTTGCACGAACCAAATCACCTCGGAGTCTAATGTCACGTTGCTTATCATAAGTCTATTCTGCTTGCCAGATAAAGTAAGCTTCTTTAATTTATTTAAGGTTTTTGATTTTGTGTTGCCTAGACATGTAAATGAACCAAACGAACACAAGCGAGGGTGTGTTTATGTTTGTTCGTTTAGTTTTAGTTGAACGAACGAATACGAACAACTAAACAAACAAACAAACGAACGTAAACAAAACGAAGGAACATAAAGTTTAAGAGACCTCATTGGATTAGCTATGATTCTGTTCATAGGCATCTCATTGGGTCGCAGAGAATGGTCCTAAAACAAGGGAACAGTATGCTAAAAGTCTCCTTTCCTGGCATGCTTTTTTCACCAGTTTTCTCGAGAAACAAACAAGGGAACACAATCACAATCATCAAGGTAAAAAACCAACACTAAAAAGATTCCTCCCACGTTAGTGGGGCCACATCAAAATTATTACATCTCCCGTTCTTAAAAGATAATTTAGGGATAAGGGTACAAATATGCCACAGCAAGAGGACGAGGATCACAAGAAACCATGGATAAGCAAGCCAATGGTTATGGTGGTGCTGAAGAAACCAAGAGTAAAATCCTCATATTTGGTGGAAGTGGAACTGCCTACTTGGGTACGTACATGGTGAAGGCAAGCATCAAGTCAGGCCATCGAACTTTCGTGTACGCCCGACCCATCACCCCACGATCCTTTCAACACAAGATCGACTTGCACGATGAATTCCGATCCCTCGGTGTTACCGTCATCGAGGTATGTACGTACGTAATGTGTGTGTATTTATGTACGTATGCACGTTTGGTAAGTATATATTGAAACAGGGAGAGCTGGACGAGCATGAAAAGATCGTTGCAACGCTTGTGTTGAAATGATTTTTTTTAGTGAGATTTTAAAAACCACACCATTTTTAATTTATTTCTTTTGATTAATTTTTAATTAAAAAATAATGTGATCTAAAAAACCTATCGTTTCGAAAATTTTGGGAATCCTTAAAAAAACGTATGGTTCGAGGAGTCGCCACCAATCTTTGATTAGGGTGTGATTGGCACACAAAAACGTTTTTTTCATTTTTAAAAAAAAAATAATTTTAATTAAAACGACAAATTTAGAATATGCATACCATAAAATTGAGTTTGGGAGTCGGTTATGCGTGGGGACGGATTAACACCCGACATCCCTAAATCGATACCTAATCGATTAATTAGTGTATTTGCAATGAAACTTACAAGTTCAAATTTAATTTGATTTTTGATCCCACAACAAATATGAATTTTAAAATTAAATCTAATAATATTTAATTATTTACTATCGAGAAGAAACAAACCTCTCATAAATTGAGACAATCAATTCTTACTCCAATCAAAATAAATAAATATTATAATTCCATTACAAATGCACCCAAAAAAAATTAAATTAAAATTACCAAGCCTTTTTAGAAAGAAGAAGAATATTCGATTATTTAAAAACATCGAGATCATACCTTAAATAAGTTCTAACGATATTTTTTGAAAAATTTAAATAACCGAACATTTCTTTTTCTTTCGTTCCCAAATTTTAAATGAATAATCATTTTTTAGGTTTCACTGTTGAAGTACACTTTCAATTTAAAATTGTCAAAAGAATCTCTCTAATAAGTTAAAACAAACTTCTCAAAACAATTTGATTCCAAGCATCAACAATATTATAAGCGGTAATATTGTCAACCCCATCTACTTCTCCCTCTTTAAAGATAGAAAACATCTTATGTTTTTACATCTTGAAATTCTCTCCACAAAATTTCGCCGACTTCCCGTTGTGGTTAGCTAACAATGTTGGTTGACTTGTATTCAAATTTGAATTTCGAACCGGAATATCATTTTAGTATGCAAATTGGGTAAATCGGAAGAGTCTACTGTCTCCATTTTCTATAAAAGAAACGGAATCAGAATTACTCTAATAATATATCTTTTAATATTCAAATATAATAATATCTTTTAATTTGAAATATTCAAAATACTTTTTACTATTCAAACTTAAAAATATATTATTTTAATTTAAAATATTAAAAAATATACAATTATCTTTAATATTCAAAGTTAAATAGATAATAAATACATTTTAATTTGACATATTCAAAGATTAATTAAGTTACTAATATTCAAATTAAAAATATCTTTTAATTTGTAATAGTCAAAAATAATATAAATTTAATTTAATATTATTTAATTTGAAATATTCAAAAATATACAATTATCTTTAATATTCAAAGTTAAATAGATAATTAATACATTTTAATTTGACATATTCAAAGAGTAATTAACTTACTAATATTCAAATTAAAATATTTTTTAATTTGTAATAGTCAAAAGGAATATAAATTTAATTTAATATTAATTTAATTTGAAATATTCAAAAATATACAATTATCTTTAATATTCAATATTAAATAGATAATAAATACCTTTTAATTTGACATATTCAAAGATTAATTAACTTGCTAATATTCAAATTAAAAATATCTTTTAATTTGTAATAGTCAAAAGGAATATAAATTTAATTTAATATTAAATTTATCAATGAAATTCACTCTTTTTCCGACCATTATAAATTCCATAATTCTTTTGTTCTTGATTCCATGGGTGACCATTACATAGTTGGAGTTGCAGGTGTTATAGCTTCTCTATCGGGGCTTGTTTTCTTGTACTACAATTCTCTAGTAAGATTTAGGGGACTGAGAAAGCTGCAAAGACCAGCTTCCATGGAGTTTCCGAAGGAAAAATGTGTAAACAAAACTGAAAATTATGAGGCTGGTGAGACAATAGATGTTATCATAGTCGGTGCTGGAGTTGTTGGAGCTGCTCTTGCTTATTCTCTTGGAAAGGTCCATACATTTACGTCCCTAAATTTCTAATATAATTTCCGGTCCGTAGTACGATTTACACTTATTTGCATGCATGTTACAGGATGAACGTCGAGTGCGAGTGATCGAGAGGGACTTAAATGCGCCGGAGAGAATGGCCGGAGAAGGTCTGATGCCAGGGGGATACCTCAAGTTAATCGAGTTAGGCCTCGAGGGTAATTAAACAATAAAAAAATCCTACATTTCAATAGCTTAAGGACCATTTTATCGTGTTATTACATTGAATGTTGGCACTGCAGATTGTGTTGATGAGATCGAAGCTGAACGCATGCTGGGTTTTGTTCTACAAAAGGATGGAAAGGAGGCCCCCATAATTTTTCCCCTGCAAAAGTTTGAGTCCCATGTGGCCGGAAGAACCTTTCGTAATGGTTTTTTCGTACAAAAATTTAGGAACAAAGCTGCATCGCTTCACAAGTATTTCATCCTCTTCGTCTCGATTTTTGTTCGATTTCGACATTTGATGTCACAAAAATTCATGTGTATGATGATGATGTAGTGTGAGTCTAGAACAAGGGACTGTGACATCTCTGATTGAAGAAAACGGGACTGTCAAAGGAGTGCACTACAAGGACAAGAGTGGTCGACTGCTGTCGGCTTATGCTCCGCTCACCGTTGTCTGCGACGGTAGCTTCTCGAATCTGAGGCGATCCCTCTGCTACCCCAAGGTGAAAAACTCTTAGCAAGTCTTGTTGAATTCTATGCTTTGAGAATATATATATATATATATATATGTAAAGGTCTTGATTATGTCTGCAGGTTGATATCCCTTCTTATTATGTTGGTTTAGTCCTGACCAACTGTAGGCTTCCGAATGAAAATTACCCAACTTTCATATTAGAAGAGCCTGGACCGATCCTTTTTTACCGCATTAGCAGCACCGAAATCCGATGTTTGGTGGACGTTCCGAGTCAAAATGTACCTTCTGTTTCCAATGGTGAAATGGCCCATTACTTGAGGACTCAAGTGGCTCCCAAGGTACCTCCTGAACTGTACACTGCCTTCATTGCTGCAACAGAGAAGAAGGGCAACATAAGAACGGCGCCGATTAGAATTATGGCCGCTGCTCCGCGCCCGACTCCCGGTGCGTTTATGATAGGCGACGCATTCAATATGCGACACGCTATAACCGCAGGAGGAATGACGGTTGCGCTATCTGATGTCGTCTTGCTGAGGGATCTTCTGAGACCCTTGCATGATCTATCTGATGCATCCGCCGTCTGCGAATATCTCGAGTCCTTTTATACACTGAGGAAGGTAAACTAGACTTCGTTGTTCGTTTACGTTTCGGAAGCGAACGACACTGAATGAAAACGATCTAATTTGTTTGCAGCCAATGTCGTCCACGATCAACATACTGGCTAATGTCCTACAGAAGGTGTTCAGGGGGCCGTCCGATCCCGCAATGAAGGCTATGCAACAGACATGTTTCGGGTACTTGAGACTTGGAGGTGTGTTTGCGCATGGACTATCAGCAATGCTATCTGGTTTATGCCCTCATCCATTAAGCTTGGCATTTCATTTCATTTCCCTGGCAATATACGGCGTCGGCCGGTTGTTACTTCCGTTTCCGACTCCGAAACGCTTGTGGAATGCAGCTAAATTCCTTTGGGTCGGTATCTCCGCTACAGTTCTTATATAACACGAACGTGATACGAACATACGAATCGTCATGTCGACTATTTCATCTACCAATACTAATGTGCTAACTGTTCTTCATGTGTTGTTTCCAGGTTGCATCATGTGCTCTTATGCCCTTCATATGGTCTGAAGGAGTGAGACAAACGTTCCTCCCACTAACTGTGCCTGCATACTATTGAACTCCCCCTGGTAATAATTAGGACCGAAAAGTCCCAGAAGAAACTCAAATTCGAGCCAAGAGACCTATATACCGATTTCTCATCGATTAAACTCAAATTCGACTCGAGGCATAATCATTCCTTATGTATTACTACTTAGCTTATTAAGTAGGTTTGATAATGTTTTGTATTTGTATTACATTAGTTACACCATGCTTCTATTTGCATTCTATGTTACGATCGATTCTCATCATTTTAGTAATCTGTAAACGTAATTGTTCGAACTCTGAATTTCTCGAAAAAACAACACTCCCTTTTACTAGGTGGTTTAATGAGTACAGAATCATTACACAACCTAATGTCAGTCCAATATTGACCATTTCATATAAAAGCCAAACGAAAAATTAATGCTAATTTAATATTTTAATTAACCTATTAATCGGATTTTATAATTACACACATTCAAATATTCCAAATGTTATCTCAGTCAAAAAAAAATTATGGTTGAGACGACTTTTTCTTAATAATGTATAATAAAAAAAACTAAAATATTAGAATTAATTTGGTTGTCTATATTATTATACATTACTAAAAGATAGCCATCTCAACAACCAAGTTAAATTAATTAACCGAATTCGAGCATTACTGATTGCACGGTATTCGACGTTTATTATTAAATGATTGAGAGTATTTATAATATATATTATCATTTGTAATAACTTTACATTAATAAAAAAATGATAAAGTATACAAATGGTCTCAAAATGATCTTCTGACGGTAGAATGTTGCTTTGTTAAGTCCCTCAACTATTAAGAGTTATATAATAGTCACCCGATTATTCATTATGTTCCAAACTCATCATTTTTCATGAAAAAAATGACGGTTGCTTAAATTGGACGTTAAAATGATGACTATTGGCTAATTTCAATAGAAAATAAATATTATCATATCTAAAAATTTAATGAATATGTATGCCTTGTGAGAAAGTCTAAGAGACGACGAACGGGCGCAATTGAACATATTATATTCTTTATAGTATTTTCAATTGACAATCCGAAATGTTACTTCTTTGTTGATGATCATAAAAAAGTATTACATTATGGTCATTGATTTATGGTCACTGACTCATTGCTCCCCTTTCTTTTGTTCTCTTCTTCTTCAGTGTTAAACTCCATCGAGGTTCCAAAGCGAAGCTCAGTAAACAAAAATGGAAATCACGAGGCTGCTGGGACTACAGATATTATCGTAGTCGGTGTCGATGTCGCTGGTGCCGCCCTTGCCTATGCTCTTGGAAAGGTCTGAAATCGGAATATAAATGTTCCGTCTAATATGTACATAAATGTCATGACTCGTGACTCATTTCAGTAGGTACATGTTGCAGGACGGACGTCGAGTGCTCGTACTCGAGAGGGACTTAAACGCGCCGGACTGAATCGCCGGCGAATGTCTAATGCCGGGAGGCTACCTCAAGTTGATTGAGGTTTAAATAGCGGTTGCGGTATGACATCGATTTTTTTTGGCTCTGCAGATTGTTTAGATGGTATTGATGTTCAACCAGCTCTGGGACCTGTTGTGTACAAGGATGGAAAGGATGCCACGTTTACTTTCCCTGTCCGAAAGTTTGAGCCTCATGTGGTTGCAAAGTGCTTTCACAATGGTCGTTTTGTTCAGAGGTTGAGGGAGAAGGCTGCAGCTCTTCACAAGTAGTTCGTCTTCTTCGTCTCGATCTTCATTCGATTTCAACATTTGATGTCACAAAAATTCATGTGTTTGATGATATGTATGATGATGATGTAGTGTGTGTCTAGAGCAAGGGACTGTAACATCTCTGATTGAAGAAAATGGGACTGTCAAAGGAGTGCACTACAAGGATCAGAGTGGTCGACTGCTGACGGCTCATGCTCCTTTCACCGTCGTCTGCGACGGTTGTTTCTCGAATCTGAGACGGTCTCTCTGCAATCGCAAGGTGAGAAATGGCTTAGGAAGTGTATATATATGTATATGTGTGTGTGTGTAAAGGTCTTGTATATTTCTGCAACATCCCTTCTCATTTTGCTGGCTTAGTCCTGACCAACTGTAAGCTTCAGTATGAACACTATGGAGAACTTATATTAGCAGAGCCGGCACCGATCTTATTTTATCCCCTGAGCAGCACCGAGACTCGTTGCTTGGTCGATATACCTAGTAGACATGTACCGTTGGTTTCCGATGGTGAAATGGCACATTACTTGAAAACTCTGGTGGCTCCCAAGGTTATGTATTGGCCTTTCTTTTACTAATTCATTAGGCCAATTGTATGCATCATGTGGGATAACAATATGGTTTGTACATTTCAGGTGCTTCCCGAACTTCGGACATCCTTTTTATCTGCAATAGAGAAGGAAAACATACGAGTAATGGCGAATAGAATAATGGCTGCCGCTCCATGCCCGACTTCGGGTGCGTTTTTGATCGGAGATGCGTTCAATATGCGGCATGCTATAACCAGAGGAGGGATGACTTGCACTATCCGATGTTGTCTTACTTAGGGATCTTCTAAGACCCTTGTATGATCTATCCAATGCATCCGCCGTTTGCGAATACCTCGAGTCGTTTTATAATCTGAGAAAGGTAAGCTAGACTTAATGGCTATTTGCTCTGCATAAATTTCGAAAGAAATAGTGTAATTTTGGCACTTTGATTGCGTGCAGCCGATGTCGTCGACAATAAACACATTGGCTAACGTCCTACAGCTCGTGTTCAGTGCCCCGTCGGATCCGGTAACGGAGAACATACAGCAGGCATGTTTCGAGTACTTGAGACTCGGACGAGGCGTATTCGCGGATGGAGTAGCGGATACATTCTCCGGTCTATGCCCTTGTCCGTTCATCTTGGCGTTTCATTTCTTTGCCATGGTAATATACGGTGTTTGCCGATTGTTGTTCCCATTACCATCTCCCAAGCGCATGTGGAATGCAGCTAAACTCCTT
Organism: Hibiscus syriacus; assembly: GCF_006381635.1. Taxonomy (NCBI): domain Eukaryota; kingdom Viridiplantae; phylum Streptophyta; class Magnoliopsida; order Malvales; family Malvaceae; genus Hibiscus; species Hibiscus syriacus. The sequence goes on along the minus strand of NW_024063393.1, from coordinate 175,047 downwards.
TGGGTCAGTATTTTCTGCTAAACACTTCTTAATTAGTACTAAATCGCAGTTGCGGGTGTTATGAACGTTTCGATGCGATTCATTTTTTAAAAATAATTATGATTTTATACGACGAATACGGTTTTTTTTGGATAAATCAAATTTTATTATCCAAAGAACAGTATTCTGCTACAAAACAATCAATCAAACAATACAAAAGAATTATACACAACTGTTACAAAAGCAAAGATTAATTAAGTAATACCCCCATGCATTACAAAGGTTAGAATTAATTCTATCAGCTCTATTAATATTTTTACCCTTAAGTTGGATTCGCACAGCTTCAATAATAACGTTGAGCAATTCATTTGTAGATCTGTGACGGTCTTTGAAGATTCTGTGATTCCTTTCCTCCCACAATGTGTAAATATAGGTTGTCCAAGAAAGCTTTAGAATTGTGGTGAGTAAGGATTTCCCTTTCCAAGTTGAAGAAGCCTAATTTACCATTTCTTCCCAAGTTGAGGAAGCATTCTTCATACCATTAAGCGATAGGACAGAGCTCCAAAGTCGAACAGCAGGAGTGCATTGGCAGAAAATATGGTTTCTTGATTCTTGTTCGTCTCTGCAGTTAACACAGGTCCCGTCTGTTGAAATTCCTATTTTGAGCAGCCGATCTCTAGTTGGTAATCTGTTTAACAAAGACATCCAAGCAATCAAACTGAATTTAGGAATGTGCATGGGAAACCAAATAAGATTATGCCAAGGAACTTTCTCCCTTTTGATACGGATAGCCTCCCAAATATCTCTTTGTCCAAGAGAACTTGAAGAGGAGAAGATGATGAGGGCAGTAGGACACAATTTAAGAAGTCTATTAATACTCCAGCTCACATTAGAACCTGCAACAAAATTCCAAAAATCTTGATCTTTGAAAACATAAGTTTTTAACCAAGCCATCCAAAGCGAGCCATGACCCGCTAAGATTTTCCTAATAAGATCAATAGAACACGCTTTGTTCCAGATTTTAGTGTTCTTTAGGCCAAGTCCACCTTCCGCTTTAGAGAAGCAGATAAAATCCCAGCTTACTCGAGCACCTTTGGCAGGCTTGTCGTCACCTTTCCAGAAAAATCTGGAGCAGAGTTGGTCCACTTTGGCAAGAATAGAATGAGGAAGGATAAACTGTCTGCACCAATAATTCGAGATGCTGAAAAGGACAGAGCGAATAAGTTCAAGTCTGCCAGTGTAGCTCAAATTCTAGCAGACCAATGGTGAAGCCTCTGTTTAATTTTTTCGATAAGCACGACACAATCCTTCTCAGTAAGTTTACGAGTAACCAGGGGAATACCTAAGTATCTCACAGGTAAGCAACATTTTTTGAACCCAGAAATATGTTGAAATAGGTCCACTGCTCTAAGAGAACAGCCAGCAGAAAATATTTCACATTTGGAGGAATTTAGGTGGAGCCCAGAGATTTCATAAAAAATGTCAAGAACACTTAAGACACCCATAATAGAGTCAGATTACCCTTACAGAAGATCATTAAGTCATCAGCAAAAGAAAGATGGGTAAGGCCAATCCTTTTACATTTTGGGTGGTAACCAAACACTCCTTTGGCAGCAGCCAAATTAAGCATATTAGATAAAACATGCATGGCAAGGACAAAAAGAGTAGGGGAAAGAGGATCACCCTGCCTTAATCCCCTAGCTCCCTTAAAATAACCAATAAGAGAGCCTTTAAAAGAGATGGAATACCTAGCTTGAGTGAAACAAGTCTCAATCCAAGCAATAAATCTTGGAGGAAGATTGAGGGCTTTGAGAATAGAGGAAATAAAGTCCCAATGGAGGGAGTCAAAAGCCTTATGAAGGTCAATCTTCATGGAACATCTAGGAGAAATAGATTTCCTACCATAACCTTTGACCAATTCTTGGGCGAGAAGGGTATTATCAACAATGCTCCTACCCTTGATGAAGGCAGTTTGGTTTAAAGAGATAATATCAGGGAGGATAACCGCCAATCTTTTAACTAAAATTTTAGTGATGACTTTGTAAAAAACTGAGCAAGAGGAGATAGGTATGTAATCTTTAACAACTCGAGGATTTGGAACTTTGGGAACAAGGGCAATGACAGTGGAATTAAATCCAGAGTACATGAAGTTGTTATGAAAAAAATACTTAACAGCAGCCAAAACGTCGTCTCCCACAATAGACCAAGCCTTCTTGAAGAAATAGGGAGAATAACCATCAGGGCCAGGGGCTTTATCGTTCCCTTGGCTGAAAAAAGCATCTTGGATTTCTTTATTAGTAATGTCCTTAACAAGAGCAGAAGCAGCATCGGAAGGGAGAGAAAAATTCAACAGCTCTTTAAGGGAAGAAGGATCAATGCTTTTAACTCCGTTGTCAACAGATCCAAGCAAGTTAGAAAAGGAAGAAGTAACTTCCTTAGCCATATCATCGTAAGATTCCAAACGATTGCCGTTATCATCAAATAAGAACCCGAATGGTGTCTCTCTTGCTCTTAAAAGAAAGAATATAATGGAAGAATTTAGTGTTCTTATCACCATTTTTAATCCACTGAATTTTTGCCTTTTGTTTAAGGAACAAATTTTCAGCTTCTTCAAGAGTCTTCAGCTCATCTTGAATGATAATCTCCTTTTAAGGTGCGGAGTTGTTGCAATTCCAACTCCGCTCTTTTAACTTTCACTTTATTAGGGAGGTTATTGAAATTTTCTTTGTTAAACTCTTTAAGGGCTTCTTTGAGTCTTTTAAGCTTAGTAAAGAGGACACACATAGCATTACCAGGAGTATTAGGGAGCCAGGAGTTCCTCACAACATTCAAGAAGTAAGGGTGAACAGACCAAAAATTAAAAAAATTTGAACGGTTTAGGTCTATTAAAAGGGGACTCTTTGGCAAGGTTGACAATAGCCATACAGTGGTCAGAGATACCAGGAGCTAGGAATTCCACAAAAGAGAGAGGAAAGGAAGAAGCCCAGTAAGAATTAATTAGAACCCTATCAAGCTTCCTAGCAAGGAAAAAATCCTTCTGCTTGTTACTCCAAGTGAAAGTAGGACCAAAGAAAGGGTGATCAAGAAGATCTAACTCTTGAATAGTATCTTGGAAATCTTTCATATCAGCAGTAATATAGTGACCGAGAAAATCATGATCAGAACTTTCATAAGACTGTAAGAAAGTATTAAAATCACCACCAATTATCCAGAGGAAATGACAAACAGAAGAATTTACATGTTTTAATTGGTGCCATAATTGCCTCCTAACAATTCCATCGTTGCTACCATAAATAGCATATAAGAAAAAAGTGGAACCATTGTAGGAGCCCTTAACAGTGATAATTTAGTCAGAAACAAAAATAACATTGAAATCAAGACCTTTTTTCCAAAGCAGCCAAATTCTACCATTAATAGCATAGTCGTAGTTAGAACATACATTCCAATTTGGGAATTTAGAATTTAAATTTTTCTCAGAATTTTCAGCTTTAACTCTAGTCTCCAATAAGCATAAAACGTCTACTTTATTCTGAGAAGCTCTATGAATCACTTTTTCTTGTTTGAGAGGATTGTTAAGTCCTCTTATGTTCCAAAAGCTTAAATTCATTGAGAATGAGAAGATCCCATTTCACCCCCCATATTTAGACTTTTAGACTTTTCAACTAGGTCTTTCTTTTTTGATTTTATTTAATTTACCAGATTTGCTACTCCCAAATAATCAGTTCTTACTTTTCTTTGTTGGTTATCTAGGGATGTAGGGATGTCATCAACAGAGGTTAATAGCTCGAATCTGTTTTTAGAACCAGCGAGAGGGACTTTAGAATTAGCCTTTGGAGGTCTTCCTCTACACTTTTTAAAAACAACTTCTAAAATTTCAATGTTTTTAGAAATGGTTTTAGGATTTACAACAGCAGAGACACTAGAAATATTAGAAGCAAATTTATTTTCAGTAATAGCAGATTGTATCTCATTGCTAATGCTACTTTTATCACAATTAAACCCATCAGTTATAGAGGAATTTGAAACTTTAACATCAGAGTTTAGATAATTACTAGAGGAATTAACAGTAGAAGAGTTAACATGGAAAGGTTTTGTTTGGGCTGATAGTTTATTAAGGTCAGAAGCAACAGCAGAGGGAAGATCAGAACCCTTATTTGCTGCTGCAATAACAGAACATTCCCCTATATGAATAGGGGAAATTTCAGCAACTATGGCAGGATAGACAACAGGGACATTGTTAGTAATATTAGGATCCTGTAAAGCTTCAATTCCTTCCACTACAGGGGATTTAGAGTTAGAACCAGAAGTTTCTCTTCGTTTCCAAACTTGGCTAACAATAGATGAAGGGATTGGTTTCACGCACCCTTTTTCACTATGACCGAAAACATTACACTTTCTATAAGCTTGAGGTAGCCAAGGAACCTCAACTAGAACCGATGAGGTTTGTCCATCTTTAAGCATAACATCAACATAATTAGGAATTTTATCATTAGCCCCAATTTCGACACATACTTTAGCAAATTTCAATCTGGATTTAAACGCAGTTATAGTGTCCATGGAAATGGGGACACCTATGGCACTGGCGATATAGCTAATTCCAGTTCTAGAAAAAAGCTCGAGGGGGATATTGAACAAATGAATCCAAACTGGAATTTTTGACAGATTAAAGCTTAGGGTTTTAAGATTTGGTTCCCATTTCCTTAGAATTAAGGGATTATTATGCACATGCCACAGACCATTCTCAATCACCCAATTCATAGCATTTTCATAAGAGAAGGAGAATATGAACAGATTGTTACCTGTTGTACTGACCTGTAATCGGGAACCCTTAAGTGCTTTGCTCCATAGAGTGTTTAAGATTCGTTGGATTATGGCAAAGCTAGGAGAAACCCCGAGAATTTATCCCACTAACGATAGTTTCCATTCGGAAATACCGTCTTCTAAAATCTCAGGAGGAGGGAGGACGATCAGTTTACCTTCGAGAGACTTCGGAGGATAGAAATCGAGATCTTGGCCTTGTGTTCCCCCGAATAACTTCCTCCAGTCCATCATAGGACTCGTGGAAAGGGAGGATTTGATTAAAAAGAGTTAACTACTGAGAAGAACAGAAGGGAATCGCCGGAAAAGCGATCGGAATTCTCAGAGATCGATAGACCCGCTATCGTGCACCCAAAGAATCCTACTATCGTGCGCCCCAACGGTTTTGGTGTACGTTAACCTTGGAAAACGTTACGATACGACCGTTACACTACGTTGTGACCGCAATTTAATACTCATTTCCATACTTATTGTTTTTCAGGTTGCATCAAGCGTTCTTTTGCCCTTTATATGGTCTGAAGGAGTGAGGCAAATGTTCTTGCCCTTAACTGTGCCCGCGTACTATAGGACTCCCCTAAACACACAAGGGTGTAAATAAATCAAGCTGTAAATAAACCCGGGTTGAACTAATAAGGATGTGTTTGTGTTTGTTTTGAACATGTTCGTGTTCCTTTAAATGTATCTTGTAGGTGTATGTATCAAAGTTAATCGGTTCATGTAACAAAAAATTCATTAAGGGTAAATTCCACCAATGGTCACTAATATTTGAGTAAGTTTTTGTTTTTATCACTGAAGTTTTAAAAGTAACAAATTAGTCACTAACATTATTGATTTGTAACAAAATAGTCACTCCACCATCATTTCTGTTAAATTGATGATGTGGCACCTTTAATAAAAAGGTTAATACTTAGTTTTATCTCTAAATAATTGCTAAAACATCAAATAGGTTCTTAAATAATGATCTTATACTTGATTTATCCCAAAAGCTTTATAATTTGCAATTTCCTTACAAAACGAAAACCATCTCAAAAGCATTATGTTTACATTAAAACTAATCGAATATATGGCTTTAAATACTCATGTATTTGTCTTTAATGGAAAAAGTCCATTTAATACTTTGTGTCGTTCTGTAATAAAGGTGGTTTGAATATAATTGTGGTGGTGGGGTGTTTTTAAAAAAACTATAAATTAGAAAGCTTTTGGGATAAATTAGATATAAAATCATTGTTTAAGGACTTATTTAGTGTTTCAGCAACAATTTAAGGGTAAAACTAAATATTAACCTTTTTATTAAGACTGTCATGTTATCAATTTAACATAAGTAATGGTGAGTGACCATTTTCAACATTAGTGATCAGTCTGTTACTTTTGAAACTTCAGTGGGAGAAACAAAAATTTACTCAAACACCAGTGACCATTAGTGTAGTTTAGCCATTAATGATCTTTAAATTCATCGGATAGATTAAACTTGAATATTTTCTAGGCCTGTAAACGAACCGAGCGAACACGAACGGAGGTATGTTCATGTTCGTTTATTTAATAAATAAACGAACATAATTTTTTTTGTTCATGTTCGTTCATTAAGGAATATAATTTGTTCATGTTCATTCATAAACGAACAATACAAACACAAAAAAAACTTATTCGAACACAACAAACGAATGTAAAAAAAAGTAAACAACAAGAATAACAACTTAAAATTCATTAATATAACCTGTAACTTTAGAGTTAATTTGTTCGAATACGACAAAAAACATACATCATAAATAAGCTATATGAACATAATAAAGTCTTAAAGTTAATTTGTTCAACAAAACAATCTTTTTGAAATCCAAAGAACTTCAATAATCTTCGTAACATATTCAACTTGCCTTATGTTCGAAAATAAATGAACGAACATAAATGAACATAAATGAACGAACATACAATCGAACGTTCACGAAAGTAAATGAACGAACGAGCCCTTTGTTCATGTTCGTTCATTTAATTAAACGAACGCAAAATCTTGTTCATGTTCGTTCATTTAATAAATAAACGAACATAAACGAACTTCTGGCCGCACGGTTCGCTGAACGTTCAATTCATTTACAGACGTAATATTTTCAACATAAATCGCTAAATTTAGGGTTTGAAAATAAATGATTCTAACTTAGAAATTTTACCTTCTAATCTGGAAAAAAATCTAAATATTAAACTGAAACAAAAACTAAATAATTTTAATAATTAATAGATTTTTATTATCTCTTCAAATTTTGAGTTTAAACTTTAAAAATGATGTTTACAAAAATATATAAATATTTATTATTTTTTTATTAATATAGGGTAAGTTCAAGAAGGTAGTATCTGTTTAAAGATAACTCTTAATTATTTGACATTGAATGCTCACACGGCTGACATTCCTAGTGCTCGAACCTGAAATCTCAAATAATAACAATAATTCATTTACCACTGGCATCGTTTGTTTCGTGTTAAATATTTATCAATAAATAATTATTTTTGAATAAGTATTATATTATACTCACTTTAAATTAATAAACAAAATATCAACCTAGGATTCATCTAATGACAGATAGGACTAGGGATGGACATAAGACCTGAAACTCGACGAGTTCTGACCCTATCAGGTTTTTTTTTTTTAAATAGGGTTTAAGTCAGTCAGGTCAGGTTTTTTAAGGTTATGTTCGGGTTGAATTGGGTTCAAGTTTAGGGTGAAAAATACTAGGCTCGAAAAAATTGTAATTTTATCTTATATAGTTAGGGATAATTGTAACAATACACATCCATATATTATTTCTTTCCATTAAATTCTTATTCTTATTGAATAAAAATGATATTTTTAATAAATAAATTATTTAAGGTCTGATCGGGTTTAGATTTTGTCTAAAAAACTAGATCGGATGAAAGATATATATTTTTTGAGTTGAGTATAGAATTTATAATTTTCAAATCAGATCGAATAAATCAAAAATTCGACTCAACTCGACCCATCTCCGTACAAAAATGACGAGGTTTCCACTAGTGAAGTATCGCCCAAACCACTCAAAATAGGTCATTTTTCTAAATTAGAAAAAAAAAAGATAAATTTTACAAAGCTGACAACAGATTACATGACTCATCACTTAGGGAAAATGAGTTATTAATCATACAAAGTTTAAACTTTTATTTTCTTTGTAAAATGGCCACCATCTTATTCTCAATTCTTTCAATTTAATCCTGTATCAAAACTAAGTCCGGATTCCTTTCGATTTCAATCTATTTTAATTTAATCCTGAATTCTTATTCAATGATTCAAAAATTAAAAATAATCACCAAAAAAATATTTTTTTCAATTGTAGAAACCGGGGAAAAAACCAAATTGATTTTAGGGGTGTTATATTATCGTTGTTATTGATTTTTGGTGAAACAACCATCATATTCGGATTCATGGGAGTTGAGACGAACTGACCCATGAATTTTGAGACGGAATGAAAAAATGACGTGGTAGTTGGGGACGGCAATAGGGAGAAAGAAGAGGATTCGAAACGACGTTGTTTTGATGCTTTTGCCATGTCATAACAACGTTAAAAAGTTAATGGAGGAGTGAGCAAAAATGATTTAATCTGTAAAGTTCAGGGAGCAAAATAAAATAAAAAATTAAAAGTACGGTGAACAAAATAGGAGAGAGAATAAAATTCAATGAGAAATAGTATAATTTACCCAATATTATATTATACTTGCTATAAATTAATAAAAAAATATTAACATAGGATTATCTTATGACATATAGGACGGTACGGAAATGGCAAGGAACATTTGTGTCCAGAGTAGTGGGAATTGTATATTACTTAAGAATTTGAAGGTTATGATATTCTCACCTATTTAACAAAAAAATGTTACTATTGGTTACACGTTTTTACATGATAATGATCTTTTTCCGTGAAACAAACGTAAAAATACAATTCCGAAAAATATTATTCTCTTTAGTAGTAATCTTTTTCGTGAACATAACGCCCCCTTAGGGATATTACATTATCATTGTAATTGAATCAAACGTCGAATATATTTTTGGTATTTTAACATTTTTGGTCCCTAAAACATATATATTATATTAATTAATTCTAATTTAAAATAATTCAATAAATTTAACCTTTCATATTTAATAATTCTATCAAATTAGTCCTTTTTGCGATACTATCAAAATAAACGAGGCCATTGGATCATTGTAACATTTGGATGATTTTATTCTACCGTAAAACTACAAGAAGTTGTTAAATTATTATTATTATACCAGGAAAGTAATATAACTTTTCTTTCAGAAAAAAAATCAAATTAATGGAAGAAATCGAGAGAATGTATAAATTTTAAAGATTAAAACTATTATTATGTCAATTGAGATGTTTATAATAGTATTTTAATTGATTGACAAAATTATAATTTTTAGCAAAAAAAGGTGACATTTGTAAAGTAATTAATTATTAAGTGACTTGGGGTGTAATTTACCCAATGGAGAAGATATTTCCCGACAGTTCTGGAAATGTAACAATGATTAAAAACGTGCAGAAAATTGCAGCCATTGGTTGCAGTGACATGTAGTCCAAAACGTCCTTGTACTTCAGGTGCATATACTTATCTTTTAACTAACTAAATTATTTTTTTATCAAAATAAATACTTAAAATTATTTTTAAATTAAAATAAATACTTAAAGTAATTTATGTTAAAATAAATATTTAAATTATTTAAACTTTTTCATCGATGATCTAAAAAATTTGACATTTGATTGATTGCGATAGTTGTTTCTCGATTTTTGAGGCGATCCCTCTATTACCCCAAGGTAACATCAATTTAGGATAAATTTCACGTTTAGTGTCCGAACTATTATTTTTATCTCATTTTGATACTTAGTCTTTACTTTTTTTTTCAAAATCACACGTAACGTTTATTTTTTGTTTCATTTTGGTACTTCACAGTTAAAACTTAACAGAACTGATGTGCGTGACATTTTTTTTGGGTAAATTACATTATTTATCATTAAACTATCCTCTTACTCCTATTTTGGTATTAAAGTTTAATTTTTTAAATTTAATTACTTAACTTTTAAACTACTACTAATTTGATAACTCCAACTTTCAATTTATATTTTTTATTTTAATTATATATTAATAAATTAGAGTGATTAAAAGAAGATCAATTAGAAAGTTGAGTAGTTAAATTGATAATTTTTAAACTTTAATGACCAAAAATAGGAGTGAGAAGAAAGTTGATTGATAATGATGTAATTTACCCACAAACAAATGCCATGTACAACAGTTTCACTAATTTTTTTACATCGGGTACTAAAATGAAACATAAACTAAACGTTTGATATCATTTTGAAGATAAATAAAGTTTAGGAATCAAAGCAGAAAAAATAATTGTTTAGGTATTAAACGTGTAGTTTACCCATTGATTTATAATGGTGAAACATTTTAGGTTAAACTTTGCATTTAGTACCTAAACTATCAGTTTTGGTCCATTTTAGTAACTAAACTTTCAATTTTTTTCAAATCATATCTAACGTTTGGTTTTTATTTCATTTTAGTACTCATCGTTATAAATTTAACATGCTTAGTACCTAAATTATCTTTTTTAGTACCTAAACTTTTAATTTTTTAAAAATCATACCAAATGTTTGGTTTTTGTTTCATTTTAGTACCCACCGTTAAAAATTTAATGCGTTTAGTACATAAACTATCAGTTTTGGTCCGTTTTAGAACTTAAACTTTCATTTTTTCAAAATCATACCTAACATTTAGTTTTTGTTTCATTTTAGCACCCATCGTTAAAAACTTAATTCATTTAGTACCTAAACTATTAGTTTTGGTCAGTTTTAGTATCTAAACTTTCAATTTTTTTTCAAAAATTAATGTTAAATTTTGAACAGAGATACTAAAATGAAACAAAAACTAAAGTTTAAGTATGATTTTTTTTTAAAAAAATTAAAGTTTAGGTGCTGAAACAAACCAAAAATGATAGTTTAGGTACTAAATAATTCAATAAATTCAACCCTTCATATGTAATAATTATATCGAATTAGTCCTTTTTGTAATACTATCAAACCAAACGAAGCTACTGGATCAAAGTAACAATTGGATAACTATACCATAAAGCAGCTACAAGTTGTTAAATTATTATTATACCAGGAGAGTAATATAACTTTTCTGTGAGAAAAATAATCAATTCAAAGGAAGAATAAGGATTAAATTGATAAAAAAAATTTAAATATGAAATGCCAGATTCATTAATTCATTATGAATTAAGACCAAAAATAATAATAATATATAAGTTTTAAATATCATACTATATTACTATTTTATCTAGGGTAAATTACAAATGTCATCACAGAACTTTACTCTCTCCTATTTTACTCACTAAACTTTAAAAGTTTTCAATTTTATCATTTAACTTAATACATTGGGTTTTTTGATCACTGGCCTTTATTCTCTCTCATATTTTGGTCACTCCGTCGTCAAATAGTTGAAGGCGTTAAAAACGATGCTCTTTTGAAAACAAAATTTTCACCAAACCGACATCATTTTGCGTCTATAGAACAACTCATTTTAACGTCGTTAACTATTTAACTGCCGAGTGACAAAAAAAGACCCAATGTATTAAGTTCAGTGAGGAAATTGAAAAGATTCGAAATACAATGAGTGAATTAGGAGAGAGAGTAAAGTTCAGTTACCAAATTTATAATTTATCATTTTATCTAATATTTGACGAAAAATGCCATGCTTATAATAGTATTTCAATTGAGTGACAAAACTATAATTTCTAGCAAAAATGTGACATTTGTAACCAACTAATTATTAAGTGACTTGGGGTGTATTTTACCCAATAAAGAAGATATTTCCCAATAGTTCTGGAAATGCAACAGTGATTAAAAACGTGCAGAGAATTGCAGCCATTTGGTTGCAGTGACATTTTACACAATGAGATAGAGCACCATTGTGGTCCACCACGTTCCACTTTAAATGGCTTATATAAAATATAAGTACATAAAAGAATATTTTTTTTCATTTAAATATCTAAAATATTTTTGAATAAAATAAGTAGTTAAAATTATTTTTTTGCCAAAATAAGTAGTTCAAGGTTTTTTATTCAAAATAAGTACTTAAACTATTTAAAAAAATTTATTATAGTTTTAAAAAGTTGACATGTAATATTAATTAAAGAATATTTGAAGTACCTAGATAAAAAGTTGAAAACTTTAGGTATATATTTTAACTAAAAAGGTAATTTTAGGTACTTATTAGACCAAAAAAATACTTTAGGTACTGAAAAAAATAATAATAAAAACTTCATACACTTATCTGTTATACAAGCCTACTATAAATAAAGCCAAGAAAATGCTCACCGTGCATTTCCATAATTTTCTTGTTCTTAAATCAATGGCTGGGCAGTAAAATGTACTTGGAGTTGCAGGTGTTGTCATAGCTTCTCTTTTGGGGCTTGTTTCATTGTACTACTACAATTCCCTTGTAATATTCAAGGGACTGAGCAAGCTAAAAAGACCAGCTCCCATGGAGTTTCCAAGGGAAAAATGTGTAAACGAAGCTGAAAATCATGAGGCTGGTGGGACTATAGATGTAATCATAGTCGGTGCTGGTGTTGCTGGTGCTGCTCTTGCTTATTCTCTTGGAAAGGTCCCTATATTTATGTGTTACATCTATAAATTTCTGATATAACTTCTGAAATTCGCGATACGTACACTTATTCGCTTGCGTGTTGCAGGATGGACGTCAAGTTCGAGTGATCGAGAGGGACCTAAACGCGCCTAACCGATTCGTCGGCGAAGTACTAATGCCAGGGGGATACCTCAAGTTAATTGAGTTAGGCCTGGAGGGTAATTGAACAAGAAAAAAAACCCTACATTTAGATGACTTATGTTATAACGTTTTGGTGTTATTTTTTGCAGATTGTGTTGATGAGATTGATGCTCAGAAAATAGCGGGTTATGTTATATACATGGATGAAAAGGAAGCCCCCATAACTTTTCCTCTTGAACAATTTAATCCCCATGTTGCTGGAAGAACTTTTCATAATGGTCGTTTCGTTCAGAAGTTGAGGAGCAAAGCTGCATCTCTTCACAAGTAGTTCTTCTTCTTCGTCTCGTTCTTTATTCGATTTCGACATTTGGACGTCATGAGAATTCATGTGTTTGATTAATATGTATGATGATGATGATGATGATGTAGTGTGAGTCAAGAACAAGGGACTGTGACATCTTTGGTTGAAGAAAATGGGACTGTCAAAGGAGTGCACTACAAGGACAAGAGTGGTCGACTGCTGACGGCTTACGCGCCGCTCACTGTCGTCTGCGACGGTTGTTTCTCGAATTTGAGACGGTCCCTCAGCGACCCCAAGGTGACAAATTGATTTGTAATTGTGAAGCATATTATGGTTTGAGAAAATGTAAAGATGATTTTTTTTCCTGCAGGTTGAGGTCCCCTCTTATTTTGTTGCTTTTCCTCTGATGAACTGCAAGCTCCCGAATGAAAATTATGCAGCTGTTGTGATAGCAGATCCTTCGCCTTTCGTCTTCTATCCTGTTAGCAGCACTGAACTTCGCTGCATGGTTGACATTCCTAGTCAGAATTTGCCTTCTGTTTCCGGTGGTGAAATGGCACATTACTTGAGAACTCGGGTGGCTCCTCAGGTACATCTATAAATCCGATTCATTTATCCGACGTCCGTAGCCCCCCGACATAAATTTCTGCGTTTCAGGTTTTCCCTCAACTGTACACCGCTTTTGTGTCTGCAATAGAGAAGAAGGATAACATAAGAGTGATGCAGAACAAGATCATGGCAGCCGCCCCGCGCCGGATTCCCGGTGCGCTTTTGATCGGTGACGCACTCAACGCGCGTCACGCTTTAACCGGAGGGGGCATGACTGTGGCGCTATCGGATGTTGTTCTACTCAGGGACCTTCTGAGACCCTTGCATGATCTATCCGATGCATCCGCCGTTTGCGAATATCTCGAGTCCTTTTACACATTGAGGAAGGTAAGCTAGACTCCGTGTTCCATATAAGTTAACGACGATGAAGAAAATGACGTGATTTCGTTCGCGATTTAACCGCATTGCAGCCGATGTCGTCTACAATCAACACGCTGGCTAATGTCCTACAGAAGGTGTTCAGGGCATCCTCTGATCCTACAATGCAAGACGTGCAGCATGCATTTTTTGGGTACTTGAGACTTGGAGGGACATTTTCACATGGAGTCTCGGCTATGCTCTCCGGTTTATGGCCTCGTCCGCTAGGTTTAGCCTTTCATTTCCTCGCCATAGCAACATACGGTGTCGGCCGGCTGTTACTTCCGTTCCCGACTCCGAAACGCTTGTGGAACGGAACTAAACTCCTTTGGGTCGGTATCTCCGCTACAGTTCTTATACAACACGAACACGATACGAACACCGATACTAATGTGTAACTTGTTCTTCATGTGTTGCTTTTTCAGGTTGCATTAAGTATTCTTTTGCCCTTCATATGGTCCGAAGGAGTGAGAAAAATGTTCTTCCCCCTAACTGTGCCTGCATACTATAGGACTCCCCCCGCCAATAATAAGAACAGAAAAGTATGAGAAGAAACTTCGTGGATTTATCGACCACCATATAATATCTATGTAATTTCAGTTCTTTTTTATAATAAAGTTTTTATATATATAGTATCAATGGCTTTTAATAATTATTTCTTTAAGGCATATCATAACGGCATGAGAAGTTTAACGATAGAGATATAAAAACTCAATTTATAAATTTGAGTGAGTAAATTGAAAATTTTAAAGGTACGATGAGTAAAGTGAGAATCGTATGAAAGTTTAGCTACCAAATTTATAATTTACTCATATAATTTTGTACAAGACAAAAAGGGAGATCCTTGGACTTTTGAAGAAAAAAAATCAATGTGATTATAGTATTATTTTTTTCTTTTATATTATCATTCAGTTTAAAAAATAAAGTAAATGTGAACTTTTAACTAATATTTTTTGTTGTTGACCATTAAGATATTGGCATAACAATTCTCGATGTTGATGTGATAGTTCATGGTGACGACATAACATTCTAGTGTGATAGAGTAACTCTAACATGACAGATAAAATGTCGACCGTCACGTCAGTATCGTAAACTGACAAATTAGTATTGAAATAATGAACGATAAAAAATATTAATTAAAGAGTCACATTAGATAACAGAAAAAATAACACGATGACTATATTGATTCATTTTAAAAAAATACAAGTACCTCTGTTACATTTTTATCGCACAAAAAGAGTGAGTCATCTCGTACCAGATGGCACAAAAAGAGTGAGTCATCTCGTACCAGATGGCACAAATATGTTAACGAATAAGGCATTATAATATTGGGATCTTATATGGATGTAGGTACGTTCTATTTTTTTATATAATTTATGAAGCCAAGAAAACATTTCCCAAAACGTATATAATGCAATAATTCTAGGGGAAATAACAAAATTTATCACTTAAATTTACTTTCTCTCTCTTTTTACTCACTGAATTTTAAAAGTTTTCAATTTCTTCTCTCAATTTATCACATTAGATTTTTTGGTCACTGAAATTTACATCTCTCCTTTATTTTGGTCACCCCGCCGTTAAATAATTAACGACGTTAAAAAATGACATCATTTGAAAAAAAATTCATCAAAACGACATCGTTTTGCATCTATATAACTGCTCGTTTTAAAGTCGTTAACTATTTAACAGTCGAGTGATAAAAAGCCTAATATATTAAGATTAATAAGAAAAATAAAAAGATTTAAAATACAACCGTGAAATAAGAAAATAAAATTCGATTATCAAATTTGTAATTTATCATAATTTATAAAAAAAAAAGTGCATAAAAATTATTTTTGAAAAATATCTGTTGGTGAATGTAAAGTGATTTTTCAAGGAAATTTACATAAAATTATTACCTAAATCATACCATAACATTTTTTTTATAAAAAAAGACAACATTTATTTGAGAAATTTAAATATATAAAATGAATTATTAGCATAAATGAATTTGATTATATATATATATATATAATAAAATTGATATAAAGTCATTATTCTACTAATCTTATGTGTCTCAAAATTGGAACAAAAAATGTTAAATTAAGCTTTTCTTTGCATTTTAGGATAATTTTTAAGATAAACTACATTAATAATTATTTAATTATGAAATTTTTAATTCAATTTTTGATTCTTTAATTTTATCAATCAGATTACTTAATTATTTAAATAATTTTAATCAAATTATTAATTGTTAACACGAAAATGACGATGTGATAGTTAAAAAATTTAGATTTAATAATCACTTTTACTCTTGCAGTAAACTAAGACTCTAACTACTTTGAAAACCCATGCTACGTCCCCACTCGACAAAGGACTCCCACAAGCCCCTAACAAACGAGCAATCTACAAGTAAATGATCAACCTCTTCCAACCCACTAACCTTCTTACACCGAACCACCTCTGCAAGACTTATCCTTTCGTCGATAGCTAGCCTGTACAGCCTAGGGAAAGAACACCTCGGTGCTCTTTCCCACACCACAAATCAATCCAAAAAATAATAACTTTCCCATCTTCCACAAACCAACCCCACTTATCTAGACCAATTCCTTACAATACCCTTCCGAAGCAAGGGCATCTTATTACTCATCGAACAATGCATAAGGCCATTATCTATCTGATTACCATACTTTGAAACTATTACTTTTCTTCATAGTGCTTTTCTTTCCGACCCAAATCTCCAACTCTACTTGGCCAACAAAGCTTGATTCTTTGTTTTTAAGTCAATCACCCAGCGCCTCCTTTCTCCCGAGACAGACAAACCCTCCTCCAACTTACTCTAGCCATCCTATTCTTCCCCATCGACCCTCCCTATAATAACATATGAAGAGCCTCTGTCACAGCAATAAAAGGAAACGGGGATAATGGGTCACCTTGACGAAGCCCCTTCTTCAAAGAAAACTCCTTAGTGGGGGACCCATTAAGTAAAACAGAAACCTTAGCCGATGAAACACACTCTAAAGTCCATCCCCTCCACTTCCTGCCGAAGCCCAACTTCTCCAGAACCATCAACAAAAAATCCCACCCAACACAATCATATGCCTTCGAAAAATTTAACTTCAAAACAATACCCCCCAACCAACCGATCTTCTGACATTGAATGGATGATCTCATTAGCTATCATAATGAAGGTTATAGTTTGGGGATGAAATTGAAATGTTCAAAAGTTTGAGGATTAATTTAGAATGATAATCATAGTTTAGAGATGAAATTGAAATAATTAAAAGTTTAGAGACCAATTTAAAATGAGAGTCCTACTTTGAGGACATACAATAAAATTAACTCTTAAACTATTAAAAAAATATTAATAATAAGAGATCAATAATGTAGTTACCCTAACTTTTAATTATTGATATGGATATGGATGTGGGTATAAGATATTCTGATTCACGATTAGAAGTTATTTAAATCGAGTCAGTGGCAGCCAAGGGAAGAGTCTAATTTTTTTATATTAATTATTTATTTTATTGATGATGTCTATTTTAAAATTTATCATGTTTATCTTAAAATCTAATTTTTTTTTATTAATTACTTATTTTATTAATAATATTTATTTTAAAATTTTATTTATATTATCTTATTTTTGGATCCACCACTTGTGGCAGCCGCTTGATGGTGATGGTTGTCCCTTGATGCAACGCAAAAGCCATTTGCTAGTCAAACTCACAGCCAGTTGACACCGACAGAAGCCATGCATGAACGAAGACGATAACCGTAAATTGCTCATTTAAATAAGTAGGCTCTGAATTGGTGGTTGAGGCTGATATTATTAATTACTCTCTCAAAATATATATTATTATTATTATTCATGCCATACCTGTATAAATTCTGACATGTAACTTGTTGAATTAAATAAAGCATCCTCCACTTGTTAATCAATCGTCAATGTCAGAACACGCATACCAAAATAATTCAGAACACTATTTTGACTGAATTAGGATCTTTTCAGAAAGATGGTAAATGTTAGAGGATTAAGAACGTGATTTACACAAAATATGTTATCATGGAGACTGGAGTATATAGTCGGAGTCGAAGGTGTTGTAGCTTGTATTTTTAGTGAGAATTAGGGGACTGAGAAAGCTTAAAAGACCAGCTTCCATGGAGGTTCCAAATGGGAATTGTGGAAACAAAAATGGAAACTTTGAGGCTCTTGGGACGACGGATATCATCATCGTCGGAGCTGGTGTCGCCGGTGCTTCTCTTGCCTATTCTCTTGGAAAGGTCCAAATATGACAATATATGTATATATATATATATATACATGCGTCATAGTGTCATCATCGCAATATGTATAGGTTACACTTACTTGGTTGCATGTTGCAGGATGGACGTCGAGTGCGAGTGATCGAGAGGGACTTAAACGAGCCCAACAGAGTCATGGGTGAAGTTCTAATGCCGGGGGGATACCTCAAGTTGATTGAGTTAGGCCTCCAGGGTAATTAAACAAGAAAAACCGCAGATTTTAAGATATAATGTTATGATTCGATTCATGGTGTCGCGGTGATCTTGAAAAACGTTACAACGCTAGTGTTAGACTGCGTTATGATATATCGTTGTTTCTTTGACAATTACAGTTGCACTGCAGATTGTGTTGATGAGATTGATGCCCAGAGAATTCTGGGTTACGTTCTATACAAGGATAGAAAGGAAGTCCCCATAAATTTTCCTCTGCAAAATTATCAGTCCCATGTGGCTGGAAGACTCTTTCACAATGGTCGTTTCGTTCAAAGGTTGAGGAACAAAGCCGCATCTCTTCACAAGTATTTCATCTTCTTCGTCTCGGTCTTTATTCGATTTCAACATTTGATGCCACAAAAATTCATGTGTTTGATGATATGTATGATGATAATGTAGTGTAAGTCTAGAACAAGGGACAGTGACGTCCCTGATCGAAGAAAATGGGACTGTCAGAGGAGTGCACTACAAAGACAAGAGTGGTGATCGACTGCTGTCCGCGTACGCTCCGCTCACCGTCGTCTGCAACGGCTATTTGTCGAATTTGAGACGATCTCTCTGCAATCCCAAGGTGAAAAAAGCTTCAAATTCTATGCTTTGAGCATATATATATATTTATATATACATCCCGTGACCTCTGTTTTGAAAATCGGATCGAACCGGCCGGTTCAACCAGAAATCGTTGTTTAGTCCGATTCAATTTAAACTGGTTAAACCGCTATTAGTGAACCGGCTAAAACCGTTCGAATCGAACCGACTGAAATCCGGAAAAAATCGGGGAAAACTGAGTATTGCTGAGCTCGACTCGAACTTGAAAACTTTAAAAGTAAGCTCAACTCAACCCAAACTCACAAGCTAAAAATTATCAAGTTCAACTCAAACTCGAAATATAATATTGAAACTTGAACTCAAAAAAGCTTGAACTCAAAAAAAATTAGAAGCTCAATTGAAGCCTAAAATTCGAGCTTGATTGAAGTGAAAGAATAGTTCACTCAATGCTCACCAAAAGCCTCCATGATTTTGAATGCCAAATTACCTCTATTATTTATAGAAGTTAGTTGTGATGCGCTTCTATGTTTCTTAGCAATGTGAGATTATTTTGTTCTCATATTTTTACTCTTTAGACTTTTGGGATGTTCTTCTATGTTTCTTAGTCATGTGAGATTGTTTTTAAAAAAAATTAAACCAAACAATATCATTTTGTAATGATTTTTTAACCCTAAATTTATTTTTTAATTATAGTTATATAATTATATTTAATATTTAATATGTTTTATCTTAAATATTATGTTGTAGTTAATTTGAATCATTTTGTTTCACTTGATTTTATGGTTTTTAACTTATATATGTTATGACTTGCTTTGAATATGACTTGTGATATAAAAAATTATTTTTTATTAAATATTTTTGGTATTTTTATTTGATTTTTTAAATAATTATGACGTCGTCCGGTTCTTTCGACCGGTCGGATCGGTTTGACCGGTTGAACCAGTGAACCGGTAGCATGACCGGTTCGCTAACCGGTCCGGTTCTAAAAACCATTAAAAAGATACGGACCCTCAACCCTAAACGCCTACTATTAAAATTTATAAAATGATAACTCGACTATAATACATTGTTTTGTTGAGTTCTCATATATTCATGTGTTTCAAACTTATTTTTTTCTGTTAAAATAGTGGCGGCTGTTTGAACCAGACGTTAACTTGTTGATTGAGATGCGATAAGATCTGATACCATAACCGTTTGAGTTGTATTTTGTGGATCGACTTTCATTTTACATTATACTGTGAGTCAGTGCTTGAAACATTATTCCGTCGAGTGAGTACTTGAAAGAAATGACGGTGTGTAAACATCATTAAAATATGATTTTATCATATTGCAATCAACATGGTAACATCCATCTCAGACGACCATCAATTTTTTAATAAATAAAGACGATTTTGGAACATATGAATAGTTGTGTAATCATTTTATAACTTTTAATAGTAGGAGAATCAACGGAACAATACCCTATCATCTGAATCGTTTTATAACTTTTAATAGTCGGTGACTCAACAAAATAACGCACTAGATCGGAGCACCATTTGTGTGTATATAAAGGTCTTGATTATTTCTGCAGGTTGATGTGCCCTCTTATTTTGTTGGTTTAGTTCTGACTGGCTGTAAACTTCCGAATGAAAACTATGGAGGTGTTATAATAGCCGATCCTTCACCTATAGTGTTTTATCCGATTAGCAGCACTGAAATTCGCTGCATGGTGGATGTTCCTAGTCAAAATTTACCCTCTCTTTCCAATGGTGAAATGAGCCATTACTTGAAGAACCTGGTAGCTGCCAAGGTATTTGGATCTTACTCTAATTGATTCATCAGGTGAATTTGGGTGAATCTGCGGATTGGATTAACAATATGGTTCATACATTTCAGGTTATACCAGAACTGCGCACCGCCTTTGTAACTGCAATAGAGGAGAAGGATAACATAAGAGTAATGGCAAACAAAATCATGGCTGCTCGTCCGCGACCGACTCCCGGTGCACTTCTGATCGGCGATGCACTCAATATGCGGCACGCTTTGACCGGCGGTGGAATGACTGTCGCGTTATCGGATGTTGTTTTACTCAGGGATCTTCTGAGACCGTTGCACGACCTATCCGACGCATCATCGACGTACGAATATCTCGAATCCTTTTACGTCCTGAGGAAGGTACTACTGCAATTTCATGTTTGATATGCATTTTGAAAGTGAAGGACAATGAAGAAAATGCTCTAATCTTGCAGCCGATGTCATCTACAATAAACACGCTGGCTAATGTCATGCAGAAGATGTTCAGCGCCTCGTCTGATCCTGCGATCGAGCACATTCAGCAGTCATGTTTAGGGTATCTGAGACTCGGTGTGTTTGCACATGGACTATCGGCGGTGCACTCCGGTTTATCGCCTCGGCCGTTAAGCTTGGCGTTTCATCTCTTGGCCATGGCGATATACGGTGTTTGCCGATTGTTACTCCCGTTTCCTTCTCCCAAACGCCTGTGGAATGCAGCTAAACTCCTTTGGGTCAGTTTTCCTACTAAACAGAGGAATGGACGTACGATTTTATGCGGAACGAACCGCAAACATGATATAAATATATGGATTACCAATACCATTTTTGTATTTTTTGTGTTTCAGGTTGGATCAAGCATTGTTCTTCCTTTTATACAGTCTGAAGGAGTGAGACAGATGTTCTTCCCTCTAACTGTGCCCTCATATTACAGAACTCCTCCGGAGACAAGGACAGAAAAGTATGAGAAGAAACTCCATGGATTAATATAAGAAACATATGTTGTTGGTAGCTAGTTGTTCGAATCTGAGATCTCGATCGTCATTCAACATCAACTTAACTCGGTCGCGAATTGTGTAAGATTATGTTACTCGTTTACTATGTTATAAAGAACCCTAAAACTTGCAATGTATTTGGACAATGTCTAAATGTCATTTTATGTATGTATTTTGGTCAAGCTTGAAGAATTCCACAAGTGTAAGCATATGTTCTACTAATAGTTTCCATATTACTTTTGTGAGTTAATTGCAACATATAACCCCAAACTATGACTTTTATTTTAAATTGGTGCCTAAAATTTTGAACATTTTAATTTCATCCCTAAACTACGACTCTCATTCTAAATTAGTTCCCAAAATTTTGAACATCTCAAATTCAACCTCAAACTATGACCCTTGACATACGTTCTTTTGGTAATTTTTTTGGTTAAATTTATTAATTTATGTTTATATTAAGCTCTATATAGTATTAATAGATTTTACCTATAATTAAGATAAGTTATACATTTCAGTGAGCTTAACGAACAAAGAGAAAAGCATCGAGCTTAACGAGCAACGAACTTAATGAGCAACGAAGTCGAGCAACAAAATTTTTTAACGAGCACAAGTTAAATACTGTCCAACTCGCTCGATAAGCACTCTTAATATATATATATATATATATATATATATATATATATATATATATATATATATATATATATATAGAAAAGCGGACAAGTGTCCAAGATAAGAACACCAATTTCCCAGGAAGAATACAACGTATACAGCCCCAATGCACTCTAAGATATAAAATGTTGTTATCTTTAAAAAAAAGAAAGTTTCAATGGATTAAATTTATTATCTATAATTTTTTATCACTGTTTTATTAATTTTAAATATTTATTATTATTGAAAATTGGTCATAAATAGTTAAAAAAATGAATTATGTGATCTAATTTCCAAATCTTATATGATGAGCATAGGTAATGAAATGACAATAAGTTTGTACTCTAATACCCCACAATTACAAGCACCAATAAGATGAACATTAAACTAAGAAATGTCGTACTACCAAGCAACTTAGATGATAAAAGAATCATTGTTATTTTTCGAGATCTCGGGTTCGAATATCAGAAATGTCAAGGATATGTTAAATGGTTAAGAGTTATCTTTGAATATATAATATATTTTACTTATCTCATATTAATCGAAAAAATAAAAAAAATTAAGAAATGTCTATAATTATCAATATATGTGTATATATTAGCCACACATAATTCATATACTATACAAGGCTATGCCGACCATTTTCTTTAGTTCATGACTATAAGAAATCACATAAATATTGGGTATGCTTTGCGTGTATCTATTCTCTTAATATATATATATTATATTATGTCCATTTGGACCAATTCCAAAGTCACAAAGTCGGTCCATGCATTAAACATTTCACACTATAAGTTGCCACGTTATTTTAAAATGTGTAATTAAGAGGGTAAATTATAAATTTAGTATCTAAACTACCAGTTTTGAAAGTTTTAGTACTTAAATTTTCATTTTTTTTCAAAATCATATTTAACGGTTGTTTTTTGTTTCGCTTTTGTACCTTGTTGTTAAAACCTTAACAGGTGATCTAACGTGGCACCTCTTTTATGAGTAAATTATATAATTCTTCACTCAACTATCTTCTCACTCCTATTTTGATCACTAAAGTTTGATTTTTTTTTAATTTAATTACTTAACTTTTAAATTACTCCTGATTTAATCACTATAATTTTCAAATTTAATTTTTTATTTTTAATCATATATTAATAAAATAATAATAAAAATGTCATGTCACAAAATTATTAATAAAATCCATTAAAAATGTAGTACCATTAAGTTTTTAACGATGAGGTACTAAAATGAAACAAAAACTAAATGTTAAGTATAGTTTTAAAAAACTTAAAAGTATAAATACTAAAATAGACTAAAACTGATAATTTAAATATTAAACATGTAATTTACCTTATTTAAAATATAGCAAATGTAAATTGAGGATACCAAAACTTATATCATGAATGTACTTTTGCGTTTTTTATATTTTTGTTCGACGATTACATTAATTCGATTATATATATATAGAGAGAGAAAGTTGATAGTTTTATTAAATTAAAATTACAATGAAGATTTATAAAAATAACAGTAACCCTAAAATATAATTATGACATTTTCTTATTATCATTGAGATTAAAACTAGCCACCTAAATCACCATAAATACTAAAAAAATGTTAAAAAAACTTAACTAAAAAGCTTAAACAAAATAAAGATACGAACAAATATGTATATATCAACAAACAAACCACAAAAGGGGATGAAGTTACTGAAAGACCATCGACAAATCGCAAATAAGAGCCAAGTGACGTGAGAAAACTATCCACGGATGCAAAACTCGTATCCAAATCAATCTAAGGGTCCAAAGCAGAGAAGATCATCATGATAACAAATAAATGTCATATTGATCAGTCGTAACGATATCAAATCCAAAACTGAGAAAAAAGATAAACAAAAACAACAACAAAAAACTGAGCTACTAAAAGGTAGAGAAAAACATGTCACAAAGACATAGATAAACGTGTCATGAAGACAGAGAACATGTCACAAAGACAAAACTATTTTTATTAAAAAACTAAAAAACAAAGGAAAAAAATAACTGGTGCGCGGAAACCAACATTAAAATCGATGCTGCCGTCGGTTAAACAAAATTAAAGGAAAAAAAGTTGGATTGATCAATAAAATTGACACAAGATAAACTACTCCCATGACTTTATTTTTGTGTTATGTATAAAATTTAAATTCTTTTACGTTTTATATTTTATGTTTGAAAATTGTAGATAATGTTATAAGTTTTATGTTCAAATATTCCCTTAAAATTAAAATTTTAATTTGATCATAAAATTTTCAATTGTTTCAATTTAGACTAAATTGATAGAACATGTAAATAACAATAACTAAATATGCAATTATATCAATTTTATTAACTGTCACATCGATTTTTCCTGACAAATGATTTAATTAAGAGAAAATCGCCTCAGTGACCAAAAAAAAGTTATAATATACGATTTTAACCAACTTTTTTTGGATTTGCCAAAATGACCAACAAAATCGCAACGCGAAATAAAAATCGCAACGCGATCCCCAGAATCGCAAATCAGTTTCCAGAATCGCAACGCGATTCTTGAAAATCGCGATGCGATAGTACAAATTCGCATTGCGATTTTCCATAATCGCAACGCGAATATGAAAATCGCAACGCGAACACATAAATCGCAACGCGTATCCGTAAATCGCAACGTGTATCCGTAAATCGCAACGCGTATGGGTAAATCGCAATGCGTATCCGTATATCGCAACGCGTATCCGTAAATCGCAACGCGTATCCGTAAACCGCAACGTGTATCCGTAAATCGCAACGCGTATCCGTAAATCGCAATGCGTATCCGTAAATCGCAACGCGTATCCGTAAATCGCAACGATAATCCGTAAATCGCAACGCGTATCCGTAAATCGCAACGATAATCCGTAAATCGCAACGAGAATCTGTAAATCGCAACGATAATCCGTAAATCGCAACGAGAATCTGTAAATCACAACACTGAAATTTTGGGTATATAACACTGAAATCATAAACTAAATCCCTAAATCGCAACTCATTCCATCTCCATCTATCACTCTCTCCGGCGACATCCGTTCCTATATCCAACGACATCCTTCCCCATCCGGCAACAGGTCTTAGTTTCGCATCTCGTTTGTTTAGTTACAACCATGAAATCATCTAATGTTGATCATGTTTGGATAGATTTGTGTTTTGGAGGGTCATGGGATAATGTTAATGGTGTTTTACAATATATGCCTTTACCCATAAATCTTCAACTAAAATTGTCTTTACAAAAGTTAACTTATGAAACTCTAATGCTACGTGTTTCAAATAAATTGAATTTAGAGCCCCTAAGTGGATTTAGGCTATCTTATCAGAGAAATGGTAAAGTTTATTTGTTAACCGACAATGAAGATGTTGAACGATTCATTGCTTACATTAGTGTTTCACAAGATGATGTTACATTGTATGTTGTTGAACCTAGAAGTAGTATTGTTGGGTCAGTAGCGGGTAGTAATCAACTAAGTTTTTCTCAAAACCCACAACCTTTCTCTAATCCAAATCCCAATCAACTTTCAGCACCAAATTCCGGTTTTCGTATTGACCAGTTAGACGATGATGAGCCAACAGAAAAAATTGTGAGTACTAGTCAGTATTCGAAATTTGGTCTTGGTCAATATCCGGACTTTGATATTGGTCAATACACGGATTTTGATGATGTTTCAGAAGAAGAAACAAACCATGCGTGTAATGATATTGATATTGGTCAATACCCGAATTTTGATGATGAAACAGCCGTTGCCGAAGAATGTAATGTTGATGATAATGAGGAGGAAGTTACGACTGTGAATGAACATGTTGAACATCCATTCTGTAATTCATATAATCCTGAAGAAGAAAAGAAGAAGAAAAAGTCCCCGAAGAAAAGAAAATGCCACGGGCGTATAACTGGAATATGCCAGAATTACTTCAGATACTGGAAGAAGAGTTGATAAAGAAAGCAGTTGATTGTTACACAAAAGTTATTCGTATCAAGAAAGATGATTGTTTGATACAAAGGAAGACTTGAAGATAGCTTTATATACGAAATGTGTGGAAGATGGCTATCAACTAAAAGTTAACAAATCAAGCAAAGATCGTTTCGAAACAAGGTGTATGATTGACAAAAACTGTACGTGGCGTATGATTGCAAAGAGAATAAAAGATTGCAAAATGTTTCAAGTTAGGACTTTTATTGATAAACATACATGTTCAAGAACCCAAGTTTTTCCTCACCATAGACAGGCAAACAAAAAGGTGTTGGGTGGTTTTCTGGCTGAGTTAATGTTTTTGAATGGCAGGGTATATCGGGGACATGAAATTATGACTGACATGAATGCTCGGTTCAAGATTAGTATATCATATTCTCAAGCTTGGAGAGCCAAATGTTATGCCTTGGAATTGTTGAGGGGGTCGCCAGAAGCATCGTTTGCCCAACTGCCGGCTTATTGTCACAATTTAAAGCTGAAAAATCCTGGGTCGGTAACTCATATCAAAACAGATAGAGATGGACGCTTTGAGTTGCTGTTTATCGCCATTGGTGCTACGGTTAGTAAATCAATATAATTTTGTTGACTCATTTTTGTTAGTTACATGCATTTCACATTTAAATGATTATATTTCTTGTGTATATTATTTTGTAGATTCGTTCGTTTATTACTTGCATGCGCCCAGTTATTATAGTTGACGGAGCACATTTGAAAGGTCGATACCTTGGAGTAAACTTATTAGCAGTAGCCATGGATGCTAACAATGGGATATTGCCAATAGCTTACGGGGTTGGCAAATCTGAAACCTCTGATTCATGGACATGGTTTATGGGGCATCTTAGGGATTGCATAGGTCCTATTAGCAATCTGACAATCATATCCGATAGGGCAAACTCAATTGACAACGCTGTTAGAAGGTGTTTCCCAGATGCTTTTCATGGACTTTGTGGTGTTCATTTGTATAGAAATCTAAAATCAAGGTCTGCTGGTATAAAAAAGCACAAATGGACATACTGGAAGGCTGTAAAAGCTTATCGGGAAGTGGATTTCAATAAGCATATAAATTGTTTAAGACGTGTTTTGCCTCAGTGTGCTCAAACACTAGAAGATGTCGGGTTTGAAAGATGGTCAAGAGTACATCAACTTGGAGCAAGATATGGTTTCATGACGTCTAATAGTGCAGAATCAATCAACGCTCTAAGTCGTCATTCCCGGAAATTACCCATTACTATGTTAATGGAGTTTTTTCGAGCCTCTATTCAACAGTGGTACTACAAGAAAAGAAACCATGCAGGTATTATTTCTTTGAATTCGTAACTTATCATTTATATATTTTACTAAGTATTGTTTATTTAAATTTACAGGAACATTGGAACATCGTGTTACACCATGGACTGAAAAAAAGATAACGAAACGTGTTGTGAAGTCAACGTCATGGAGAGTTGAACCATGTTCAAACACTTTGTTTCAAGTACTGGATAATAACTTAAATGGGCTAGTCGATCTAAATGCAAAGACGTGTAGTTGTATGAAATGGCAAACATCTGGTTATCCGTGTGGCCATGTTATAAAAGTTGCTCTTCATTTAAACCAAGATGATTCAAGCGCATACGCTATGGATTGCTACACTACAGAAGTTTATCGACAGACTTATGCCGAGATTGTCTACCCTATTCCACATCCTTCTGAGTGGGACATACCAGATGACTTACAAACAGTTTTGCCACCAGCCATGGACAGAAGGCTACCTGGCCGACCAAAAAGTCACGATCGTATACCGTCTAAGGGTGAAGAGAAGAAGAGATCGACATGTAGTCGGTGCAAGGAAAGTGGTCATACAAGGTTGACATGTGGATCACCAGTGCCATCAAATCATCTTTTCCTCTACCAAAATATGGATCCTCATCAAAATCCAAAGCTCATATGGTGTGAACTTTGTATTATGTAAACGTTGTTATTCAGTTGTATTATGTAAACGTTTTAACATTTAACATTTTATGTGTATTATGTAAACGTTGCCATCAAAAGCTCATATGCAAACGTTGTATTATGTGGATTTTATGTGTGAACTTTTAACATTTTCAGTTGAATTAATGACTCAGGCCAACCATTTTGACTTAACCAACTCTTGTTATTCAGTTGTTATCACTATTAGGCATGCATTTGACTATCGCAACACGGAAAATACAATCGCAACGCGAAATGAAAATCCCAACATGAAAATCGCAATGCGGAAATGAAAATCGCAACGAGAGAATCGCAATGCGAAATGAAAATCGCAATGCGAAATGAAAATCGCAACGAGAGAATCGCAATGCGAAATGAAAATCGCAATGCGAAATGAAAATCGCAACGAGAGAATCGCAATGCGAAATGAAAATCGCAATGCGAAATTAAAATCGCAATACGAAATGAAAATCGCAATGCGAAATGAAAATCGCAATGCGAAATGAAAATCGCAACGAAAGAATCGCAATGCGAAATGAAAATCGCAATGCGAAATGAAAATCGCAACGAGATAATCGCAATGCGAAATTATAAACGCATTGCGATTTTCATTTCCGCATTGCGATTTTCATTTCGCATTGCGATTCTCTCGTTGCGATTTTCATTTCGCATTGCGATTTTCATTTCGCATTGCGATAGTCATTTTTGCCTTCAACATAATGCAGATTGAAATCAACAAAATCAACCATTACATTTCAATCAATTAAACAAGCACAAATAAGAATTATGTTCGCATCAATTACACAAATCAACTTTTACAAATCATCTTTTACAAATCAATTAAACAATCAAAAATTGAATCAACTTTTACAAATCAATTAAACAATCAAAAAACAATCAATTAAACTATTGAATCAACTTTTGCAGCTCGACATCATTTTCACGCAGTTCACTTCTGAGATTAACCTGCAGAAACCAAACATTTGTTCAAACAACACTTTCTACGCAAATTATTGAATTCTAATTACTTAACCAAACATTTTCATTTATAAGTATATAAACTTACCAATTGTTTATGGACATTTTTATAACGCGGATGCAGGTAGGCAGCGTCTCGTATATATCGATTTAGCCATATAATGCCGAAACCACAAGCCTACTGCAGCTTTATCTCTATCGGTGGGAGGTAGATACTTGATGCTTCCCGTCGTCAAACGCTCCAACGCCAAGCATACGAGAGGACCACAATCTCCTCTGGCTCCGCTCGTTTGTTGTGGCGCGGTCTCGTCTCTAATAACTGTAATATTGAGCTTCTTTGGCTTCTTGTTTCCAGAACGAGTCCAATAATTGATCGCATCCAAGAATTTAGCCAAATGAGAGCTCCATCCCTTAATAACATCTCTTAAATCAGCCAATGATATGTAATTTATCATGCTGTCATACACTATTGTCTTAAGGGATGGGAGCTGAAGCTCGACGAGAATCCAATGTTTACGTTCCAAAACAGGGATAAACACCTGCAATCATAAGTAATAATTCATTCATTTGCGCACTTATTTCA
This sequence comes from Hibiscus syriacus, assembly GCF_006381635.1. Taxonomy (NCBI): domain Eukaryota; kingdom Viridiplantae; phylum Streptophyta; class Magnoliopsida; order Malvales; family Malvaceae; genus Hibiscus; species Hibiscus syriacus. The sequence continues at coordinate 145,231 of NW_024063393.1, read as the reverse complement.
TAAAACCTTTAAACTCAATCTAAAATAAATACTAACCTTATCGACCTCCCACCATGCAGGATAAAGTTTAGCTTGTCCATTGCCCAAATCAAATGATTCATCTCGTGCATTCTTCAAGTGAACGGCGTGAAAAGACGTCGGCATTATTGTATATCGTATATTTTTATTTTTCTTAAGTTTTCTTATTATTAGAAGACGTGTCACCCACGCATCGATATGCTGTTTTACAAAAAAAGACATATATTAGTGACTTACATAAATTTAAAAAAAAAATTAATCAAATTGAAATATAAGAAAAATATAAGACTTACCCCCCCATCGAAATAGCCATTGTCTTCGACCCCTAATAATACGCCCCACCAAGGCCGTTCAAGCAACAAAAAGATATCATCGGTGAGCTTGCATATGTCAGTGAAACACCCCTTGCTCCGCTCATGTAGATAAAAATCAACTGCGGTCTTAGCCCAAAGGGTGTTATCCAAAATTGTGTCCGGTAGTTGTTCCCTCTCCTCTTCAGATACCGGTATGGTACTGGCCGGTAACTCATACGAGAGCCAACTCTCATCCATCATGTCCGGAACCGGTGGGGGTTTCTCAATACTTCGATATATTACCCCATGTGAATCGGGCTCTGGAATGGTGGGAGGGACCTCTTCAACGATGACAGTTGCCTCTTGAACGGTGGGAGGGGACTCTCGAGGAATGATATGGGGGGCCTCTTCAACGATAGGAGTGGACTCTTGAGGGATGACAGGCGAGTCGGGCTTCTTCTTGCGGTGTCTTCGCACTATTGGGGTGTACGGAGACTTAATAGCACGTGCACGCTGTCTGATGCGTGAACTCCGTCGTGCAAGCATAACCCGACGTAAAGCATCCACTCTATCGGGCCGCTAAATAATTAAATACAAAAATCAGTAAATAAACAGACATGATATTTAAACAGTGAAAACAAAGACAAATATGTTTCAAACTTGCATTGTATTCACCCAAGTCATTATTCTATCATAGTTCACAAAATGCATCAGATAACAAAGAAAAATATGTTTCAAACTAATACCCTGAAGTTAGTATTTGTCTTTGATTTGTCTATTGGTTGAAGTAATGCAATCCATTCAAGTTTCAATTTGCAGAAGAAGAAATAGTTTACTTTCGCAACACGAAACTTAAAATCGCAACGCGAAACCAAAATCGCAACGCGAAATGAAAATCGCAACGACAGAATCGCAACGCGAAATGAAAATCGCAACGAAAGAATCGCAACGCGAAATGAAATCGCAATGCGATTTTGGTTTCGCGTTGCGATCTTGTCGTTGCGATTTTGGTTTCGCGTTGCGATTCTGTCGTTGCGATTTTCATTTCGCGTTGCGATTTTGGTTTCGCGTTGCGATTTTAAGTTTCGTGTTGCGAAAGTAAACTATAAATTCTTCTGCAAATTGAAACTTGAATGGATAAATTTACTTTCAACCAAAAGACAAAACAAAGACAAATACTATTTCACAGTGTTAAAGAATACACAGTTTAGCAGAATTGGCAGCAACCGAACAAATTTACTTTCAACCAAAAGACAAAACAAAGACAAATACTATTTCACAGTGTTAAAGAATACACAGTTTAGCAGAATTGGCAGCAACCGAACAAATTTACTTTCAACCAAAAGACAAAACAAAGACAAATATATTTCACAGTGTTAAAGAATACACAGTTTAGCAGAATTGGCAGCAACCGAACAAATTTACTTTCAACCAAAAGACAAAACAAAGACAAATACTATTTCACAGTGTTAAAGAATACACAGTTTAGCAGAATTGGCAGCAACCGAATAAATTTACTAAGCAATCTAAGTGAAATGGCTAATCTAAGTGAAATTACGAGTAAATTTATCATTAAGTTAAATATGGAAAATCTTAAACTTACCTCGTTGCGTAGAGTATGAACCTCATTCTGCAACGATACTATCATCTCACGTAGAGCGGCAACCTCACCACGTAAAGTTGACACCTCCACACGCCATGCACCATCGTTATCGCGTAGAGTACCGATCTCCTCACGCAAGGCATTGACCTCATCACGTAACTCCCTTGACTCATCCCGTTGAGGTGGAGGTGGAGAACAGGGAGATAGGAGTCGTGGCATCTTTGCCGGTCGCCTATCATGAGGTGATGGTGGAGAAGAGGCTCGATGATGTGACGGGATAGGTGATGGCTCTCGTTCTAGAGGTGTATAGTCGTCACGATCGGGTGATGGCTCTAGGTGAGGTGATGGCTCTCGAATTGGAGGAAGTGGATGCTGCTCATCATCCGTGCCATCAAAAAAACTCTGACTAGCTTGCCACCAATCAGTGGCAAGCTCTTCCTCCGTGGGTGACAGTCTTTGTAATGGAATGTTGGCCTCCTAAAATATAAAAACTCAAACAAAGTTAAACGTCTACTATTAATAACTTGTTTATATATTATATGAAAGTATTTGTGTTAACTTACATTATTTATTGTGGCATATGGTATTAAGTCTTCCCAATCCAACAGAGTTTTCCTCTTCCAGGAAATAGCCCTGGGAATATCATTTGACGTTTTTATTGCATATGTACGCATGCTGGGGAAAGCCTCGAATATCCAAATCTACAAACAATATAATAACAAAATTAGTAATTGTTAAATAATTAATTATAATTTTAGAAACATTATATAGAAATTCTTACCTTAAAGGCCCAAACAAAGCCTGACAAAGTGTATTTGGACCCATCGCCCCGCAAACTTTTGCGGTCATCAAAGGCAGACGACAACTTAGTCCAGGTAGCTTTCCATATATACGAACCCCACGGAAACAGATTCCATGCATTCAGGTCCTCTACCAATATTATTAGCTCCCGATGAATAGGTTGTCTGGCCTCTCTGCCTAAAAAGCCGGCATACACAAGTAGTAGAAGGCATACTCGGACAACATCGACGTCTTCCATCCGAGTGAAACCAGCTTTCTTATTAAATAATTTCTTCAGGTCGTCGACATGTAGGTTCGGCTTCTCCATTGACTCATCCGGAAAAACCCGGGATAACCATGATGGGCGGGCGATATGACGAGTGTACCGGCCTACATCATCGTGTCCGAATCGTAGACCAGTGATTAAGCAGAACTCCTTCCGCCCAAAGCAAGTATACGCTGGTGGAAAATGAAACCATATCTCTTCCTCACCACTTTGTATACTGTCGGGTAGATTTGATGTCATGGTCTGAAGCCACAAATGGGTCAAATTAGCATCTCCACCCGGATGCTGTACTCTCAGCCATGGCCCGAAGCAGGTTTCCTCAAACAATTGTCTTTGAGCAGGTGAAAGCTTCTTTGCAATTGTAGTGGCCAGGCTGACTTTATTTCTCAAGGTCAATTGAGCCGAAAAAAATTTCTACAAAAACAATAAACATACCAAGTTAGATATACCAAAAACTACACTGTGAAGATATACCAAAAACAATAAACATAAAAAGTAGTAGTTTATTCTTGAAACTAAAATTTGCAACACTGTTTTGTCTTTTGGTTGAAATGAAAATCGCAACGAGAGAATCGCAACGCGAGATGACAATCGCAACGAGAGAATCACAACGCGAAATGAAAATCGCAACGAGAGAATCGCAACGCGAAATGAAAATCGCAATGCGATTTTGGTTTCGCGTTGCGATTCTCTCGTTGCGATTTCCATTTCGCGTTGCGATTCTCTCGTTGCGACAGTCATTCTCTCGTTGCGATTTTCATTTATCTCGTTGCGACTCTTCTGCAAATTGAAACTTGAATGGATTGCATTACTTCAACCAAAAGACAGAACAAAGACAAAGACAAATACTAACTTGAAAATCGCAACGAGAGAATAGCAACGCGAAATGAAAATCGCAACGACAGAATCGTAACGCGAAATGAAATCTAAGTGAAATGGTTAATCTATTATTGAAATGACCAGTAAACTTATCATCAGTTTCAATATGAGAAACCTACAATAATGCAAACATTTCAAATAAAAATAATTAAAAAAACTAACCCTCGGAGGTTGATTTTCCATTTCTGAATATTGTGAGGGATTTCTGACCGTGAATGGTTGTGAGGGATTTCGCCGGAGATGGGGACGGAAATCTTCGGAGATGGGGACGGATTTCTTCGCCGTAGAGAGTGAGAGATGGAGATGGGACTGAGTTGTGATTTTAGGTTTTAGGTTATGAGTTGCGATTACGGGATTTTGTCTTAATATTCTTTTTGTAATTTGAAAATAAAATACGCGTAGCGATTATAATGGCGCTTTAAATATCGCGTTGCGATTTACGGATACGCGTTGCGATTTTATGTATTATCGTTGCGATTTACGGATACGCGTTGCGATATACGGATACGCATTGCGATTTACCCATACGCGTTGCGATTTACGGATACACGTTGCGATTTACGGATACGCGTTGCGATTTATGTGTTCGCGTTGCGATTTTCATATTCGCGTTGCGATTTTGGAAAATCGCAATGCGAATTTGTACTATCGCATCGCGATTTTCAAGAATCGCGTTGCGATTTTGGAAACTGATTTGCGATTCTGGAAACTGATTTGCGATTCTGGGGATCGCGTTGCGATTTTTATTTCGCGTTGCGATTTTGTTGGTCATTTTGGCAAATCCAAAAAAAGTTGGTTAAAATCGTATATTATAACTTTTTTTTTGTCACTGAGGCGATTTTCTCTTTAATTAATCATTTAAGTCAAGTAATTTAATTGATAAAATTAAAAGATTGACGGCCAGAATATAATGATGATAGATTTAACTGTATATGTCATCATCCCATTCAAGCTACTTATTCAATAAATGATCAAATTATGGTCTATCATCGTGCCGTTAAATCATTAACGACAGAGTGATATAATTACACTTAAAAGTAAATATTAGTGCTAAAATTGACAAAATTGAAACGTTGGTGGTATAAATGAGTCAGGGCTTAAAGGTTAGTGGTATTTGAAGTAGTTAACCCTAATAAATAATATAAATTTTATTAATAATTTATTATATTATATTATTTTAATAATATAATATAATATAATAAATTATTAATAAATTATTATATATTATTAAAATAAAAATATAATATCTTATAATATTATAATATAATTGAGTATTTTATTATAATAATATATTATTAATAAATATTAATAAATGTATTTTAAATATTTTAATAATTAATATTTTGATTAAAATGATATTAAAATATTTTATTAATATAAATTCATAAAATAAAATTATTTTGAGTATTTATTCTTTGAAGTGAAAAGTTCGCAAAATGACTTACGGAAAAGCAGACAATAAATCATTTTCCAAAAAACACAAAGGAAATTTTGTTGACCAGAAAAATATTTACGTTGACCAATCAGTTTTCCTCCAACCAAACACTAGAAAATGAGGAAAACATTTTCCAAAAAATATTTTACGTGAAACAAAAAGACCCTAAATCCAAACAATTAGACTAAAATCCAATTCTCATAACGTTTAAACTGAGGATACCAAATAATAATCAAACCCCAAAAGTTGGGGGCAGACCGTAAAGGGTCACAACTCACAAGGGCCTTGACCTACAAATTTCTAGAAAAAATAGCATTTAATCGTTCGAAAATTTTAATTAAAAATAAAAGAAGAAAACATGTCAATTTAAGTAAAAAAACATATGATGATTGATGACCCATTCAATTTTTCCACTTAGAACAACTTTTAGCATTAGTTTTGATGATTAGTCTTCCAAAGTTTGTGTTTAAGAGGTTGCTCGACTATAAGATATTGTTTTATAGAATCATTTGACTATTAAAAGTTACGAAATAATCCCTCGACTATAAGGAGTTGCTTTGTTGAATCACTGGGCTATGAAAAGGTTACAAAACAGTCACTCGACTATTCATTATGTTCTAAACTCATCATTTTCTGTTAAAAAATTAACGATCGTCTAAACTAGACGTTAACATGTAGGCTGAGATATGATAGTCGTTTGATATTGTGAGATCAAATTTTTATTATATCTCAGTCAACATGATAGCATATAACTCAAACTGTCGTCAAATTTTTAATGAATCAGAACAAGTTCAGAATATAATGAATAGTCGGGTGACCATTTTATAATTTTTAATAGTCAAGGGACTCAACAAAATGATTCCCTATCGTCAAATGATCATTTTATAACTTTTAATAGTCAAATGACTCAATGAAATAATATTCTATAATCGGGGACCATTTGTGTACTTTACCCAAATAACATATAATGACCCATTCAATGCTTTCAATTATATAATTTATAACTTCTAGACCACACCAATCAAATTCCTTTGATATAATATTCAATTTAGTCTTAGGAATTATACATATTTCCAACTTTAGTATCAAACTATTTACTATATCTACTTTGATGCGAGACCTATATAAGAACGAGAAGGATTTAAATAAAAAATATTAAACTCAAAAAATAAATTTAAACAAAATTTGACCATCGATATTTCAATTTGATCAAACAGACCATCCAACTATTTAAAAACTTCAATCAAGTCACTTGTTGTTAACAGTTAACGGAATAAGTGACGTGTCAGTTAAAATATTAAACTTGAAAAATAAATCTAAACAAAAAAATTTAATTACTTTAGAAAATAAAGTGAACTCTAAATCCAATATTCAAGGCAACGACCTGTTATAATCTCACACTTTTCCCAATTTATAATAAAATATTATATTATATTCATATGCTATATCATTAATACCACATGGAAATTCATTTTTTAATCATAAATAAACTTAAAATTAAACACTCATAAATGTTAAATTGTATATATATATATATATATATATATATATGATTAAAAAATGAATTTCCATGTGGTAGACCTGTAAACGAACCGAACGCATACGAACGGAGGTATGTTCATTTAATAAATAAACGAACACGAACATAAACGAATAAAGTTTTTTTATTCATGTTCGTTCATTAAGGAATATAGCTTGTTCATGTTCATTCATTAAGGAATATAGCTTTTTTATATTCGTTCATTTAATAAATAAACGAACACGAACGAACGAACATAAACGAACACAATAAACGAACATAAACGAACAACACAAACAAACAAAAAACTTATTCGAACACAACAAACGAATATAAAAAAAGGTAAACAACAAGAATATCAACTTAAAATTCATTATTATAACCTGCAACTCTATAGTTAATTTGTTCGAATACGACAAAAACATACATAAATCATAAATAAACTATATGAACATAATTAATAAAGTCTTAAGTTAATTTGTTCAACAAAACATTCTTCTTGAAATCCAAACAACCTTAATAATCTTCGTAACATATTCAACTTGCCCTCTGTTCGAACATAAATGAACGAACATATAATCGAACGTTCACCAACGTAAATGAACGAACGAACCTTTTGTTCATGTTTGTTCATTTAGTTAAACGAACGTAAAATCTTGTTCATGTTCATTCATTTAATAAATAAACGAACTTTCCGCCGCACGATTAATGAACAGTTCGTTGAACGTTCCGTTCATTTACAGCCTACCATGTGGTATTAATGATATAGTACATGAATATAATATAATATTCTATTATAAATTGGGAAAAGTGTGACCGGCGAAGCCAATATGTATTAAATGGGTGTCAATTTACAACTCGAAAGTCTCAACTTTTTTTACCCATATATATATATGGTTAAATTACACTGATGGCCACTTAATTATTTAAATACTTCAATCAACCCACCCGTTAGTTTCAATTTAATTGAAACATTTAAATAGTTAGGTGGTTTGTTTGATAAATTGAACCATCATTGATTAAAATGATTTTTTGACCATAATTGAGTGGTCACCGATGTAGTTTACCTAAGAAAAATGGCATACCTTTTAGAAATGTTTTATCGCCCTTTAAAAAAAATTAACCTCATATTTTAAAATATATTTAACAATAAAAAGTTTATAATTTAATTTTTTTTCATATAATTTCTAAATTTAACACCCAAAATATTCGAAGGTAAAAAATTTAATTTCTTTTAAATCGAATTCTAACTTAACCTACAAACACCTTTAATAAGTACTAAAGTAACAAAATATATAAGAGTAAACTAAGGTTTAGTACCTAACTGTCAATATTGGTCTGTTTTAATACTTAAATTTTTAATTTTTTTAAAATCATATCTAACGTTTATTTTTTATTTCATTTTAATACTCGTCGTGAAAAACTTAACGGGTTTTGTACCTAAACTAACAATTTTAGTCAGTTTAGTACCTAAACTTTTAATTTTGAACGAAGATATTAAAATGAAATAAAAACTAAATTTTAAAAATAAAATAAAAGTTTAAATATTAAATTGAATAAAACTGATAGCATAGGTACTAAACTCATAATTGACCCAATATATAATTAATAGGCTATGTTGAATACACCTTATCTATTTTAAAAAAAAATTAATATTACCAAATACTTTCCTTCATTTCCTTCGCACTGCGTCCATTTTCTCGGCATCCAAACGTAAAAGAAACACTAAAATAGATGACGTAATTGCAAATTGCGTCAAAATGTCAAAGAACCGATTAGCCTCCAGTTTTGGTCCCACGTTGACTTATTTATTTATTGACCCAAAGGTCCGTAAACACGCTGTTGATGATGATGCAGCCAGGCCAAATGTTTGACGACTTCAATCCTCAAGTTTCCATCATTGTTTCCCGGCAATTTCTTCATCACCGTGTTGACCCATTCATGAATTTAACACTAAAAAGCATGCCACTCGGTCGTCACTCGGGTCTCCTTAGCTTACTGGTTAGGCAAGACCCACCATCATCATCTTCATTGTTCTTTATTTGTTTGCTTGCAAATTCCCCGGCTCTTCCTTTCTGTTCTTGATTTTCAGCTTAGTTTGGGGATTAAAAGTAAATATTTTAGCTTGTTTTGATTGTTTGAAAGAGTTGGTAGCCAAATGGGTTTCTAAAGTTTGATTCTTTTGGTTGTTGGCTGTTCTGATTCATGGATTGTTGAGATAAATCTGGGAGTTTATGGGATTAGTATTGGTGTTTTAATTTTTGGAATTGAGAATTTGAAAGAAATCATGGCTACCCTTTTAAGGAAAATCCTTCCTTTTGAGAAATCATCTCCTGTAGATGATGATGTCAGCATTGAATACTCTTTTGCTATTGAGTACCGTGGTCCTCCGATCACTTTTGATATCCCCAAGTTGGTTCCGGTGGACGTCGACCGCCTCCCGACGGCTGCCGAAGTTTCCTCTTCCTTTTCTTTGAATGACATTCCATTGCCAGTTATCCAACCGATTGTCAAGATAAATCCAGTGAACCAGAAACCATCCAGGGACAAAAGATTTGCTTCTAAATCTGGTTCTGCTGGAAAATCCATTGTCCATCCCGGTTTGTCGAATGGATCATCGGTTACCATTAATAGTTTGGATTCATTGAGTAAGAGAATCGATGATGGTCATGGTGGAGTAGGAAGTTCTGAAATTCAGGAGATTTTTGATGTTAACAATGAGACTCCTGGCCATGTCAGAAGACCATCTGTGGTAACATTCCGGGAACCCGATTCATGTGATGTGGAAGAATCCAACTATTCCGAGACAGAAAGCATCATCGGTGATGAACAACCTGTCGCGCGGAATGGAAAAAAGGGGTCGTGTTATAGGTGCTTAAAGGGGAACCGGTTTACAGAGAAAGAGATATGCATTGTCTGTAATGCCAAGTATTGTTATAAGTGTGTATTGAGAACAATGGGGTCGATGCCAGAGGGAAGAAAATGTACTACTTGCATAGGTAAGAAGATACATGAGTCGAGGCGAGAAACTCTCGGAAAACGTTCTCGGCTTCTCAAGCAGCTGCTCGGTGAGCTGGAAGTTCAAAGGGTAATGAGGTCGGAGAAGGCCTGTGAGGCTAACCAGCTACCACCACAGCTGATTGTCGTGAATGGAGAGCCAATGACTCAAGATGAGTTACAGGTCTTGCAGACCTGCCAAAACCCACCTGAGAAACTAAAACCCGGATTCTATTGGTATGATAAATTGTCCGGATTCTGGGGAAAGGTAATAAACAAACTTTAGCTCTTCTTTTATTTGATATAGCTGTCATTCTCTTCCATAAAAAAATGAACTACTGCCTATGTCGAAATCAGGAAGGACACGGGCCATGTCAGATTATTACTGCCCAGCTAAATATCGGAGCTCACATCAGGAGAGATGCTAGCAATGGAAATACGAAAATAATTGTAAATAATCGGGTGATTACTAAGAAAGAGCTGTGGATGCTGCAGGTTGTTGTGCTTTACCTGTTTGAGTTCTTTTAAATGGATGTTTTCATAGACGTATAATGCAAGTTCAATAAATGGCATTCTGTTAAATATTTGCAGTTAGCAGGAGTTCACTGTGAAGGAAATCCTAGCTATTGGCTGAGTGCCGATGGATCCTACCAGGAAGAGGGTCAGAATAATATAAAGGGGCCGATATGGAACAAGGTATATTTGCATAGGCACAATCCCCCCCCCCTTGTATCATACACCAGAATTAACCAGGATGTACCTTATTTTCAGATGGGAATCAAGCTTTTTTGTGCTCTTTTGTCTTTGCCGGTTCCTCCTAATACTGTGAATCCTTCTGGAGAGGACGCCAGCCATAGAGCTCGAGAGAAGCAAGTACTTCCCAAAATTCTTCTAGTTGGGTATCCAAAGTCCGGCACGAGTACGATATATAAGCAGGTATTATACTGATCATGGAAACATATTTCAGTTAACATTTTCCCCACTTTTGGTGTCCGTAAATAGAATTGTTACTTATGTTCTTTTACACACGCCTTCCTTTTAAATTGAGAACTTGGATCTTAAGCTGACTTTCCTTTGAGCTTTGGCCAATCAAGCTCGTCAGTTCAGCCATGAATAGATGCCTCGGACTACAATCTGTTTTTAAACGATTGAGGTTGAACAAGAGTAATGGAGTTATTACAGTAACCTTTTAAATTCATAATATGCAATTAGTGGTTTAGATTGCAAATAAATCCTAGTTTTTCCTCCTAGACACCATTACTTTCAATAATGATTTGGATTTTTTTCTCGACGTTTATGATCACTGAACGTTGGTTTTATGACACTGGAAGTGCAGAATAGGCTCTCTAATGAAACCTTCGTAACTTGCTTATTTCAGGCCAAGATTCTGTACAACAATTCTTTCTCTGAAAACGAACGCCAAAGTATCAAATCGATGATCCAAAGCAATTTGTATGGCTATCTTGCTATATTGCTTCAGGGGCGAGAACAATTTGAAGAAGAAATATTACAGGAGGATAGAGAAAGGCAGATTGCTGATGGATCTGGTTCTCCAGGTAGAGAATAATAATGATTTATTCTGTATGCATTTTCTCAAAGATCAGTTGTGATAATCCTCAAATGGACCTGATTGTATCACTGTTACCATTTGGCTAGGTGTCATAGAATAATTTAATATATTTCGAAATAGAGTTTGAGCTTCATCGTTGAAAGCAGGTGGTGCAAGCCAGATTGACGGCAAAACAAAATATTCCATTTCCCCAAGAATGAAAGCTTTCTCGGATTGGCTCGTGCAAGTGATGGTGTCCGGCAATTTGGAAGTCATCTTCCCCGCTGCTACTCGTGAATATGCACCATTTATTGGGGAGCTCTGGAATGATGCAGCCTTTCAGGCCACGTATAACCGGAGGCACGAACTAGAAATGCTGCCTAGAATTGCTACTTATTTCCTAGAACGGGTAAGCTTGCTCTATGGGGTTTTATTTTAACTAAAGTGGGCTGCTGAATTGTTTGTTTCTTAGTAACAGACACTAAAGCTGATAGTTTGCAATTATCTTCTTCTCAGGCTGTGGAGATCGCTAGGACAGATTATGAGCCATCCGACATGGATATCTTGTATGCCGAGGGAATTACATCATCGAATGGACTCTCTTCCATGGAATTCTCTTTCCCCCAAGTCGAACGAGAAATCGATATTGATGGTTATCAGCATGATCCATCAGCAAGGTTAGAGCCTATGCTTAAACTGTTCACTTTATTCCTTGGAATAGATATTCAACGTGTAGAGTTCATATATATATCATGCTTAGCATTTCTTTCTTTGAATCAACAGGTACCAGCTTATTAGACTGCATCACAGTAGCCTCGGGGAGAAATGTAAATGGTTGGAAATGTTTGAAGACGTCGATTTTGTCCTATTTTCTGTCTCGTTGACCGATTATGATGAGTTTTCATTTGACAGTAATGGAGTTCGCACAAACAAAATGTTGGCAAGCAAGCAATTGTTTGAAAGTATAGTTACACATCCAACCTTTGAGAAAAAGAACTTCCTTCTGTTACTCAACAAAGCTGACCTGCTCGAGGAAAAGATCGAGCAGGTCCCTCTCACTCGATGTGAATGGTTCCATGACTTCAATCCAGTCATCGGCCATAATCTATACAACAACTGCAGCAGTAATAGAAATAATCACACTTCGCTATCGCAGAGTGCCTTCCAGTACATCGCTACCAAGTTCAAGAGATTGTTCAATTCTCTTACTGATCGTAAGCTGTACGTTTCGATGGTTACAGGCTTGGAGCCTGATTCTGTTGATGAAGCTTTAAGGTACAGCAGGCACATTCTTAAGTGGAACGAAATCGAAAATAGCTTAGTTAACACCGAGATGTCATCTACTGATATTGAGGCAAGCTCAACCTCATGAACCATTCTCTTTCTTCTTCAAATTGTAAAATTAGATATAGGAAAAACAGATTCTTTGCATGGATCTCAATTGAGAAGCAATATATGATTTATTCTTCAAAAAGAAGTATACTTGAATGCTTTTCCTTTCATTAATTATCAGATTCTCAAGAAACAAACATCAGTTTTGGGTATACACATGTGCATTCAACAAAAATTAACTGCAAACCAAGCTTATGCATCTTTACCAATTACCTATAGAGCATGGAAGGTAACTCTGGGGTAACAGTAACCTCTAATGGTGTAGCTTTAGGAACTGTTATTCCAATGCTTTCACTCATATCGACTGATTCATCCGATACCGTCCCCCATTAAAATCCATGAATCAGTCGAGCCAGAGCTAAGTGCTGGAACCGAAGCGCAAAGGTGATACCAGGACAAATCCTTCTACCACAACCAAATGTTATAAGCTCAAAATTTTGACACGTCACATCTATGTTATCATGGCCACTGAGGAATCTCTCCGGCATGAAATCTAATGGCTTGTGCCAAATGCTGGGATCACGCTGCAACTTCCAGAGGTTAATCAAAAGTCGAGTGCCTGCCGGAACAAGGAAACCAGCTATTGTGCAGTCTTCCATAGCTTCTCTCGGTACCGATAGAGGCACTGCCGGGTATAATCGCATTGTTTCCTTGATAATGGCTTGCAGGTATACCAAGTTGCTTTTGTCGGGCTCTTCCACATGTCGTTCTTTCCCGACATGGATGTCGAGTTCATTTCGGGCCTTCTTTAGCATGTGGCGGTTATTCAATAACAGGGAGACTGCCCATGTAAGCGTAACGACATTGGTATTGATACCACCCAAGGCAAGACTCTGCAATAACAATTGTCTGATAAGGTTATCTGTTTTCATGTGATGCATATAACTAGCATGATTCTACTTAACAATAACATACCAGGCAAGTTGCTTTGATGGTAACATCAGCCAGAACGTTGCTTTCATCTATGACAAACAACATGAAATCTTGGTCCTCGCTGCACCTCCATTCGCGATGCTCGTTTAGCCAGCTCCCAAAAAAAATCCAACTCCCAAAAAAAATCCAACTCCTTTGCTGTCTGCTTTATTTTTCCTATGTTTCCCGTCACTAAGTCGAGCCAACCAAGAAAAAGCACCGCATCAGAAAACAAGAACAACCCTGCCAGATAAAAGATATAACACAAGGCCTTTTGGCATCGCCTTGATTCTTCGGTACAGCTACCTTCAGTGCCATAATATCTTTTCCCAGCAATCATCCTCACAATGATGTTAGTTGCTAAGTCACCAATTCTTTCCTTCATCTCCACTACCGCAACGCCTCCGTTTTTCGCCGATTGCTCATATAATTCCTTCAAAAAACTATTGATTTCGGTGTCGAGAACATGTTTGAGTAACTCGAGCCGGCGACTAGAGAGGAGCTCAACCGTTATTAGTTTCCTCATATTGCGCCAATGGGTCCATAAGGAACGAAGCCAATCATGTTATGGTCATACCCCATATGCTTTATGGCTAAGGATTTTGGACGATTGAGAAAGACCATATCATTGGTTGTGAAACATTCTTGTGCAACTTCCCAGTTACTCACCACAAGTGCTCGATGAATCCTGAGACAGATCGAGAACATCGGTCCGTACTTTTCAGCCATGTCAATGTTCTATGTAGCAGCTGGTGTTTTCCGAGAAGAAGATGACCGAGAAACGGCAACGCCCCAGTAGGCTCTGGGGTCTCCTTTGATGTTTCTTCTTGCTTTTAACATGGATGGCGGCCACTAATATGGTGAAAAGAAGTACATGGAGGAGATGTTCATGAAATTGTATGGAGAATTCCATTATGTGCTTCAATGGAAATGAACTAATTTGCGTAGGGAATCATAATAACTAAATAATATACTCCATATATATAATAAAAACAGAATTGGAGAGACGGTGTAAGCTACTCTCTCTTTCTTATAATTAAAATATCTAGGTTGTGGGTCCGAGAGTGATTCCTTGTGTTAATTAGACCAAAATTAAGATCTATTTACATAGTTTCCTAAAGATAGATTTATCCGCACCTACTGTGTTACATATTCACCAGCTTAAATTGAGAACTTGGATCTTAAGCTGACTTTCAATTGAGCATTGGCCAATCAAGCTCATCAGTTCAGCCATGAACAGATAGATGCCTCTGACTACAATCTGTTTTTAAATGATTGAGGTTGAACAAGAGTAATGGAGTTGTTACAATAACCTCTTAAATTCATGATGTGTAATTGGTGGTTTAGATTGTAAATGAATCCTTATGCATCAATTACCAAGAAACAAACATCAGTTTTGGGCACAAACAAGTGAATTCTTATGCATCTTTGCATCAATTACCTATAGAGCATGGAAGGTAACTTTGGGGTAAGAGTAACCTCCAATGGTGTAGCTTTAGGAACGGTCATTCCGATGCTTTCGCTCATGTCGACTGCTTCATCCGAGACCGTTCCCCATTCAAATCCATGAATCAGTCGAGCCAGAGCTAAGTGCTGGAACCGAAGCGCAAAGGTGATACCAGGACAAATTCTTCTACCACAACCAAATGGTATAAGCTCAAAATTTTGACCCCTCACATCTATGTTAGCATGGTCACTGAGGAATCTCTCTGGCATGAACTCTAATGGCTTATGCCAAATGCTTGGGTCACGCTGCAACTTCCAGAGGTTAAGCAAAAGTCGAGTGCCTGCCGGAACGTTGAAACCAGCTACCGTGCAGTCTTCCATAGCTTCTCTTGGTACAGATAGAGGCCCTGCTGGGTACAATCGCATTGTTTCCTTGATAATGGCTTGCAGGTATACCAAGTTGCTTATGTCTGATTCTTCTACTTGTCGTTCTTTCCCGATATGGGTGTCGAGTTCATCTCGGGCCTTCTTTAACACATCGCGGTTATTCAATAACAGGGAGACTGCCCATGTAAGCGTAACAACATTGGTATAGATGCCACCCAAGACAAGACTCTGCAATCACAGTTGTCTGATAAGTTTATCTTTTTTCGTATGATGCATATAACTTGCATGATTCTACTTAACAATAACATACCAGGCAAGTTGATTTAATGGTAACATCAGCCTCTTTAGATGGAACATTGCTTTCATCCATGATAGACAACATGACATCGATGAAATCTTTGTCCGGAACATGTTTGAGTAACTCGAGCCGTCGATTCGAGAGGAGCTCAACCGTAGCTAGCTTCCTTAAACTGCGCCAATACGGTCCGTAAGGAGCAAAGCCTAACATGTTATGGTCATACCCCATATGCTTTATGGCTAACGACTTTGGACGATTGAGGAAGACCTTATCATTGGTTGTGAAACATTCTTGAGCAACTTCCAAGTTACTCACCACAAGTGCTCGATGAATCCCGAGACGGATCGAGAACGTCGGTCGTACTTGTCAGCCATGTCTGCAAAGGTTCTATGCAGCAGCTGGTTTTTTCCGAGAAGATAAAGATGACCGAGAAACGGCAACGCCCCATCAGGCTCGGGGGGTCTCCTCTCCTGTTTCTTATTGCCTTTAACAAGGATGATGGCCACAAATATGGTGATAATTATGCTGGGAAAAACTGCAGAAAGGAGGAGTTGCTGAAATTTTGTAGAGAATTCCATGGTGTGCTTCAATGAAATAAACCAGAATTGGAGATAATGATCTCATTTACTTTGAGTGGAAATATCTTGTTTGTTTGAGAGTGACTTCTTGTGTTGATTAGGCAGAGGCTGAGAAATAATTATTGCACGTGAAAGTAGTGTCGTGTAGGAAAGAAGGGCAAGTGGATATACACCAATCCCTTCCATAAATTCATTGACCTTGAATAAGAAAGATATTAACAGCTACCAAATTCTGTTGCCAAACTCTGTATAGGATAGGGTTTATGGAGCAATTGTATGGAGAGAGCAGCTGTTTGATAATATTGCTATTGCATCACTCCCATCTGATAATGTTGACAATCCGAAGCCGTAATAGTATTCCGATATCTTCGGTTACTGGTGAAAGGAAGGAACAAAAATCACAATGCATCATCTTCTTGTAGTTCATAAAAATTAGGGAAAGCAACAATAATTCAAAGTGCATGTACATAAGCAAGTGGCAAAGATGAAATGATCCACAAAATGCATGCATAAAGCCTAATATCAACAAGTTCAAATTCCTCGGGGATAATATTATCGTGTTTACTCGCTTATTAAACACGTCCAAAACAAAGGAATCAGCAACGATTTGCCCCCCATAATCTCTGTGGTTTGCATAGGGCTCCAACCCAATATCAAATAATCTTACATTTGAGAGTTTCTTGGTCTACTTAAAAAAAAGCATGAAATTTCAAGGGATTACTGCCCGGGATTTCCCAGAAGCCTCTCGACTGCAGCATGGACGTTTCCGGCAGTAGCTCGTAGTGCTCTGATATTCTCTTGCGTATCGTAGAAACCCATTTCTTGGAGTTGTGATAGTTGCGTGGCATACAGTTCTTCTGGGGGAACTGGAAAAATCAACGAAGATGCCATTAGTAGAGACCCAGAAGTGTAAAATCTCGGATAAAAGTTTTTGTAAAGTTAAAAGAATGCTGACCATTGGGTTGGTTGGGGACACCCAAGCCACCGGCTCCCAGTCCGCCAAACATATTCATCAACATGTCCAGATTAGCAGCTCCTGTTCCCGCTGGAAATACAATCGAACGAAATGAAGGGTAAAAACATGAAGACGGATGGAAGAAGAGCAGTTAAAGGAGAGAGCAAAATAAACTAGAGAAAGCCCTAAACAGTTCGAGGAATAACTACAGTTCGGAATTGTGTTTATCTGTACCTGTAGTACCACCGGTCGGTGCTGAATCCCTGTAAGGAAGCCTTAGGTTAACCGTGAAAGCAAGAGTAGCGAAAGGCGATTGAATTTTTAGTTACCAACAGAATAGACAGAGGTACTATCACTTACTGGGTTGGTTGCTGTCTGTTGAGAGACGCAAGGGACTGTTGTAAAGCTAGCATTTGCTGAAAGAAATGAAAGAAAAAAGGGAAAGGTCAACATGGGTGCTTTACTGTTGAAACAGTACTTGAAAGAAAAAACAAGGTAGCCTTATACATGCCTAGAAGGCCAACTCAGATCCGGTGAGCTTATATATACAACATACCTGCATTGTCTCGGGGGAAAACATTTGACGAAGTACTTCAGGGTTTTGCATCATTTCTCTCAATTGAGGATTCAAATCAAACATACCTTGCAGTTGGGGGTTGAGATTCATAATCTAAAAAGTAAAGACAGATTGTTAACAAAATGAAAACCTCGAATGAAGTGATTCCTCAAAATACCTGATTCATATATTGGGGATTAGACATTATGCTTTGCATCATCTGGGATATTGCTGGGTTTTGCAATAACTGAGTCAACTGAGAAGCATCCGGCATTGCATTCAACATGGGAGGCATATCTGGAAGTCCGATGCCTCCTAGACCACCAATACCTGGTGTCCTGGAATCCGCTGCAGGATTTGGCCTTGCAGTAGCGGTGGTCTGAGTCCCCCCTGACAATTTGCGGCACACAGCAATTCATCAGGAAACAAACACAGTTACAACAATAGTAAATTCCAATAAAAAACAAAATATTTAGATGATCTAGTTTACTCAAAGTTGCCTTTCATCTGGCAAACATGGTAAAATGGTGAAGGACATATCGGTTTAAGTTATCTCTTTTTTCCTAATAAGAAGGAATCCCTCAATTATATTGGGAAAACCCAAAACAAAAAGTATATGTAATTCATAATCATGCAAAATTCAACATGGACAACAGGTTACGATTAGACGAGTCACAAACGAATCATTCCTTCCACAACTAAAAAAATAGTATAAACATTGTAGATATTCTAGTAGAGGCAACATTTCATTAGTGCTAAAATGTTGCGGGACACATTTCATCTCTGCAGCATGAGCGTACAATAGAAAAATATGCGCACTGGACAGAAGAGTATGGCTAGACAGAAATTCTTTAATGAAGTAAAGATTGCTTACCACCACCAACAGTGTTGCTCCAAGGATTAGGGAGTGGATTTGTGTTTGGGGAAGTTTGGCCCTGAGCGGTTTCAGAATTGGTTGTAGAAGTATTATTAGTTGAGTTTCTAGCTTGAGAACCACCTTGATTGCCCAACAAAGCAGCGAATGGGTTCGAACCCGGATTATTTTCACCCATAGTTGTAGCATTCAAAAATGGCTCCTGAACATTTTCATACATACGCCTAAGCATGTTATATCCCTCGGGAGAGGCTTCAATGTTACTCATAGCCCTGTCAGTGTTCCGCATCATTTCACGCATGAGTTCAGGGTTTCTTGCAGCTTCTAAAGTCTGCTGAAGAATGCTAGGGTCGTTAAGTACATGCCCAAGCTCTGGATTCCGATCAATAATTTCACGCATTTGAGGATTGCTCATAATCAAGCTGCGCATCAACTCCGGGCTATTCATCAAACTTTGAATAGCAGGTGTATTCATTATTTCCCTCATCATGTTGGGATTTTCTGTTAGTTGCTGCTGAACTTGTTCGAATTCAGGAAGTCCAGATCCAAACAAACCAAAACCTCCACCGCCAGCAGCAGCGCCACCACCACCACTACCAAGTGGACTAAGTCCAGGGAATAAGGAAGCCCCCAGACCAGCACCCTCAGTTGAACCAATACCCCGAGTAACCCCGGGTGCAGTACTATCAGCTGCAATATTTGTCGTAGCCGCAGGAGGAGGAGAAGATGGGGCAAAACCACGAACCAAGTGAACGGTATGATCGGCTAGCAAACCTTCAATAGTGAAAAAGTCGAGTGATCAAAGCGTAGTGTTAGCATTAATGCCTTTCTGTTTCAAAGTCTATGATCATGTCAAAAGCTTCCTAACTGCAAGTTAAACAATCAAATATATAGCCATCTAAACCAGCTCAATAAAATCAAATACCAAACCACAAAAACCAGCATATTCTCAATTAAAAGCCTAATTACCGATACCAAGAAAATCAAGCATTTTCCTCCTAGTTCCAAAAGTTTGTCACCAGAACCATTTTCCTTTCAGAAATCTAACCGCTTTCTATAATTTTTTCTTATAATCCAATCAAAATAGGAAATACCCCGAAATTATATGGGCGAAAAAACAAAATTTTCCCCTGAAGGAAATTAAAGCATACCATAACTTTGAAGGCTTTCGTCATCCTTCAAGATTCGTCCTTTATAAATCAATCGTTGCTGATCAGATGGGATATCGCAATTCTGAGCCAGAAGAGCCTTGAAAGATCCAACGCTGGATTCGAGGCTGGTCCTCACCGTAAATTTCGTACCGTTGGAGCAGCGGATATTAACCACCACTCCCTCTTCTTCCCCTCCTCCTCCTCCATTGCCACCGAGTCGTGACTCACTGGAATCGCCTTCCGCACCCATATCCCCCCTTCCCGGATCGATCAAAAACCCTAGAAAATTGGGGGCGTTGAAATTATTTTTCAAAAAATAATCGAAAAAAGGAATCAAAGAATTGAGGGAAATTTCTGGGGGGAGAATGAATCGTAAAAACAAAAGTTTGGAGAAAACTGGGGATTCAAACAGAACAGAGCATTCTCCGGGTTTGTGTTTGAGGCCATAACGCCCATATTGTCGAATTATTTTATTTTATTTATTATTATTATTATTATTATTATATTATAGCAGGTTTGTCATATAAACCAATTATATCCAGCCACGTTTCTCAAAAAGTTTTTAAGGATAAACGACAGAAATAGTCCCTAAACTTTTATAAATATTGGATTTTAATCGTCAAACTTTTTAATTTTATTATACAATCAATAAACTTTTAATTTACTTTCATTGTCGTCGACTTTCAATTAAAAAAGAATAAAAGTGACATTAAAGTTTTAGCACTGGAAAACGTGTGTGTATGCGGGTGGCTCTTTGACGGCGATGCTGTTGACAACGAGGCTAACTTCGATCTGTCCATGTCGGAAAACGATCATTTCTTGGCGAAGCCTTTGCATGCAGTGGCTGAACCCCGCTTGCCTGCGGGTGAACCATATGCAGTGGCTCAAATAGTTTCGAGTTCGAGTTTTTTGTTTACTCTTTTATAACATGTTGCACTTGCAGCACCGGGTCCGAACACCCCCGGAGTTATACGACTTCAGTCCGCTGTTCCGATGGCGGACACCGTCGTTTCGCCATTGAACATATACCAGGACCCATGTGCATTAGCTGCGCAGTTGAAACTAAAGTGTTGTTTGTTAATCATAGGTACCTTGAACTCGCCATTGAGGCCTTAGAGATCCTCATTTGAAATATGTACTGGTTTCGAGTTTCCTGTTGTTTTAGTGCTAGAGAAGAATCCCGAGGTTAAATCGGACACCGACGTTATCGTTTGGGTTATCGAACGTATGATTCTCTTCTCATAAAATAATTTCGAGTTTTCGACCTAAATCGATTCGATTTCCATTATGTTTACTTAATTTTCATTATATAATCCTCATTTGCCATCAAAAAATAACCATATCAACCGCAACTTAAAAATGAGTGACCGATTGATAACAATCTTCAGTTTTGACTAACATCATATGCAATACTTCAATTACTAGATCGAGACCATTATCACCTATATACTTCAATAGTTATAATATATAGTTATTAAGCATACAATATAACGTAATTATAATATACGATAAACTATGAGTTTAAGGGGTCATTTTATTCATGTAAGAAGCATAAATCAATAATTTTATCATTAATTTTTTAATTGTATTAATTTTAACAATATCAGTGTGACAATACTATGCTAATGTAATGATCCACGATATAGATATGATAGTTCAGATGTGAATGATGATATAACATAAGAACTTAATTGATTCTTTTAGCTGAGTTCAAGAGCATAATTGATTTTAATTGTAACCTTAATGACTTATTTAATCTTCTTTTTTATTAATCTAAGGTGATTATAAGTCGTTGATGCTCGAACTTGGAATCTTTAGGGATAACAACCATCCCTTTAATCAGTGAGATATCTTGATGACTAAATTTATTAGGGAATTAAGAGTTAATTTTAGTACTTAAATTATCAGTTTTGACCCGTTTTAGTACCTAAACTTTCATTTTTTAAAAACATACCTAAAGTTTAATTTTTATTTCATTTTAGTACACTGTTCAAAATTTAACATTAAATTTTGAAATAAATTTGCAAGTATAGTTACTAAAACAAACTAAAGTTGATCGTTTAGGTACTAAATGCGTTAAGTTTTTAATAGTGTGGTACTAAAATGAAACAAAAAACTAAACATTAGATATGATTTTGAAAAAATTGAATGTTTAGGTACTAAAACAAACCAAAATTAATAGTTTAATAACTAAATGTGTAGTTTACCCTTTTATTAAATCAATAGATAAAGCTTCATAATAATATTTTGGGTAAACTATGTTTTGAGTACCTAAACCATCAATTTTGGTTCATTCTAGTCCCCAAACTTTCATTTTTTTCAAAACCATACATAATGTTTAGTTTTTGTTTCATTTTAATACCTCACTGTTAAAAATTTAACCGGTAGGCTGATGGGGCATAGCTCCGGTGGACGGACGACCAATTCGAACGGTGGACCACAAGAGAATAACGAGTGGACCAACATAGTCCAATCTCAGACCCATCAGACGATTGAAGGCTAAGATCGGAGGATGAAGAAGTTGAAGAGTACATCGTCGATTTGGGAATACTGAGTCATTTTCCGATGAAACAGAAGTCGAGATCACATTCAGGGGGTCGAAAAGGTGCGGGCTAGAAAGTTTGGGCTTTATCGGTCGATGATGCGATGGTCAATAACTGTAGACACAACGATCGTCAAGCCTTTCTGTTAAATTTTTAATGGAGGGTATTAAAACAAAACAAAAGCTAAACATTAGGTATGATTTAAAAAAACGAAAGTTTATGTACTAAAAAGGACCAAAACTAATAGTTTAGGTACTAAACATGTAATTTACCCTAATATTTATACTAAAGTTTTTGGTGACTAGATTTATTTGTCATATATGGTTTAAAATTTAATATAAGCGTAATCTATGGTAACTTCAACCGTATTTGTTTGTAATTTAAAGGAAAACAACTAAGCATATTCTAGGTTAATAAATCCAAAGATTTATATGTTGATATCTTACCATAAACACTCCTAAATCCATCCCCAAGGCCACATTCTCATCCTATATCTATATCTACCACCTATATCTATATCTATATCTATCTATCTATCTATATATAAATAGATAAACATGTATGAACGTCTGAATATCCTGTAGTTCTTCATTAATATCAGAAGAAATAGTTGAAAATTAAGAGTTATCTGGAAAATATGGAACATTTGGTTCAATGCTCGGCTAATTATGTACCTCTCTCTCCCATAAGCTTCCTTGAGAGAGCTTCCATGGTGTATGGTGAGAGAATCTCCATTGTTTATGGCTCGTTGAAGTACACATGGAACCAAACCTTTCAAAGATGCTGCAAAGTTGCCTCTGCACTCAATCATATGGGAGTCTCCAATGGTGATATTGTAAGTTCAACATCGGTAAACAATGATGAGACGTTTTTACTCTGATCACCGGACTTTTAAAACTTCCGTTACGATTGTAATACATTTTTAATCCGCTTTCGCTGCTATTACTGTGGTTAAGAAAAGTTCATGACTTCATGTGACATGTTAAAGTCTTATTCTAAAAGAAAATCTAGGGTTCTAGTTTGACGGTCGACATAAAAATTAAGATTTTAATGAACGAAACAGTCGTTGATTATTATTAACGGTGGGAAGACTTTGCTTGATTATACATAATTCGATTTTCAATTCATCTGACAATTGACAGTGATGCTCATGGATTGAAAAGTTTTAAGGTTTTTAAGGGGTCGTGTCAAGTTACGTGAGTTCTAATAGAAGTTTTTAGGTTTCAGTGACCAAAGTAAACGTTTTTAAAAATTGCAGTGATGATTAGTGTCGTTTACCCTTGTTATAACATTTTGACAATTGTTTTGAACAGGTTGCCGCATTGGGTCCAAACATCCCAGAGTTGTACGAGCTTCACTTCGCGGTTCCGATGGCCGGCGGCGTCGTTTCGCCACTGAGCATATACCAGGATGCGACGGAGGTAGCCGCACAGTTGAAACTACTTGAAGCTAAAATCTTGTTTGTTGATTATCAGTACCTCAAACTCGCCGTGGAAGCCCTCGAGATCATCACGGAGACCTGCTCCGATTTCAAGTTTCCTTCCGTCGTGCTCATGTTAGAGACAAACCCCGAGGCCAAAACCGACGCCGATGCTGATCGATTCTCCGGTTACAAAACTTACGCTTCGCTTATCGATCTCGAACCGGATTCCGGGTTGGAGATCGTAAGGCCGAAGAGCGAGCTTAATCCGATCTCCATCGTGTTCACGTCGGGAACGACGGGGAATCCGAAAGGAGTGGTTCATAGTCACAGAGGAGGTTATTTGACAACCCTAGCTCAAATCATTCTCAATGAGATGAAAGCCATGCCGGTGTTTTTATGGACCGTCCCTATGTACCACTGCAACGGGTGGTGTTTCATTTGGGCGACCGCCGCTCTCGGCGGCACAAACATTTGCATTAGAACATACGACGCCAAGTTCATATTCGACGCCATCGTCAAACACAATGTGACCAACCTCGGCGGTGCGACACCGGTTCTTAGCTTAATCGCCAACGCGAACCAAAAACCACTTCCGTTCAAGGTGAACATAATGACCGGCGGCGCTCCACCGCCGGCTCACGTTGTTTTCAAGATCGAAGAGCTCGGGTTTATTCTCACTCACTCCTACGGCATGTCGGAGATGTTAGGCCCCGGAACAGTGTTTCCATGGAGGCTGGAATATAATTCTCTTTCCCTTCAAGAACAAGCGAGAACCAAAGCTATTCATGGGCTGAACCACATGTTGATGGAGGCCGTCGATGTTAAAGATTCGGAGACGATGGAAAGCGTTCCGTTCGACGGGTTCACTTTAGGTGAAGTGATGTTCAGAGGCAACACCGTGACGAAAGGTTACTACAAGGATCCGGAGAGGACTAAAGCGGCGTTCGAAGGTGGCTGGTTTCATACCGGTGATATCGCGGTGAGACATCTTGATGGGAACATTGAAGTTAAGGATCGGAAGCTCGATTTGATTATCTCCGGGGATAAGAAAATCGGCACGGTGGATGTCGAGGGGGTGCTGTTTACGCATCCAGCGGTTTTCGAGGCCGGGGTTGTGGGGAAGCCGGATGACGAGTTGGGAGAGACGGTTTGTGCCTTTGTGAGGCTTAAGGAAGGGTGTGAGGCCACCGGTGCCGATGAGATCATCGAGTACTGCCGTGGAAAGCTGCCGGAATATATGGTGCCGAAGACTGTGGTGTTTGATAATCTGCCGTTCACTTCGACGGGGAAGCTGAAGAAGGCTGTTTTAAGGGAAAGGGCTAAGGCTCTTGCTTGAAGATGAAATGCATGCATGCATTCATGAATGAATAATGAAACGACTTATTATCTGCATCAGCTGTATCAGCAAAATAAGAATAAAAATAAAATATAGCGTTTGTTTTCAGTTTTAATAAAATAAAAGTCTTAGGTATGTTCATCCGAACTCAAATTATGGTTTTAATCCTTTTTAATACACTTATATTTAAAAAAACACGAACCAAATGACTTCAGTAGTAAAAAAATTACTATTAAGTCCCAATTTCGAGCACCATAAATGTCAAGAGTGCGAGCGTTCAATGTCAAATGATTGATAATTATCTTTGAACATATATTACCTTTTACTTACCTATAGTAATCAAAAATTAAAAAATAATTATTATATTTTAATTTAATATAAGTTAAATTGTCTCTATAGTGTCATTAATTACTAATTATAATCTTATCTTTTCAAAAATAAATGTTCATAACAATACATAGAGTACCTAAATTTTAGGTTGTATAATCTTATCTTTTGACATTATACTTTATATAATTCTATCTTTGCAGTTTTTACTTCATATTTTTTGAAGCATGCATTTTTCACATTAAAATAGATAATGTTGCATTAATTATTACACAGTATATGTATCATATAATTTTTATTAAAGAAATATATTATAATATAATAAAAATTCATAAAGAAAAAATATTCATCTTATCACTAAATAAAAAAATGGGGATTTTGGTTTATCGATCTAAATCGGGTGTTTAAAATAACATAGTATATACTTCTCTAATGGGTGTTCAATTGTTCTTTGACACAGATGCATGTTCAAAATTTGTTGAAAGTAATAAAACAGATCTAGCTTCGTTTGGCAAAGCATGGCATGGTACCCAACACAGCCTCCTCCTCGACTGTCCCGGAAAATATCTACGACTAGGTTGAAGAGGGAGAAAACAGATCGAAAGAAGGCCCCGAGCTTGGGTTTATGCAAAAAATGGTGTGTTGGTTGAAGGTGGTTGACACTCCGCCAATGGAAGCATACCTACTCATCTTGGCCACCGGATTCAAAAGCTCAAATAAAGTTTCATCTCTCAAACCATCCAAAAGTGCATATCTGGTTCCCCCGATGCAGCCCTTCCACTCTACAGGTCAGTTATCCGCAATAACCTGTTGATGCACGATGTAATATAAAACACTTCAAACACGAGTACGAAATGCGATATAACCTGAGCATTGTTGTTTTGATGCCACAACTAGCTGTACTCGGGTTCTTGGAGAGTAAATGAGATGCGGATGGATAGCAGAGCTTCTCAATGGACATACTCGGGAGGATACTATTGTATAAAGTGCATCGGTGCTTTGCATATAAGGTGTGTTTAATAGACCGTGTACCGTAATCGAGTGTTCATGGTTTGTTTAAGATCTAAGGTACTTATTTCGTATCATGTTGTAGTTAATTTTCCATATCATAATCGAATTTATAAAGTTTTACCGGTGTCATTTCAACGAAAGAAGTTCAAACAATGATGAGCGGTTTTTATGAAGATACACTAAGCTCACCTCTGTCCAAGTCCTTGTGCAGGAACCACCAAGGCCCGGTTTTCGATAGTATTCTGTAAAAACAAACATATAATCAAAGATGCGTAAATATTAGAATACGTTGGCACAAAAATTTGTATTTGGCAATACTTTGAAGTCTTTAGAGTCTTAGACTCGGTCTTGGAAAAATGGAACATAGCTCGTAACATAAAATTCGTTCTCAGAAATTTTACCTAACAAATCCTGCTGTCGTCCGCAGAGCCATAAATAGAGTTAAGCCCAACCAAACCCCTCGAAGACCGAGAGTTTTTGGGGCAAAGAGCAAAAATGCAGAAGAGACGGCACTCAGCAACATCTGGAGATCACATAACATACATGTTAGACAAAGCAATCTATTATTTTGTACCTAAAATTAGTCACTGAAATTCTCAATAGGCATACCATAGAACAAGCTGCATAAGGAAAGTCCGAGACACCATAATGGAGACCATCAAATATAAACGCCAAGGCATTTATAGGTTGACTAGCACTGACGAACTACAATAATTTTATAAGAAATCATTATACAGATCCGAGGACAATCATAAATGTAGCTTACTGGATGTTAATTTGAATACTTACCAGCACTCCAGTCCTAACAATCGCTAGAACTTGAGCATCTTGCGTGAACAAGGTCGCTAAAGAACTAAATGACACACCCAGGATTGCAGCCAACGAAACACCAGTGACAACCCCAAACTGTAAAGCCACGTGCATCAAGTTAGTGATTGGTATATCAAAAGCCAGATATCAACAAAATAATTGGTGATAACAATTATAAGAAAATCCTGGTAAAAGCTTACTTTCAGCACAAAGTTAGCAATTTCCTTCACAGTCCGTAGGTCGCCTTGAGATAGGTAACCTTAATCAATGCCTACAAAAAGAAAAATGTCAGAAAGAAGGGCGGCATTATTCCTCGCTAATCTAGACAAGCAAAATAATGGTTTACAGTCTGTCAGCACTTGTTTGTAACCATAAGGATCTGAATTTAGATCTCTCTCTTATTTCGATGATTGTTTTGGTTAAAATCTCAATAGGTAATATGAGTAAATGCGAATAAATTACAGATATCCCCTCGGGAAATTATGTACCTGACCAGATGTTGCAAGCGCATCTGTTAGAAGAGATACGGCAAGCCATACTTGCATGCATATCTGATGCGCAGCCATGGGCAGTGAACCTTGACGAGCAGCCATAGAAGTTCCCAGTGTCATTGTCATTAGTACTGAAAGAGTTCTTCCAATAAGAAAACCACCTGTAAAAACCATTTTCTGTAAGAAAATAAATAACTTAAAAATATATAGCCATCCCAGAACATAAATGCTAGACATCCTAAGCACACAAAGGTTATGAAATGGAGGGATACAATCATAATAAAAAATTGTTCTCCACATAGCACAATCTTGTCTTTTGAAGCTAGTAAAAAAATTTACCAGATTTTACGTAGCCACCAAATTGCAATTCCCCAATCTTTGGGGGCAATAATACAACTTTCTTGTTTAAATGCCTAATCAGCAGAAAGGCAACAATGTACCTGACACGAGAAGATATTGTAGTATCATTTCCATGGAAACAAATCATTGAAGGGAAGAAGCAAATTAATGCCCAAAGCAGATTTGCTTACTGAGATAAAACAGTAGAGAGAGCTGCCCCAGTCACACCCATTCGAAAGCCAAACATTAGTATGGGAAAAAAGAATATGGATAATACATTACCAACACCTGCATTAGAAGCAACTAAACTAATTAGTCAAAAAAAGAGGGATATCACAAAAGAGAAACCTAACATATTTATCGTTAATGACTGGATAAAATAAGTAACAAAGAACTACTGCATGCTTTAGACGTATCAAATTCTCCCTTTCTTCTATACCATTAACAGTGCTTCAATCTTCAGAGTAACACTTAAAAGATGATAAATGATGTGTGTGTATCTGTGTGTGTGTCTGTGGGTTTTTTTGTTGGGGTTGTTGTTTGGGGGGGGGGGGTGGAGGGGGAGCAATCCCAACACGCACATACAAGATTCAGTCAACCAGGAGAGTTAAAAGACCAAGAGAAACATAAACCATAATCAGTTTAAAATATTATAGACCAGAACTGGTTCTATTCCAATGGATAAAAGAGTAATTACAAATGAACAGGTGTAGGTCCTGCAGGACCAAAAAAGAGGAAAAAGGTTAATTTCAAAACTATTACACCGAGATTTTTGCATCCTCGTGTCAGGTTTGTAGATCATCACTTAAATTTTAAATGATTTCTACACACTTAATGCTACTGATCATTGAAAGTCTATGGATCAGCTAGCTAATTCTGCAGCTAAATGGTAAAGAAAGTTTGTAGACCTAAATTACAGACCATGTATTCTAAGGTACGCGTTCAACAAAAAGTAAGTTTTTAGATCCAAATTACATTCCAACTTTCCAAGTATACATAGCTCATTCCAGGCACAGCCCTTCCAAACGCTTACCTAAACAGAAAACAGGAGTCTGTGTATCTTTGAAACCACGAAAAATTCCTTGAAGAGCCAAAGAGATTGCCACAGCGGGAGCCCCAAGAGCTCTAAGCGTAAGAAAATGTTTTGCCGGAACATGCATATCTGATGTCTGTTAAGAGGAGAAAAACAAGACACGAAGCCTCCACATTAATACCTAGCAGTATTTTAGCAAAGGAGGAACAGGAGAAAGATAACTAAAAAACAAATAAAAATAAATCTACAATAAACCTAAACTTACAGCGGGTACTCCCATCAACTTAAGAAACAATCCAGATCCAAGAGATAACGCCAATGCCTCAATGATGCCAATCAAAATTGCTAGAAGTAAAGCAGTAGACACTGATGACAATTGTTTTCTTTCAAGAGTCCTACCATTAGTACTCTCCGCTTCAAAATGAGAATTCAAATAGTCAAAGATCATATGAAAAATGTTCAATCATGTACATAAGTCAGGTAACATAAACTAGAGACAATAGTCACCAAAAACCAGCATGCAGCACCTATCTCTAAAAATTCACCTGCTGACAAATTTTCAATAGCATTCCTAGAGATGTCTTCAGCAACAAAGGAAGTCGCAACACTGAAGAGAGGAATATTGAACAACTTTGATACCATGTTAAAAATCGATACAGAAACACCTGCAGAGGCTAATGCCACGGAACCTGCCGAAACAACAAAGAAGCATCTCCATAAATATAATAAAATTGCACGCTCAAGAGGAAGATTTTATCAATTTTCAAAATTCCAATTACATGAAACTGCACAAAAGTCGGCATAAATATACAAAATCATTTTTTGAAGTAGCGTGTTGCAATTTGCAACAGAGAATACTAGTAATACACCCATATTTATAGAGAAGAATATCCTTCAGAAAGCTATGATTATATCAAAAGACTAACAAAGAAATCACAAAAAAACTCCTAAATATTTAGTCTATTACCAAAGAACAATCATTGTTCGCATGATCGCATAAAATAACCAAAAGAAGGAAAATATAGTTATTTTAGCGATTAAATCAATGGAACAAACTTAAAATAAAGTTCATACTATATCTTCCAATGTATGCTGTCTCCATCAGTTGTGCAAAGGGATCAATAGCCTGTCCAGCAATCGCAGGCAGAGAAAGCATAATAAGTTCCCTCTTCACATCCACAGAAGTTTCTGTCAGCTCACTGCATAGTGAAAATTCAAAGTTCAGCTCAACCACTAAGAATGTGGCAATGAAAGAAGGAAGCATATACGGAGCACCGGTTCTGAAATAATTTTTGCATTTCATAATGGTAGCATGAATGATACATGATTTTACAAAGTCGACTTATTTCACTTCCTCTATTACTTAAAGTTCTATTTTACCGTTATGCTAGAAGGGGAAGAAAACATTATATTCCAGAAATCAATCAATATGATTTTCACAACCATTACACAAACCGAACTACATCAAAACTTTAACAACGTAACTATAAAATAACGAGACAATGTGTCACAAAAATCTTACTGAACATCAACATTTTCAGTTGCAATTGAATTTATCCGGGCAGTATCCTCTTGTTCATTCAAAGTGATTCTCTCCTCGGCATCTTCCACACCAAAACCAGAACCTAACTTACTGTGAAGTGTTGGAGAACAGCATTTTCTTTGTGTCGGTAATGGCGACCACAATGAATTTCTATGCACCGCAGATAGGTGGCAGCTTCTCTGATCATCTTTGTAGCCTAATTCCTTCCTAAATCTACAAATTTCATGCTGGTTTAACAAAGAATGAGAACTCGTATACTTATTTATCCTGTTCCATTCCTTTTTATGTGTCAATCCACTTGAAATTGCGGAACCTCTGAAACATGGCTGTGCCATTCCGCACAATTATCAGTTTTATAATCTACCAGACCTGAAAATCACATTAAAAAATTAGACAAAAATAAAGTAATTATTAAATTCCAAATGTGAGCAAAGCAAGATATGCGGAAGAAACAAAATAAATAAATAAATGAAAATTCATCTAATAACACAAGCATATAAAACAATTAAGAATTAAACAAAGAGAAATGAAGCGAAACAGAGCAAACGGCAAAAATAACTGAATTTCAAGATATTATTTCCAACACGCAATAGCGAAACTGAATTTCTCTTCACAGAGCCTAGAGAAATCAACCTATAGAGTTTTTTGTTTGGTTCTCGAGAAAAAACGAAGCAGAGGAAACATGAAATTACGTAGGAAAAAAATTTAAAAAAAAAGGAAAGAAAAATACCTTTTTCTAGAGGAAGCAAGTGAGTAGCGGTGGAGAAAGTTAAGGTCGAATTAAGAAGCTAAAATCATGAAAGAATCGTCTAAAGCGGTGAATCGAATCATCGCCATTGATAAACTACGGAGAGGTAGTTTCAAAATTTTCAACAACAAAGGAAGTGAATCCGATTACCCAACTGTGGGCGTCGATCTCAATCTACGGTTTATCCGGACTTCCCTTTTCTTCGGCCCACTGTATTTTCAGCCTATTAGCATAGAGCCGTCCGCTTCTAAACAAAGGGGTAAATTGCGTTCGATGTCCGAAAATTGTGGTTTATTTTTATCAGTCCTAAAACTTTGAAATGTTTTAATTGAATTCTAAAAGTATAAATATGCTAATAACAATATATTTTTTGATAAAGTACACAAATGGTCCCCTGACTATAGGATACTACTTTATTAAGTTCATCGACTATTAAAAGTTACAAAATAGTCACTCGATTATTCATTATGTTCCAAACTCGTCATTTTTTGTTAAAAAATGGATGGTATTTTGAGATGAACGTTAACTTGTTAAACGTGATAATCTAATTTCAGAATCTCAAACGACTATTATATCACAATCATCAAATTAATGTTCATCTTAGACAACCGTCAACTTTTTAACAGAAAAGAGTGATTTTGAGTGATCTTTCTTGTAACTCTTAATAATCGAGAGACTTAACAAAACAACACTCTATAGTTAGAATATCATTTTATAATTTTTAATAATCAATGAACTTTATAAAGTAATAACCTATAGTTTAGGGACCATTTGTTTATTTTACCTTATATTTTTAAACATTTGAATTATTGTCCAATCAACTATACGATTGACGAAAGAATTTGATTAATATGATAATAATGTAATTTTATTAAAAAAATAATTATTTTTTAAATTAATTCTTTACTTTATACCTGGTCGAGTCCAGTTAAGTTTATACTCTAAAAATTTGGGTCGGGTCAAGACGGATAATATAAAATTTTAGGTCGGGTCGAGTTCAGGTGGATGATATATATTTCAGGTCAGGTTGAATTAAATAAAAACCCGACCCTAACCCAACCAGTGGCCATCCCTACCAAGGACCATAGGTTCGAAAGCGTTTAAACTCATATTTATCTTATTCCAATGTTACATTCTTCATGCTTACACTAACAAGGAGACAGTAATATCTTTGACCTATCAACAACCTGGACCAAAGATCAAATGAGCAATCCATACATTAACCGAACAAAATGTACATTATGATAATCACTTCTCTTCCAGTCGCCGAAGAACAGATTCAGCAAAGCTTTGTTGTCTGCAAAGTGCAACAATAACCCATTTAGAACACCATTCGTGGATCGAAACACGTCAACGTAAATAATGAACAGCATGCTTCATGTAGAAAATCTGTCGAGAATTTTCAGTATCGAGTACTTATCGGCTACTAACCGATTTAACTATGTTTATGAATTGAGGGCAAACGTATATAAACAATATATCAACATAAGTTTTTACTCAAAAAACGGATCCCCTATGTTAAGACGAGGACTGGAAAATCCTGTTACAAGGTAGGTTACCGGGGACAAGGGACCGAGTTGCAAGCATGCGGATAAATTATTTAGATGGTAATTTGTTGATGCATTGACAAACAAACAACCGATAACGAACTCATGGTCGCAGCTATCATTTAAGATCTTAAAGATACTGTGTTATGAGTTATGACAGTAAGGAAAGAGGGCAAGGAATAGAAGAGGTTTTCTTACTTCCGCTCTCTATGCTTGGGGCTTGGGAGAGAATACTTCAGATATCCATCCCATGGAACCTTTTTGAGACCTGCTCGAACAGATATTATGTCTCGGACCCTGTATAGAACGATATATCATCTGAATCAAGGCTTGAAACGTGTTAATCGGTGACCTCAACCAGTAAGACTAACCTCTCCGCAAACTCAATGGGCGTTTCTCCGGGCCTTAGATTTTGGGGCTCTAGGTACCAAACATCGCAAACAACAGCCCAGGATGTCATAAGCTGCAACAAATGTATTGTGAAGGACTGCCTGCAGGAAGGGGAATATTGGTAAGACTTCACAGGTATCACAAAACATAAAAGACATTATATATTTGTGTCGGGACAGTTGAAGACTCGGGGATCAATTCCTTACTTCCGGCTATTCCAAAAGGCATCAACAAAAATTTTATTGTACTTTATTGCAATCGGGCAAACTGTGCAACCAAGTTCGAACGCACCCTAAACATCATCAGAGAAACCAATATGTCAACGGACGTAGGACGCACAAGAAAGGAACAACTTAAGCTGTTCTCCCCAAATTTTATACCTTCTTGAACATAACACTGTATTGATTGTTTACACACGTCCCTTCAGGAAATATGAGAAGAGGGTTGTTGTCAGCCCCCTGACTATGATCCCTTAACCTGAAATTCAGAAGTTTATACAACCATGAGCGATGAGACGGAAATAATATTGATATAAATATTTTCCCTACTCTGATTGTGCTTACTTCTTAGCTACAATTTCACGATCTTTGGCCTCTGAACGGTTAAACCAAATACACCCTACACTCTCTAAAATAGTGCTCTGTAGCAGCCCTACATGTAGAAATAATAGTAAAGATTTATTAAGGTATCGGTAGGAAATCTTAAAAGCTCGAATCAAACAAAACAACAGAAAAGGGAGAAGTTTTGCAGAACACAAAAAATATATATTTCACAATATGTGAAAGTAATTGGCTAACGAATAATCTCCTATAACATTAAAAATTTATATGCAACAGAAATAGTCAGCTAATTAATACTCCCTACAACATTAATACCTATACACAACGGAAGTAATCAGCTAACGAATAATCCCCTATAACATTAAAAAATTATATGCTACAGAAGTAATCAGCTAGTTAAATATCCCCCAAAACATTAAAATATGCATGCATCACTCCAAAGCATGTAAGTTCTGCATTACTACTCACCAACCCATCCAGGGTGCTTCTGCATAATGACAGCAAATGCAGTCATCTGTTCTAATATGATGAAATCAATCATAGAAGTATGATTGGCCACAAACACCTGTTCAATCCACGGAAGAAAGATCAGTTATATTTTAATTTGCAGAGAGAGGCAGCATCAAAGGAGTACTAAAGAACCAGACAGAACCTTTATGAAACTAAATCGATAACCAAAATCTTAGTGCTATAAAGGGCAGAATGAAGAGTGAGCTAAACCTGCTTGGGCCGCATGCTAGGCCGTGGTCCATGGTACTTGACCACTCCAGTCCAGGAAGCAACAAAGAAGCTGCAGATTAGCTCCACCAAAACCCTCTGAAAAGAAAATATGACAAACTAAGTATAAGCATAATCATTTCAATGAAAAATGCACTAAAAAAAAGGTAAGTAACAAGTTTGCTAGAAATATATAGGAAATCCCAAAGCGAGAATGGCAAAAGTATCCATTTTAGAACTTCAAACCTTTTCTGCCATCATCGCCACACATGCATGCAAATCAGCGCATGCACATACACATACACCTAGAGACAAACAGAGAAATAAAAGTTGCATGAAAATGCATAAAAGTTCAAACCTCCAACTTTTTCCGCAAGGCATCGTTCCCTTCGAGAAGAAAGTGAACAGGAATGAAGCACGACAGAAATATTATCCATCCTATTGTCAAAACTATAGCCCTGCGGATCAAACAGCATAACGGAAAACTCATATAAAACCCAAGCATTTCAGCATATCATACACTCAAACCATGACAAGCAAACTTCATTCAGAAAAACACCGTCACGCTTTAAACAATTCGATGTCACTTTCGAGAAGAAGAAAGGCTAACCTTGCAGGGAACAAAATCAAGTACCGAAATACCACACCGAAACACCAGAGAGGAAACAAATACACATTCCAGTTCCACGGCTCCGGAGGATTCGACTTAAAACACCGCGTGAATGAATCCTGCTCATTGACAACACAGCTACAATCAATTAAATCTTGAAAAGAAGAAAAAAAATCCACCAATCTTCTCAAGATCGAAACTTTAGAGGAAAAAAATCATATAAACCCATATAAATAAGCTCATCAAAGTATTTGAATTTGTTTTATTTCCATAGAAACATGCAGATTTGTTACAATGAATTAAGGATATATATATAGGGAGAGAGAGAGAGAGAGAGAGAGCGATTACATCAACAATTGCACCAGCAGCTTCAGTTAAGATGGGAGAAATGTCAAGCACATCGCTTCTGAAGTCGCGATCAAAAAAATCATAATCAAAAAATCAATCTATCAAATAATTAACTGATTCTCAAGAGAAAACGATGGGGGAAAAAGAGGGGAAGTGAGAATTACAGGCGAAGCTTGCCATGGGGTTCTTGAATGGAGGCGCCAGAAGGGAGATAATCTTCGATATTGGGTCGATCCAAATCCAATTCGGAGCTTGATGGTTTTAGCTTCTCTTGACTGCCGCTCATGCTTCTTCCCCTTTCGTTTGCTTTTGCTGGCTGTCGATAATTCCAGATTACCTGTCACCGTGATTTTCTTATTCTATCTATTCCTTATTAGGGTAAACTCCGCGTTTAGTATATAAACTATTATTTTTATTCTGTTTTAGTACTCAATTATTTTTCAAAACCGAATCTAATGTTTAGTTTAAGTTTCATTTTGATACCCGCAATTATAAACTTAACGGTGATGTTGACGTGTCATTATAAGATAATGTTATGTCATCATTAAAAATATTACGCAAATAATTCTGTTAAT
The DNA here is from genome assembly GCF_006381635.1 of Hibiscus syriacus. NCBI lineage: Eukaryota > Viridiplantae > Streptophyta > Magnoliopsida > Malvales > Malvaceae > Hibiscus > Hibiscus syriacus. Next base: position 108,972 of record NW_024063393.1, on the reverse strand, counting down.
TTTTTAATAACGTACCATATTGAAATATAAATTAAATATTAGGTATGATTTTGGAAGTTGAGTGCTAAAACATAACAAAAATAATAGTTTAGGCACTAAATGTTTTGTTTAACATTTTTATTATTATTAAATTGTTTTAGGACCTAAATTTAGCTTCAACGTTTAATTTGATACTTAATTTTTTTAATCTAATTAGATACTTGAATTTGATTTCATGTTCAAATTGGTACATAAAAACTTATTGGTTAAAATTAATTAAAATATTAAGTATTACGAATCAAATTTAAGTACTAATTAGACTTTGAAACTAAAACTAGATACTAAATTAAATCTTGAAACTAAAATCAAATACTAAATTAAACCACTAAAGAATGACGAGTCAACCAACATAATTTAATTTCAGGCTATCGGACTATTGACGACGGAGATTGGAGGATGAAGAAATCAAAGAGTACATCGTCTATTTAGGGAGATTGAAGTGTTTCCTGTGAAACGGAGGTTGAAATTGCTTTAAAGGATCGAAAAGGTACAGGTTGAAAATTTTGGGCTTAATAGGCCAACGAATACGAAGACTGAAAACTATAGATGCAACGGCCAACAAGCTCGTCCGTTAAGTTTTTAACGGTGGGGTACTAAAATGAAACAAAAACTAAACGTTAGGTATATTTTTTTATAAAAAAAATTAGATACTAAAACGGACCAAAACTAATAATTCAAGTACTAAATGTGTAATTTACCCTAAATTTTATCGTAATTTTCTTTATACTAAACCAAACTAGATTAGAGAATTCACCTAACCAATATTTTAGACAAGCTTTAGGTGCTTGACAACAATTTCATGCATCAAAGTAGGCAACTAGCTACCTATCTTAATTATCACCTACTTAACATAAGACTTTATAGGAAACTTCATAACCAGGGTGTGTTTAATTGGGGGAATGTGAGATTTTCGTGGGAATTGAATTCACATTCCCTCGTTTAGTTGGTCGGGAATGTCATTCCCGGTAATCTTACATTACCAATAGTGGATTTTTTGGGGTATATTATCGGGCATGTCATTACCTCTCTTTCCTTAGGTATTGTTGGATTACCGACGTTTTGGACTAAAATGCCCTTAAAATTATTTTTTCCAAAAATATCCTTATTTTGTCATTGAATAATAAAAATTTTACGAAGGTTAAATTATAAATTTATCCTTAAACTATTTTAGATTTATAAAAAAAAAATCTATAATTAAAATTTTATATGAAGTTCAAGGGTTAAAATAAAATTTTACCCTTTCATTAAACTTTTTTATATTTCAATTTTTTTAAAAAATTATATAAATTTTATGAATTTATTTTTTTTAAAGAAAATATATAAATATTTTCCAACTTGTTAAAAGAACAAATATATAATAAGGACAATTTGGTAAAATATACATTCCAATAATCTTTTATTCCTTTAATCAAACATGGTAATCTTACATTCCTGCTAAACCAACCAAATACAAAATACAACATTCCTAGTAATCCTATTCCCTGGTAATCTTTTATTCCCATTGGTAATCTTACATTCCGTGAACCAAACGCACCCTTAAGTTAGCAATAACAATATTTTGTTTATTAATTTTACGTTTTTTTAATTTAAATAAAAAAATTAATATATATTGTTAAATAAAAACTTATATTATAATACATATTTTTCATTTATTTTATTTAGGTTTGAGTAGAGTTTATATCAGATATACTTAAAATTTATTTTACTCTATAAAATAAAGGGTAAACTACACCAGTAGTCACTAATGTTTGAGAAATATTTTGTTTTTCCATTGAAATTTCAAAAGTAACAAATCGATCAATAATTTATTTTTACCCCTAAACTACTGCTAAAACATCAAAATGGAGTCTATTGTTGGAGTTATTTCTGCTCTTCAAAAATTTATGAAATCTCTGGACTCCAACTAAATGTGGCTAAATCAGAAATTTTTGCAGCAGGAATTTCTCCAAGGAACCTTGAACTCATCAAAATATCCACTGGTTTCAAGATAGGCCTTCTACCAGTGAGATATCTAGGGGTTCCGCTTGTTCCTAAAAAACTCACTATTAAGGACTGCTTCCCTCTTATCGATAAAATCAAATCCAGAATCCACCAGTGGTCTGGGAGGCACTTAAGCTATGCTGGAAGGTTAGAACTCATAAAAACTGTTTTACAGAACATTGCAAACTTCTGGTGTCGCCAATTCCTGCTTCCTCAATCTGTTATTAACATAATAAACCAACTTTGCTCAAGATATCTATGGAGAGGCTCTGATACTTCAGCCTCTGGAGCTAGAGTAAGTTGGAGTAATTTATGCAAACCTAAATCTGAAGGAGGGCTAGGCTTAAAAGATTTAAAATCCTGGAATAAGGTTTGCATGATTTTGTTAATTCACAATCTTCTTGCTGGTCAAGGTTCTTTGTGGATTGCTTGGACTTATATTTACGCTATCAAAAATAATGATTTAAGCCAAATGCCTTCTAGTGCATCCTCAATCTACATCTTTAAAAAACTTTTGAAACTGAAAAATGATGCCATCCCCATTCTTAATGCTGGAATCACGACTGCTAAAGGGATTTGGGAAGAAGTAAGACACAAACATGATAAAGTCTCTTGGCAAACACTTATTTGGTTTCCCCTTCACATCCCTAAACTTAGTGTTATTACTTGGTTGGTGATCCTTGATAGACTTCCAACTAGGGAAAGACTTTTACGTATGGGGCTCACTAATGCTGGTTATTGTATTTTATGTAATGATGCTCTTGAAACGAGAAATCATTTATTTGTTGATTGCATTGTGGTCACTTCTCTTTGGAATGGTATTTTGAACCTGTCTCATCTGTCCGTTCCTCAAATGTGTTGGGAAGTCAAGCTTGCGTGGGCTTCATCAACTTGGAAAGATAAGTCTCTCTTAACCTCTATTATGAAGATAGCATAGTGTGCTTTCATCTACAAAGTTTGGGAGGAGAGAAACCGTCGAATATTTCAAGGAAAATTTCGAACTGTTGAAGACTTGCTTGGTTCTATTAAAGAGATAGTAGGACTTCAACATATGAATATAGATTTCAATAGGCTTGATAATGTTAATATGCTTCTTTGTAACAATTGGAATATAGCCTAAGCATTTTTGTTGTATAGTGGTATTTGACCTTCTTTGAGACTTTGTATTTTCTACTGGATAAATAAAAAATCTTACTTATCCAAAAAAACATCAAAATGGTCATTGAACCAATAATTTATATCTAATTTTTATTTTTTCCGAACACCCCACCACCACCATTATATTCGAACTACATTCCTTACGAAACAGAAAACACACTTAAACAATTAGGAGTAGTTTACTTGGTATTTATTTCAACTACACTTAAATAAAACATCGATATTTAGACAATAAGTTGCCTTTTCTTTTGTTGCTAAAAAAGAGTGAACCATTATGTTATTTTTTCTATTTCATTATATATTTAGACAACTAGTAACTCACGAACCAGAAATCAAATGTTGAAGAGAGAATAGAGCACATTGGTAAGTACTTTACTCCAACTCAACACTGTAAGATAAGAACAAGAACACTGAGTTTTGAAGATTGGTATTGTAGCTTGAGATAATTTTAAACTATTAGGTTTTGTTGAAGTGTGGTTGAAACAAATACTAAGGAAAGTGCTCCTGATTGTTTAAGTGTCATTTTCGTTTGTAAGAAACGTGGTTCAAATATAGTGAAGGTAATGGGGTGTTTGGGAAAAAAATGGAAATTTTAAAACTTTTTTGGGTAAATTAGATATAAAATCATTGTTCAATGACTTATTTGATATTTTAGTAATAGTTTTGGGGTAAAATAAAATATTAAACTTTTTGTTAACGTTGTCACATCATCAATTTAGCAGAGTTGACGATGGAGTGACCATTTTGTTACTAATCGATAATATTAGTTATCATTTTGTTACAAATCGATATCGCTGGTGACCGATTTGTTATTTTTAAAACTTTATTGAAGAAAATAAAAATTTACTCAAGAATTAGTGATGTTGTAATTTACCCTAAAATAAATTTGAAAATATTACAATCATTTTTAAACAAATATTCAAAATATTATTTAAAATATTTTAAAAAAAGTATTTAAATAAATATAAATAAATGTTTTCAAATTTGTTAATACTTTGTCAAATAATTGAAATTTTAAAATATTCTAAAATATTAAAAATTATAAAAATTTAAATTTAAAAATTTAAATTATTTTTACTAGATATAATTTTCTTTTTGTTCATATTACTCTATTGTCTTTCCTCAAATATGTTTCAATAAAATTAATCTTGTATCAGAGTCCCACGGTGGGAAATTCATAATGGTCGGAGGTCTTTCACGGAAGTTGCTCTCAACTTAGCGTTGGGGCAGCCTACTACCCTACCTTCCCGTAACCCATTACATATGGGAATATGGTCAGCTAATTTTTTTTGTATCAGAGTAATTATCTCTCATAAGATTATTTGAGTTTGCAATAAATGTATGTTCATGAATTTTAGTTTAGATCTCAAAATTTAATTTAGGGTGATTACAAATAGTAATGTATGTTCTAAAGACTTTCAATTATTTGATAATGAACGCTTAAATACCTACAATCGTTGATATTCAAACTAGGGATGGGCACAGGGCGGGTTTGGGTCAACCCGAAAAATATACACCTTTACACGACCCGAAGGCGATCCGACTTTTTGGGATAAAATCCAAACCCGACCCGGAATAATATAATTATTAAAAATATTATTTTTATTCAATAAAAATAGGAATTTAATTGAAAAAAATAATATATAGAAGGGTATTATTGTAATTATCCTCAAATATATAAGGTAAAATTATATTTTGTGAGTCTGGTCGGGTCGAGTATTTTTTACCCTAAACCCAAACAAAACCAACCCGAACATAATCCCTAAATATATCTTGAATGAGCATTAAAATATGTTTATTCCGGTATGAACTGCAGGTGACCAACCCCGAAAAGGTACGAAGGCAAGGAAAATGCCCGTTGACGCCGGAGGAAGTCGGTCTAATGCTGAGGGCATTGGGGTTTGGAAGTGATGTTCACATTTATGTGGCATCAGGTGAGGTACATGGAGGAGAAGAGTCATTGGCACCACTCAAAGCACTCTTCCCTAATTTTCATTCGAAACACACCTTTGCCACCAACGAGGAGTTGGCACAATTTTCTTCTTTTTCCGGTCGGATGGCCGCACTGGATTATATCGTCTGCGATGAAAGTGACATCTTCGTCACGAACAATAATGGAAACATGGCTAGAATGTTAGCCGGTCGGGGGTACACAACTGTGAACTTCGGATGCAGTTCTATAAACGAATCACATTGACAACATATCATCAAACTCTTTTTTTTTTTTCCTAATGCAGGAGATACTTTGGACACAAACCAACAATTCGACCCAATGCTAAGAAGCTGCACAAATTGTTCATGGACCGAAACAACACGACACGGGAAGAGTTTTCGTCTAATGTTCGAACTTATCAGATCGGCTTCACGGGAAATCGGGACGAAGCGATGCCCGGGAAGGACGAGTTTCATGAAAATCCAGATTGCTGCTTATGTCAGACTGAAGGAGTTGAAACAATTCGGAATCAAACTTCTGTGGATCATGAAAAGAAGAACAGGATGGATGCTCTTCAAATGAGTTATGAATATGATCCAGATTGGCTCGATGTTGATTATTTAGATAGCATTGGCGTGTACAAGGACCTGCCTTATAGGGAAAGCAGTATGTTAACCAAACAAGAACAAGCCGAACTTGAAGTGTTCAGTATAGACTAAATATTATTGAATTATTTCGGATTAGAATCATTTTAGGTTCGGGTTTTAGGCGAATCATTTCGGATTAGAATCATTTCGGGTTCGGGTTTTAGGTGAGATTGATTGATTGATTTTGCCCTGCAAATGTAATTGTGTATATGAGAAGGCCGGGGCAACGGCAATAGTTGATTGAGGTTTGGATATCAAGTTTCTATAAATGATTAGTTGACAGATTATTAGCCACCAAGTAGTAGAAGCTTACTGTTCTTATATCATTATTATTAGGGTAAACTATCAGTTTTGATCTATTTAGTACCTAAACTTTCAATTTTTTTAAAATCATACCTAACATTTAGTATCTAAACTATCAGTTTTTATCCGTTTTAGTATCTAAACTTTCAAAAAGAAATTAAAATTTAAAGTTAAGTTTTTAACGGGTACTAAAATAAAACACAACCTAAACTTTAGGTATGGTTTTGAAAAAATTGAAAGTTTAGGTACTAAAATAGACTAAAATTGATAGCTTAGGTGCTAAAAGCATAATTTACCCTTATTATTATTATTATTATTTGATTAGATTCGGAAATGTTAAATAAGTATTCGGTCATTTTAAAAGGTTTGATATTTATTTTGACAACATTAAAAAATGTTAAATTTTTATTTCATCATTTTGATTGATCATATATGTAATCAATTATCAATCATTAAAAAAATTATTTAAAAAAAATAAGAAATTAACTTAAATTAATATTTTAATTTTTTGAATTTTAGTTGAATTAAGATTATCAATTTAAACAACTCAATTAAATCAAATAGCAAAATGATGTCTTGAATATTAAATTTTGTTGAATACTCCTATCTAATGTTCTTTATCATAGACCACACAATAATTTTGGGGTTTTTAGAGTAAAATCATTTAATATTATAATTTATTGGTACAATTTATGTAGGATGAGTATTCGGTCGAGTCGAGTAAAAAAATTTGAATTGATTAAGTTGACGAGTCTTGTTTTATAACTAAAAATTTATTTGAGGTATTTTGAGTCGAGTCGAGTTGTTTGATTTTCTGTTTAAATTTAATTGTACTATTTATAATATTATGATACTAACTGATGCTAATTTAAAGCTGAAAGACTTGACTCGAACTTTAAAATCAATCAGCTACTTACTAAAAAAATAGTTATTCAAGTCATATCTTAAAACCTAGGGTGAACTATGCATTTAATACCTAAACTATCACTTTCGATCCATTTTAGTACCTAAACTTTTAATTTTTTCAAAATAATATCTAACGTTTAGTTTTTGTTTCATTGTAGTACTCGTCGTTAAAAACGTAACGCGTTTAATACGTAAACTATTAGTTTTGGTATGTTTTAGTACCTAAATTTTTAATTTTTTTTCAAAACTTAACGTTAAAATCATGTAATTTGATTCAAGTTTGCTTAAAAACACATAACACACCACAATATTTCGAGTTCGGGTTAACCTGAGCTACATCGATGGCTACGATCTTCGTCTGGCCTCCCTGGTATAGCAATTTAATCGCCAAGTAATTCGGCTTTTCACTCGATTCTTCGACTCTAACAGCTAAGTTCTGGTTTCTATATCCACAAGGTATCATGTTTCACAAAGATAATACGAAAGTCACTTACCGTCAATAAAATTTATTAGAGTTTGACATGAATTCGATCTAACTAGGCTAACCTTTACGTCGATCGTCTCGAGTTTCGAAATGTGTTGCCCCATGCCATGGTTAGCCATGGCCATGAAAGCTTTGTTGCCAAGAACAAAATCTGTTTCGTTAGTGTGATTGATATCAGTTAATGTCACCCTTGTCCCTTTACAGCTACATAAAGTTGAATTCTTGCACCTTACCTGCAACAAATATGTTCAAAACTGAAACTCCAACACTCAAAGAGAAGGGATTTAAAAAATAGCAATACACAATCACAATAGTGGTCAGGGATAACGACACCATCCGAAATTGTATCTTAAAAAATAGCGATGTGAAGTAGCTTCACACCAATAATAATCAATAGCGACTGTAGCTTAACGGGTAATGGTTAATAATGGTCATATCGGGTCGTTATTCCGGCTATTGTGATTAAAAAAATTCAACATCTTGTTTGGCAATTCAAACTAGGATAAACTACACAAATGGTCCTTAGACTACAGAGTACTATTTGATTGAGTCATCTAACTATTAAAAGTTACGAGATGGTCCCTTGATTATAAGGCATTGCTTTGTTGAGTCCCCCAATTATTAAAAGTTACAAAATGGTCACCTGATTATTCATATTTTCCAAACAGGTAACGTCTAGCTCAAAATGTGATCAATTTTTTAACAAAAAAGGATGAGTTTGGAATATATGAATAGCAGGGTGGCCATTTTGTAACTTTTAATAGTTGATGGACTCAACAAAGCAAAGTCCTATAGTCGAGGGACCATTTTATAACTTTTAATAGTTGAGGGACTCAGTAAAACAATGCCCTATAGTCGAGGGACTATTTGTCTTTACTCTTCAAACTGTTATATTTTATAGATAAAAAGGCATCAGAGGTCCCTATACTTTTGAAAAAAACAAATGTGACAATTGTATTATTTTTTTCTCTCAATGTTGCCCTTGGCCTGACCAATGCTATTTGTCGTTTGGTCGTTACGGTGCTGACGTGGCGGTCCTTGGTACTGACGTGACAGTCCATCTTCCATGTTTGAGTTACCAATTTAGTCTATCTACCATGTTATCAATCACTGTAGACTGTCACATCAACACCATGGATCGTCACGTCATCAATGTGAACTGTCACGTCAGCACTGTAATGGTAACGATGAAAAACGTTGATCAAAGGGCTACATTAAACTTATTTTCTAAGTTGGAGGGTCACATTAAGTGAAAAAATCATACGACATTATTATTTTTTAAATACATAGAACTCTATTATCTTTTTTACCTATTTTATATCTAATTGTGCACATCTAAAAATATTCACCTAATAAAAATTCACCTAATGACCGTAATATATAACATATATTATATCCGTAATCGAATAAATGTAACACAACCGAAAACGCGATAATTGCTATTTAAATTTCTTCAAGTAAAACACGTTTTTTTCACAATAGGGTATAGAAACCTGAAAGCAGGCACCGCAACCAGCTCCATCTTTGTAAAGAGAAGAGCCACCGCTTAAGCCAACTGCCATGGAACCATATCCACAAGCACCAGCTGCAACATCAAAGCCAAAAACACCAAAAACAAAAAGTTACCCACCAAATTTCTCACTGAAATAGGATCTGGGTATTAATCATATCAACAGAATAAGCAAAAAAAAAAACCAGGAAAATGCAGGTGTTTACATGAAAGTGCAGTCTCTTTGTTGAAAGAAGCTGCCTTGGATTGGTGCAGGCAGCGATCACAAGCAAAGGCAGACGAAAGAAAAATGAATAAAAAACAAAGCAAGAGCGCCATTTGTGTCAACACAATCAGTTTTGAGTTTATTTATTGGTATGAACAATGGCTGCTATGCATGGAGAGAGACAAAGAAGAAGACAAAAGTAATGGATTTTGTCACCCACACTTTTTGTGCTTAACATAATACTATTACTATTATAAATTTAGATTATTGATGTGTTTGATGTGGCGAAGTCACAGCTTGGTCATAGCATGTACGTACCCACTTAAAATTTGAATTTTTTTAATTATTTATTTATTTTATTGATGATATCAACTTTGAAATTTATGTACCTACCTGAAATTTGTATTTTCTTTCATTAGTTACTTATTCTTTGATAATGCATATTTATGTTTTAGTATTGATGATGGTAACATTTAAGTTGTGACGGTTATAGATAGTTCGTCCTTTCTGATTTAAATGAAGAATTAAAACTAATGATTTATGGTGATGTTGTAGGCCGTTCTTAGACGTCGTTTGACTTTTTGAAGATGAAGATAAAGATCTAGATCCCTCCAATCTTGGTTGGAGGGTTTTATAGCGATTTTTGGTGCTAGTGGTCATAACGACTACACGTAGGCTGATCAATTAAATGGATAAAATCATCTGATGATGGAATCAATCTTGAAAGATCACATAATAATCATGTTAAAATTCATATAGAGATAAAATGATTGCTTGAAAAGTAAGACATTCGAAATTTATGATTGACAAAGAGAGGCCCTACTCCCCTTGGAGGCCTCCTCTTGCTCAGCGTTGCACTCACCCTCTCGAATTCGTTGGTTGTTGAAGCTCGTCCCCCGCAGGTTACGTGCTTCGAGTGCATCGACTTCGACACCAAAGACCAGTTGGTCGATTTTGGTTCCGGCATTGATGCAGTCATGTAGGAAAAAACTGATTCCAACACTGAGAAAGTAACTCCTTCTACATCTCTTAACATGCTACATGTAGTCTCAACATCATTGTGAGCAACACATTTGCTGATCTTTAAATCTTTCAAAGACTTGTTTATCAACTTGTTGGCTTTCTTCCTTGATGCTAAGTATGATTTAACTTCATTCGCGAACCCGGAATCGTCGCCTCTTCTTCTTCGAAAAACCGACTGAAGTTGTTGGGTATCATCCTTGGCCTGCAACACAGCATCCTTGTAAACCACAAACATCCAAGAGCCTGAGAGATCCATTCAACAATTCATGGTCACTGGAGTTTTGGACTAAGGAATTTTGTGTGCTAGGCAATTGAAGCCAACCATCAACCAATTCATACAGATCTCTAAGGCCATTTAATTATCCGGTAATCGATGACGAACAAGTGGCGGCTTCATTGGATTTCATCATGCATAAATGTTGTTCTTCTTAGAGGCTTTAGAGTCGAAAAATTGCGTCTGCAGAGTGTTGATTGTGGATGCATTGTCAATAAATTAACAAAATTCTAAATATTGTAGGCGGTCTAATTATTTAACCGAATACAATATCAATTTTTTTATTTTGAAAACTGTGACAATTGTTATAGTGATTTGGAACTTTTCACGTGGACATAACGAGTTTCAATAAAATATATTTTTTATTGAAATATGTCACTCTGATATCGCAAAATCTAATAAAAATTTATATTTTATTTGAACTCATCACTTTGACGTGATGAGTTTAAATAAAAAAAATATTTTTTGCGTAAACTAGTCATGTGAGTGTGACGAGTTTATCCTACATTTAGTGGTGCTCAAATTCAGGTACCCTGGTCCTCAGATATTTGATTTGTCGACCTGTGTCCTGGACCTTATGTTGTCGGATACTCGAATTTTGCGGGTACTTGTAATTCGGGTAATCGGGTACCAGATTTTTTATTTAAATTATTAATTTTAAAAAAACATACACAAATTTAATTGTTCGAATTTCATACTCCAACATCTAAATTGAAATTTTAAAAGTGTTTTTTTCTTGGGAGTTTTTTTTTTAATTTAGTAGTTAAATTAATATATAAAATTATTAATAATTAAATATGTAATATTATTATATATATAAAAAATAAATGTAACTAGGTACTCGGAAGTAATTTAATTTTGTGACCCGGGTCTGACCCGAGAAATATCGGGCGGGTACCGACCGAGAACTTGAAATTTTTTAAATAAAATTACCTAAATTTTTTGATCAGATCAGAGGGTCGGGTTGTTAGAGTCGGATATTTTTAAACACCCCTACCTACGTAAATTCCAAAATAGTTTTAGAGATAAATGGGCTAATTTATATCTATATATATATATATATATATATATTTATGACCTAGTGGGCAATAAAGAACCTGGTTTTATTGCGTTTCTTATAATCTGCTCATGCAATCTTAACTTCTTGGAAATAACAGATCACTTTGTGATTTCTCTGGAAACAGAGATTATTCCATGGCAGAAGAATGTTTCATCGATTTGTGGAAAAACAAATCGTAAGGGGAATCCTACGTTTGATCAGATATTCAAATCCCAGAATCGCTTTTCCTTTTTCCTTGTGATCTGATTTCAAGCTTTCATTTTTTACCTCGAAAAAACTAGTCTTCCTGCGATGTTTTGTTCCTCGTACGGATCAGAAAACGACACTTTCAAATAGACGACGACACGTGATCAGCTGAGCTTTTTGTCACGTTTTCTCCCTTGCTGACACGTCCCCTGCCGCTTTGGTTTAAAGTCTTATCAACTTCGAATGCAATTGCAGTCATTTCTTTCACATGGTTAGTTTCATTGCCTAGAGCCTTTTGATCTCATAATTCTGGGTTTTTTCTGGGTTGTTTTTGTGTTCTAAAGGTACCCTTTTCTTGGTTCTTCTAGCTTCAAAGGGCTTACCCTTTTTGATTTCGTAATTCCGGGGATTTTTCTGGGTTGCTTTGTGTTCTAAAGGTACCTTTTTGATCCCATAATTCTGGGATTTTCTGGGTTCTTTTTAATTCTTTGATTTCAGTGATTATTACTTGTTTTGTTTTCAATTGTGTATGATGTTCTTTTTTCATGCTATCATTGTCCTGTGTGGTTATTAGATTTGAATGTTGTTTTTGCAGAAACAGAGAAATATAATGCCAAGGCAAACCCCGGCTGAGATGGTGGATCCAAGCAGCGCCGCCGCCGCCGATGTCGAATTGGGGGAACGTTCTTGCCCCATGCAATATAAGTACCAAAAGGTATCTGTCATACCTCTTGTTTTCCTAATCTTCTATGAGGTCTCAGGTGGGCCTTTTGGCATTGAGGATAGTGTTCAAGCAGCCGGTCCCCTTTTAGCCCTCGGTTTTTTGCTAGTTCCGTTCGCATGGAGCGTGCAGGAGGATTGGTAGTACTCTGGCCGGCGAGGTGGAGAATCTGAGCAGAACTCTTCCGAAATAGCTGTTTTATGCTCTTTTGTTGGTCATTTTCGGGTACTTTTTCCCTCTTCTGGTCGGTACGGGGGCGGGGGGTTCCACTCGATCGTGAGCTTTGGACCGATGGATATTTCTCTGACATTGGTAAAATGCTTGGAGGTGTCTGGCTGCGAACATGGATTCAAGCGGCGGCGGCTCTATCCAACATGGGGATGTTTCTCGCCGATATGAGCAGCGATTCGTTCCAGCTCAAAGGAATGGCGACTCGAGGGATGCTTCCCGAGCTTTTCGCAAAGAGGTCTCCTTATGGAACCCCTTTGGTTGGAATCTTGTTCTCCGCTTCCGGTGTTATACTACTCTCATGGATGAGCTTCCAGGAGATCGTGGCGGCAGAGAACTTCTTGTATTGTTTCGGAATGATCATGGAATTCATAGCATTCGTGAAGCTGAGGATAGACCATCCGGCGGAATCAAGGCCGTACAAGATCCCCCTTGGCACGGTCGGATCGATTATAATGTGCATCCAGCCGACACTGCTGATTCTCGTCGTCTTAGCATTTGCATCTTTCAAAGTCATGGTGATCAGCATGGTAGCAATTATGATCGGGTTTGTTCTTGAGCCATGTTTAAGGTACTCGGACAGAAAGAGATGGTTCAAATACTCCATAATTGCCGACCACCATGAGTATCATTCTGCCTATCAATGATTTAATAAAAAGAACATGATATCATGTAACCACAATTCACTTGTTCGATTTTCCTTTCCATCTTTATAAATGTTCGCTCGATTTCGATGTCGAATATATTCGAGACTCGAATACTCGAGTCGAATTTATAGCTCAGCGCCAGATAGTAGTACTTACAAGTGTAATACCTATTGCAAATGTGGTCAAAGGAACATGTTCCGCTACAAACATACATTATAACAAGAACAAAGTTTGCTTCCGGCATCGTTGGCCATTCACCGGAACGGAACCATCCGCCATTTTCGGATTCCGTAAGATTTAACAATGTCAAGTGCACCAAGAAAGAAAAGGAGACGATTATTAAATAAAGACTTGGGAAACTATCACAGGTGATTATCATATTTGTACTCTTTAGTTCTAAGTTTTCCGGCACAGAAGCTAGATGCAGTTACATTGTACCTTAAAAGAGTTGAAGGCTCGGTTCATGTATCGGTTCAGAAACTACTCGGTATTCGTATAAATGATCAGGTCGTGCCGGATTCCGTCGGCGTGGTACAAGGAGCTAGTGTATTAGTAGGCAAGTTAATTCCGCCCCCTCTAACAGATACGTTTGGACCCTTTACGAAGCTAGCCCTGCTGACAAGGTTCGAGTCAAGGAACACCACGATTACCGTGATGTCATCGTGGAAATGCCGACGGACACCCCGGTCAATCTTCTTCAAGTCGGAATACCGCATTTCTCTCTTTTTCGCGGCTTCGTGTAGAGCAGTCCTTACCAGCCTCCTTGCAATTCCCTGCATGAAAAACCCAGTTAATATTTCTCAGCTCTTAAGATACCATTTCATCTGTTGAACAACTATCACTTCGCATGCATGGGAGAATAAATGAATGAAGGCTTAAACATACACTTCGAGAATGCTTTCGAACTATATCGACAGCTTCTTGATTGCTCAGGTGCTCCCAGAGCCCATCCGACGCAAATATCAGGAACTTATCATATGGCAATAGCTTGTGCACTGATATCGACGGGTCGGCGCTCAGTATCGGCATTTTAAAAGGCTCACGGAGGCGAAATTTAGGATATAAAGGCTCCCTGTTGAACTCAGCCCTTTTCAAATATACATCGCCGATTGATCGTGAAATCTGAAAGATCGATCATTCTATTAAGTAAACATCCTCGAAAAGAGGCAACAAAGCAAAGCAGGGAAATCAATAGCAAGGAAATTTTACAGAATCGACCATGGCAGCAGTAGAGTCTCTTAATATAAGAACTCCATAAAACAAACTGTACTTCTAGGTGCACGAAGTTTTTCGAGAAGTATTCGTAAAGACTGTTTTCCGGAGCCATTACGAAGCAGAAATCGAAATGTACACTTTATTCTCTCCGCAAAATCCGAAAAAAATGCAAAACTCTAAAAGACAAGGCAACAAAAACTGAGCACATTAGGATATGCATGCACCTGCATAGAGATGAAAGGTTATACAGCTATCATGTTTCCATAACAAAGCCTGAAAGTCCGAAACTAGCCAGCTCCGGGATCACCACCGAGCATATTAGTGCTTAACTAGCCTTTGTCTTGGAATTCAGCATAAATCGAACTACGGCTAAACCAAACTCCCCGATTATTCATAAACGGCGAGCTCTATAGTGCTCAACTTGAACATGAACTGGTTCAAGCTATCAAATTTATTTGCATAGTGAAAAACTTACCTGTATAATACCTTTTACACGCCATACATTGTGCTTCAAAACAACAATTTGTGGGTCGTCAGGGTGCAACGACTGCAGCTCCTGTCTTACAGACTCTATGCACACATTATGCTCCTCAGACAGCTGACTGGCTAGATACTCTCCCGTTTCCCTCACAGCTCTCCCCAAAACGGCACGCGAATCACCAAGGTTGGCAACGTAAAGGTTGCCGCCACAGATAACACCAACCAGGCAGCACGATCCAACAGCTGCAATTTGTGGGCTCGTAGGCCATTGTTTGGCAACGAGAGACGTAAAACCCTCTTCTGTTGCTTGATATGCTTTTCTTATCACGTCAACCGACATTGTCTGATGCTCGGAAGCGAACCCTGAAACATAACAAACATATCGGAATAACAAACATCACTGATACAAAAGTGGATGAGAAAAATAAGTGTCAAAGACAGATACCAAGGATCTAAAACAACAAATCAATACTGGAAAACAAAAACAACAAAGTGAGACTCGGAAACTTATTACAAGTTCACCGCACTAATTCCGTTCAATCCGATAATTCTACCAAACAAGTTGCTATACTTCCCTGATCAGAAAGTCAAGAAAAGGCGTCTTACGCTTGAGATGTTGAAAGAGATGATCATTGATGTGGCGCGAAGTCTCAGGTCCCCCATGCCCATCGTATACGCCAACAAAAGTACCATACGGTCCTGACTCGTGTGAGCACAAACAACCAGACTCAAGCTGGCTCTGGTCTTCGATCAAACTGTTGGCCTGCACCACCGCCATGGAGAACTCGCCGTTAATATGCTGTCCGATATCCTTGTACCACAAGAGCCCATCTTGATGGCCTGCGACATCTGCGCTTTCGTGAACATAACGATCCGACCTCGGCCAAAAACAGGCCTTCAAAAGGTTAATCAACCCTGATAACATCCCTCATCTCATCCACAAAACCTCCAAATAAGCCTAATCTAAACGACCACCGAAAATAACAATAACCAAACCCGAATTAAACCGAACAGCGACCCGAATCCGCCTCTGCTTCCTCAACACAATAATGGAACACTAGAGCAACATCAACAACAAAGAACACCAGGAGGTAAGCAACACTGCAATGTGAAATGAATAGCTTAAAAAAAGCAACTAAATTACCAGCATCAATCAAGAAGAACCATACAGTTTGATAACTAATCTAGCAGATCAGTCAATGACTTTAACAGCACGACATGCTGAAAAAAAATCAACAATAAAAAAAGCAAAGGGTTTTGTTTTTCAAACAAAGTAGTTGGTCAGCCATTAGAATATCCAGAAGGTCTCATGTTTCACATTGAGAACTTTAAAAAAAACAAAACCCAGTTCAAAAATATCACTTTTAAACACATTAATTATCATAATTCCACACTAAATATTGAAAACAGAACTAAATTATATATTAAACAAAAAAAAGGTACCTTTTGGTATGAAAAGAAGGATCTGGGAATAAGAAAGGGGGGAACTTCATTTCAACTGTTAAAATTGGAATTTGCAGATCTAGGGATGAATCAAACCAGAGTTATAGAAGAAGGGAAAGTTTGGGTTTTGGTTGGTTTTTCAACTACTGATCAAGGCAATGAAATGGATGAATTTTTTTTTTTTTGGTACACAGAGAAAAGAGAAGATTTTGGTTTAGCCCCCAACAACTTATATTATATAAATAAACCTCACTTTTCTAGCTGTCTCTCTTGTTTCTCCCTCTAATTCTCAGCGGACAATGACCCATGAAAGACCAACAATGGAGAGCTTGAAGCCAGCTAAGCAAAGGTCCAGTTTTGGGATCCACTCCCCCATGGCAATAAAGAGAGAGAGAAACAAGACCCCCAAAAAAAACCCAAAACGAAGAAGCTTCATATGCTAAAATTTTAAGGGTATATTACACATTTAGTACTTAAACAATCAGTTTTGATCCATTTTAGTACCTAAACTTTCAATTTTTTCAAAACTTAACGTTAAATTTTAAAAGGGATACTAAAATGAAACAAAAAATAAATTTTTTAACGATGATGTATTAAAATGAAACAAAAACTAAACTATATGTATGGTTTTTGAAGAAATTGAAAATGTTGGTACTAAAACAGACCAAAACTAACAGTTTAGGTACTATATACATAATTTACTCAAATTTAAAATTGATAAGTATGGAAAACAAAATTTAGACAGAAACTTCTCGAGGTGTGAAATTTAAAATGGATAAATATAAACTTGTGTATTTTGAAATTTCTTAAAGTATGAACGTATCTCAATACTTCTCGATCCATCCCTATGAACATATCTCAGTATTTCTCGATCCATCCCTTTTATAGGAGCGAGTGGTTAATTTTGTGGCTATGGAGAGAACGTTGCTCATGTTATGGAGGCCGACAAAGGGAGCTATTAATAGGTCGACGGATGATGAGAATTTATTTCGATTCAAAAATTTTAAAAAGTAGAAGTTTTTGCAAAGGGTGATAATGGGAACGACGATGAAGAAGACTAAATCAATATGTACACGATCCTAGCGTTATCAATCTGATTAGTTAGTGAGAGAATCTTTTCAAATTTGGGGACAGTGAGTTCGACGATGTTGATGCATCCGACTGGTGAGAAAGAACATAGATCAGGTGATTCATGCATCAATAGTTGTAGAAGACGATGATGAAAAATATGGAAAGACTCGTGTAGAGGGTTTGGCTTGAGTTTTGTAGCCTGGATTAGTGGTTAAGCTCTTCATCTCTCAATATTAGACTATCATCACACACGTAGGGACGAAAGCTAGATTTTACGTTAAGAGACGAATTTATATAATTTTATGAGTATGCATATGATCCTAGAGTTATCAATCCGGTTAATTAGTGAGATAATTTCTTCGAATTTTAGAACAATGAGTTCCGCGATGTCGATGCATTTGACTAGAGAGAAAAAATATGACTCATGTGATTCCTGCATCGACAATCATAGAAAACGTCGATGAAAAACATGGAAAGATTCGTGTAGATGTTTATTTATATAATTTTAAAGATAAAAATAAATTATTAATAAAAATATAGAAAAATATATATATATAAAACATACGAAAAGTTTGAGTTCAAGGATGTGTCATAAAGAACAACAACAACAATAAAATCCTATTCACATATGCAATGGGGTAAGTGGAGGTAGGGTAGTAGGTTGTCCCCAACGCCAGGTTGAGAGCAGCTTCCGTGAAAGACTATTGATTTTGAAAACGATAAACTATAAAGTTTATGATAAAAAGAGTTATAGTCACATGTCCTCAAAGTATGATTGTCATTTTAAATTGGTTCTTAACTTTTAAATGCTCTAATTTCATCCCTAAATCATGTCTATCATTTTAAATTAGTCCTCAAACTTTTGAATATTTTAATTTCAGCCCCAAATTATGACACTCATTCCAAATTGGTCCCTAAACTTTTTTAACATTCCAATTTCATCCCAAACTATACGCACATATCAATCACATCTTTTGTTAATAAAATCGTTAGGCCAAGTCATATTATTATATGTTTGGATAAAAAAAAACATTAGGTTAGACTATGGTTGAAATTAGTTACATGTTTGGATGGAGTTGGAATATTCAAAAGTTTGGGACCATTTTAGAAAGAGGGACATAGTTTAGTGATGAAATTAGAATTTTTGAAAATTTAAGGACTAATTTAAAATAAGAATCATAATTTAGGGATGAAATTAGAATATTTAAAAATTTAAAGACTAATTTAAAATGGGAGTCTTTGAGGAAATATGACGCGATTAACTCTAATAAAAAAAGAAACCAATGTGCAAGCAACGGTGCAATGTTTGGCCTCCAAATGATGCAAAACATTGGGTACATTTTATAAGGTCACTTTATTTTCTCTCTTTATATATATTTTTATATAGAGAGGGGTTAGGATTAGGGATGGGCATGGGTCAGGTTTTTGGTCTACCCGATCTGACCCGAGAATAAAAAATCCTCCACTGAGATCAGACCCGACCCGACCAAAATAAAATTTCACCTGACCCGAACCCGACCCAATATATAACTTAAAAACTCGACCCGAAATAATAAAAAATATTATTTTTATTCAATAAAAACAGTGACTTAATTGAAAAATATATATATAGGATATTATTTTAATTATTCCTAAATATATAAGGTAAAATTATATATTTTTTAAGTCGGGCATTTTTCACCCTAAACCCGAACTAAACCCGACCCGAACCCGAATTTAAAAAAACTCTGATCCGATCAGGTCGGGTCGGAACCCGTCGGGTTCGGTTCCCATGCCCATCCCTAGTTAGGATCCACTAACATTATGTAAAATTCTTTTAGTTTTACATCTTTTGAGGATCATTGGATCGAGAAAAATCAAATGACAATATTAACTCATTGTTTTTTTTAGTGAATATCTTCTCGTTTTCTATTGTTATATATATAGTGACGGAGCCACATACGCGCCCATCCTGAAATTCAAATTTTCTTCGTTTAGTTCTTAATCTTTATTAATGGTGCCCGCCTTGAAATTTTATGTGTCCATCTCATTCAAAAAATTTGTGTTGCTAGCCTACGTGTGTCCACTCTAAAATATTTCTAGATACGTCACTGATAATACAGTGGGTTGATGTTATGCATGCATGCATCCATCCATATTTTACATTAGTATAGTGTGAAGTTCACGTAAAATATTCAGATTTATGTTTCATCTATGATGGTATAATGATATAGACACATTCATTAATATTCATCGCACCGTACAACTTCTTTTCCATTTCCAATATTCATCCCAATTCGAATAACAAAAGATTGTCCTTTTCATTCTCATTTAATGTGATTTATTAGCTTTTCTTTGCAAGCTTCTCCCAATTATTAGTTTCTGTTTGTTAAATTATTTAAAGCTTTGTTGATCATTCATTTCGAATAATTTACTTACCAAGCTCATATAGACCAAGGCATATAAGATACACATAAAGGGGATATATACATATTCAAAATGTACAAGGTTGTGTTTTAATTAGAATATTTTTTAGGGTAAAGTACATAAGTGGTCCCCTGATTATATAGCATATTATTTTATTAAGTCCCTCGAATATTAAAAGTTACAAAATGGTCTTCTGACTATAGGGAGTTGCTTTGTTGAGCCCCTTGACTATCAAAAGTTACAAAAAGGTAACCCGACTATTCATTATGTTCCAAACTCGTCTTTTTCCATTAAAAAATTGACGATAGGCTAAGATGTACGTTAACTTGCTTAATAAGATATGATAAAATTTGATCTCATAATCTCAAACGACTATTATATCCAAGTCAGCATGTTAACGTCAAACTCAGATGATCGTTAATTTTTTAATGGAAAAGGATGAGTTTGGAACATAATGAATAGTTGAGTGGCCATTTTTGTAACATTTAATAGTCGAATGACTCAACAAAGAAACTACATATAATCTATGGATCATTTTTGTGACTTTTAATAGTCAATGAACTCAATAAAAGAGTATCTTATAGCCGGGGGACCATTTGTATACTTTATTCTTTTTTTATTAATCTAAGAATATTATAAGTTAGTATATGTTCGAAAGACTCTCAACTTTAACGAGAATAGAGTGGCTAACACTATTAATTTGACCTCTACTTTTCAGTGGTAGCTATGAGTAGGGATAGGCATGAGACTCGAACTTGACGGGTTTCGACCTAATTTGACCTTAACGGGTTGATTTTTTTAAAAAAATTGAGTTCAGGTTCGGATCGAGTTGAGTTTTTAGAGATTATATTCAGGTCTGGTTCAGGTTTAGGGTGAAAAGTATCCGACCCGATAAAAAGTAATTTTATTTTATATATTTAAGGATAATTGTAATAAGATCTCTATATATTATAAAAATATTATTTCAGATCTAGTCGAATCAGATTGAAATTTTATCTAAAAAAGTGAGTCAATTTCAAGTTGGTGAAGGATGTACAATTTTTGGATTAGATTAAGTCAGGTGGAAGGTATATAATTTTCGGTTCAAGTCGGGTCAACTGAACCCAACCCATACCCAACCCTACCTGTGAGGTGTCTGAGCCACAAATCTCACTCTGTTCGGAGAAAATATCCCAAATTCGTGTGGAGAATTAAGAGAACCCAAAAGTCTCAAAATGTAAATTGTTGAAGAAGTGGTGATTGTGGGGGCTGGAATTGCAGGTCTCGCCACATCATTGGGACTTCACAGGTATTACCATAGCACCGCCGCCGCTTCCAACGCCGCCACCGTCAAACTTGTTGATTCGATTACTTTCATATATATACAAAACTAATGGACTGTGGAAATATTTCGGGCTGGGAATTCGTAGTTTAGTGTTGGAATCGTCGTTGTCGGGATTAAGAACCACTAGATTTGTGTTGAATCAGTGACGTATCAAAAAATTTAAAAATAAAATCTAAAATTTTATTTTTTATTTTAAAAAATAATGAATATGCAAATTTTTTCCGTAACACATTAAATTAAATTTAATAATTATTTTAAAATAATAGAGATGCATTAATTCCTACTTACACTCGGTGCATCTGCCCCTGCGTTGAATACGTGGAACAATGCCTGGAAAGCGCTGTATGCCGTCGCATTGGTGAATCTCTTCGCCGCCGACATCGCCTTATCACAAGTTATTTATGCCTTCAGTCCCTTTACTTTCAAGACTCTTGAAATCTGTCCTTGTGATTTTATTTTGGGTAAAATACTTGTTTAGTATATAAACTATCAGTTTTGATTCATTTTAGTATCTAAATTATCAATTTTTCAAACCATATTGTAGACACTCATTTCCGTCCCATTATTTATGTATATATATTATATAGTTTAAAAACATTTTTAAAACATATATAATATATAGTTTTGAAAACATGTTTGAAAACATTTATATATTATACAGTTTTTAAAACATTTTGAAAATAAATATAATATATAGTTTTTAAAACATTTTTTGAATATATATATATTATATAGTTTTTAAAACATTTTGAAAATAAATATAATATATAGTTTTTTAAAACAATTTTTGAAAATATATATTTATAGTTTTTAAAACATTTTGAAAATAAATATAATATATAGTTTTTAAAATATTTTTAAAAATATATATATTATATAGTTTTTAAACATTTTGAAAATATATATAGTTTTGAAAACATTTATATATTATATAGTTTTTGAAAAACATTTTTGAAATATATATAATATATAGTTATTTTAAACATTTTTGAAAATATATATATTATATAATTTTTTTAAAACATTTTTGAAAAATACATATAATATAAAGTTTTTAAAATAACATTTTAGAAATTAATATATTATATGTTTTTGAATTTTTTTATTATTTATTTAATTCTTTTTTGTTTTTTCTGTTTAGGGTCCAAAATGAGGTTTAAATAGTCCAAGAGCTGGGTCTGAACCAGCCCAGCATCGTACTAGGGTTTCGCACAACTTAGTCCCAACGGTCAGGAATGTCCCAGAACGTTCTGGAATGTAAAACGAGATTGCAAACCGTCCACCGACTGAGATCCCCAGCACCCGAAGCCAGAATCCTCGCAACAACAGCCCGGAAAATGGGTATCCCAAAGATCGAAAATCGTGTCACGAACACCAAACGGGACTGACCCATCCCATGATGTTCGGTAACGTTCACCGGCCGAGAGGGTATAAATACCCCCAGACATAACGGAGAGACAATACAGTCACCACCACGAGAAAATAGTGAACAAACACTACCAAGTACCATCGACATAGAACAACCATAAGTCAGCCACAAAAAAGCAACACAAACATCATCGTCGAGAGAATAACCCACACGATAATACACAAAAAAAGTAAACAAATCGAGCCAACAATAACCATAAACCAAAGGCTGAAGCCCCACAGCAAAGAAATCAAAATTAGCAAGCAAAAAAACATGGCAACAACAAGGGTGTCTCTGGTCGAGAGAAAAGCCAAGCACGGCGGGGAAGTCGAGAAGTCACCATCGAAGGTAACAAAAATCGGAATTTTCGATTCATATCTACGACTTCTGGGATATTTTTGTGAAATTTTAGGCTTGAATCTGGGATTACGGGGTTAAGGAGAGCATTTTTGGGCCATCGGACGGTGGTCGGTATTCGACCAGTGAGAGCAGAGTTGAGAGCAATCTCTCGATTGGGGAAGATGAGAATTTAGGGAAAAGGTTGAAAATGTATTGTAATGGGTTTTTGGCCCATTTATATACGGGGGACTACCTTGTAATTAAAGGATAGTTAAATCATTTCCGCCATCCTCCCAATTTCGAAGCGTAATTCATTTTGGTCACTCAATGCAATTTAGCCTCTGAATTTTCGATTTATTCAATTCAGTTCCTACTTTTAATTTACATTTTTTGCAATTTGTCCCTCTAACTTTTTTTTCTTTTGCAGTTCATCTTTAGTATCATGTTAAACCATCCATTTTAATTTGTTTTAATTTAGTCCTTTAATTTTTAAGTTTTTTTTAATTTTAGCATTTTTATTTTAGTTATTCATTTTTAGTGTATTTTTGTTTTTTTTTCTTATTTTTAATTTATTACTTTTAAAATATAACATTTTTTATTTTTATTTTTTTATTTTTATTTATTTTCATTTCTTTCCTTTTATTTATTTAATGTTTTTCCATTTTCTTTATTTTCTTATTTTTTTATTTTTCCCCTTTTATTTATTTAATATTTAATTTTTTCCTCTAACATTTTGACTTTGTAGAGAAATTTCAATTAATCAAATGTAAGTAATTTGAATCGATACTTAAATTTTAATTTTAATTTTCACAAATAAAGACAACCGGCAAATTAATTGGTACCGAAAGGGCGGTTCGAGGGTGCTAATCCTTCCTTGACCGTAATCGATTCCCGAACCCGACAAGTTTCTGGTACAACGCAGATCAGGTAAGATGGTGTCCGACCCACCTAAATTCGTTTTAAAATGGTCGTTGGCGACTCTAACCCAATTATCCAAGTTGAAGCCCTATTCGGGGTCACCCGAAAGACAGTCGCGACACATACCTAACGTTTATTTTTTGTTTCGTTTTAGTATTTCGCCGTTAAAAACTTAACGGGTGATTTGCACGTGGCACACGTTTTGTGGAAAAATTGCATCATTCATCACTCAACTATATTCTTATTCATATTTTGGTCACTGAAGTTTAATTTTTTAATTTCATTACTTAACTTTTAAATTACTCCAAATTTGATCATTCTAACTATCAAATTTATTTTTTATTTTTAATTATATATTATTAAAATAATAAAAAGTCATGTCACAAAAATATTAATAAAATAAAGGGTAAACTATAAAAATAGTCCCCAAACTTTTAGGGTGCTTGTATTTTGGTCACCTAACTTTTGAAACTTACAATAGAATCATCAAACTTTTAATTCGTTATCATTTTGGTCCCTACCGATACCTTCCGTTAGTTTTTGCTAATGTGACACTTAACCCCGTTAACTTTTCTGACGTGACAATTTCTTCTTCCTCCTCTTCTACTTTTGCTTCTTCCTTGTTTCTTCTCCTTCAAAACAATCATCTTCAGCTTCAAAACTCGATTTCAAAACCCAACATGCAGGAAGGATGGATGAGCCGATGAGAAAGACGGATATGTCCGTGGCATCCGTCGCGACTCTAGTTGATGCACAATGCGTGGAGGCTGCTGAAGCCATGGGAGCCGAACATGAACATTTGGCCTCAGTAATCAGCTCCGCCGTCATTGTATAGACCGCCGAAGATATAACGATCTTAAACGCTGGCGCTGCCACAGGTATACAATGATAAACCTTAATCCAATGGAAAACTTAATGTTGTTTTATCGTTGAATATATCTTTGGGTTTCGATGGTTAGCATTAAGAGGGGTGGTCATATTGAAAGGAAGGGTGTTGAAGGAATCATGAAACATAGCAGCTGTTATTCCGGTGGAGAAAGGTGGTGGCAATGGAAGTAACGGTGGCTCTATTGGCGGCTTTAGCAGCGAGCTTCTTCCCGACGAGAATTTACTGGGGATTTGCAGTAGAGAATTGCTTGCTAAAGGCTGTGTGCTTCTCAAACGCACAAGAAAATGTCATTTTCATTCATACATTAATTTCATATTTTTTCGTACATTTTAGTGATAAATTTAGTGACAAATCATCGATGTGATTCTCTCATGTGATCTCTATTGGAAGATGGTCTCTGTTTACATAAACAGAATGAATCAAGTAAGGCCAACTCGACTTATGTTGTTACGGCTCTTCATTTTTTAGTCCCAGTGTTCGACACTCGATTCGAATATTAGCATAGAAGGCCTCAAGTAATATGCATGAAAATATGACATTGCTCAATTATTGAAGAATCAATGATGCTTCAGATAATGTTAATGTTAATGTTAAAAGTAAAAGAATAAAAAAAAAGGCAGATGACATAAACTGATCTCTTTGCTTCCTTTTTTTCTTTATATGTCTTCGTATCGAGTTCGTGTTCGATTATTTTGCTGAGACTTACGTTCAGTTAATATTGAAGATGAAGAGTAAACATGTTGCCGGTGATGACACATATAAACCCAGACGAGTTGGGGTGGTCAAAAGTGTTAATGCAAAGGAACGGACAGCTTGTGTAAAGTGGTTAAAGCCAGTTGCCAGGGCAGAGGACCCTGGTGAGTTTGACAAGGAGGAAATTGTAAGTGTGTGTATGAGCTGGAAGGACATCCACATTATGATTACTGTTATGGTGATGTTGTGGTTCGATTACCCCCTGCTTCTTTTCCCGTGCAATCTGTTTCTGAAGAAGGCTCCCTTGAGGAACCAAAGCCGGAGGATTCATTGAAGGAGGTGAAACGAGACTTTAAAAAGAACTCGGGAAACAACAAAGTTGAAGGCGCACCGCTGAATGAGGCTTCCATGGACTTCACAGATCTCTCTTGGGTTGGAACATCCTTCAGAACAGCCTGCCGGGTAAGGATGTGTGGCCTAGTAGGCATATTAAAAGGTTTCTGGTCCTTGGCTATAGCAAGTTCGTTTTAAGCGCTTGTAACTATTTAACAGATGGAATTTATGTACGAGGATGGGATGGACCTCTTGAGGGCAGTAATAGCTGGGGCATATGGGACACCTTATCAAGATGGTCTTTTCTTCTTTGATTTTCACCTTCCTCCCGAGTATCCCGACGTGCCTCCGGTATGATTCCAAATGTGACTGCTTGAAGCTTGAAGTTTACTCTTCCTTCCCTTCTGAAATTTTCGATTTGTCTTTGATATGTTACTGGTTTTTCTTTGACCGGGTTTTTGATTCTGCAGTCAGCATACCATCATTCAGGTGGTTGGAGGCTAAATCCTAATGTATATGAGGAAGGCAAGGTCGGCTTCTAAACACATGGACTGGCAGGGGAAACGAAGTTTGGGATCCATTGTCTTCGAGCATCCTTCAAGTCCTTGTTTCATTGCAAGGGTTAGTGCTAAACGCGAGACTGTATTTCAACGAAGCTGGGAATGATAAGCAGGTTGGGACAGCTGAAGGGGAGAAAAAAAATTATTTGTTTATTATTGTTGATCTTAATCATCCAATGTGGAAAATATTTGAAGTTTTTTAAGTTTTATATAGGCCTATAAACGAATCAAACGTTCGATTAATCGTTCGTGAACCGTTTGGCAGGAAGTTCTTTTATTTATTGAACGAACATGAATAAGACTTTATATTCTTTTAATTAAATGAAGGAACACGAACAAAGTGTCCGTTCGTTCATTTATGTTCATGAGTGTTCGGTAATCCGTTTATTTATTTATGTTCGTTTAAGTTTATTTATGTCCATTCTTTTATGTTTGTTTGTTAATGTTGAGAGTAATCTCTACAATTGTTTGTAATATTAAGGCCTAATAAATTTTAACCTTAAATCCAATAGTATTTTAAAATCCAATTAATTTTAAACTCAAATGAATATACTCAAATCAATTAAAGAAAATATAAATCCAAAATTATTTGGAAAGGAAAAAAAAACTATTCTCAATTATCAACCCAATTAATTTTATGTTCATTCGTTTATGTTTGTTTACGTTCGTTTGTTTTCGTTCACGTTCTTTCATTTATATTCGTTTATCATTTTAACGAACAAACATGAACAAGCTAAATTTCTTAATGAACGAACACGAACAAGAAATTTTGTTCGTTTAATTGTTCATATTTATTTGTTTGTTCGGTTAAAGTTAAACGAACGAACATAAACATACCCTCATCCGTGTTCTTTGATAGGCCTAGTTTTATACCGTGTCATGTTAACAAGTTTCGATAGATATATTAGTCTTTTAAAAATAAACCCTGAATTTTAATGAAAACGAAAACTGGGATTTCTTAATTTTAAACAAATGCTAGCTACTTAGATTGTTTCAATACGAATATAATATTAAAGCTTAAAGGATATTTATGCTAGATCTAATTCATCATCTTCGTTTTTATGATTTTTTTTGCATCGATTTAAGTATCGGAATTGTATAAGACCATCAACCGAACCTTCGAAATGCGTTGACTGATTTAACTAACAAAAGCATGAGTCTTCTGCATTTGTGGATTAAAAGATTAGATTAACATATTTACTTAATACAACAGTTAAAAAATATAAAAAATTTATTATTTATTTCATTAAGAATAAGAGATTAGGTCAAATTTTTTAAATTTTTTTTCTAACCGTTGTATTTAGTAAATATTTTTTTTAATAAACGTCACATTATTGTTAAATCACATCAATAATATTGCTGATGTAAAAATTAGTGAAGATCGATAAACATAGAAGACTAACAGTTATATTAGTCAAAACGGATTTCAAAGTTAAGGATAATATCCCTCAAGAATTAAATTAATGCAAAAAAACTATAAGTGTGAAAACCATAAATTAAACCAACTATAAGGACAAAAGTAGCACTCAAACCTAATATTAAATGTAATTAATTTATTTTCATTTAATGTTTAAAATTTAAATAAAAAAATTATCAATAATAATAAATATTTGATTAAATAATAAATTTTAAAACTAAATTTAAGATTAAAAAAAATTAAAAATTGAAGTAAACATAACTAAAATAGTTTTTCAGATGCTTTTGAATTTTGATTTAAAGGAGTTTTAAGGTAATTATATATAAATAGACTGGAAATACTGTTGTCATAAAACACTAACAAACAAATAAAGTTCAGACATGAATGATAACGTCCTGTTTCCCATAGATGCTCAACACATACTAACCAATAAGCATTCGTGTGCTTCGAAACAGAAAAAAGAAAGAAAAATGTTTCAACCGATCATTCGCCAGAGTTTCGACACATGAGTTTCGGAACAACGATGATCTTAACTCGGTGAGAAATCGACGACACATTGACGGTTAAAGGGATGTAGATTTTCAGTTGTCATCTTTAGGGTGCTGCTCATCTTCATCCTTCTTTTGTTGCGACTGGTAGCAAGTAGAGATTATGATGACAGATCAGTTAACTATTAAGACAACGATCTAAAACACTACATGCATTGCATGTTAGGTTATGCTGAGTTTAATGAAACCAACCTCGGATTGGCCCGGCAAAGATGCTAGCAGATCTTTCACATTTGGATCGTTTGGGTCGACCCCCGGAAGCTGTTAAAGCAGTAACACATCAGAATATAGGCAATCAAAGGAGAGACTGATTGCGGGTTTAAAAAGGAGGAATCGATTTCGACTTACTGATGAAAGAATAGATGACATAAAAGACTGATCTCCCAGAACCTTGCTGACATCCGATGGAGCTGATGAATCTTTGGAACCGTCCTGCACGGACATCTGAAGTGCTGTGTGGAAAAAAGTTTGGTATTTAGTTAAGTGGATGATATAGATCCATGCATTTGACTATATTATATATCTACGAGTAAATTTTTAAGTGTACAAATTAAACCCAGTACGGTTCAAGTCTTTGGAAAAACTCAATTTGTGGGATTTAGTAATGTATAAATATTGTGGACTATCCAGACACCAATACGGACACTGCACTAGCTGGGACCATCTTCGTGAATAAGTTAAAACAACCAACCAAAAAAAAAAAAGGGCATACCCAAGGCCAGTTCTTGATCGTCATTAGTTGCCTCGGACATTTGAGCATCACCTGCAGAAGAATCAGATCCAGGGATATTCATTGACAATGCAAGGGCCTGTTTTAGTAAAGCATCGTCCTCATCCTGCCATAACATCAATTAGCAAAACTGAATTCGAAGCTCAAGTTGTATTGTCCATTGTTAATGGATAGTAATTTGTGGCATGGTAAAATAATAGATAGTAATTCGAATCTCAAGGTAATACTTACCATTGGATCAGAAGGTTTTTCAGTAGCAGTCGAAGTTGCATTCTGAGAATCAGACTGTGGTTGGGCTTCCTCTCCTTTCTCTTGTCTACTGGCTTCCTCAGCAGCTCTCTTGGCAGTAGCTTCTTGCCTTGCCCTCTCCTCTTCCATGGAAACCCTTAGAGCAAGAGCCAGCTCGGGATCTATATTTGGATCCACACCAAAATCAAAGTCAGAAACACCACCAGCTGCAGCTGCTGCAGCAGCAGCGGCAAAACTGCTTCCTCCTTCCCCATCTCCAGTGAACACAGGCGTGCTAGCATAGAAATCAAAAAGTAATATCATTCACACAATCACTATTAGGTAAGCAGCATAAGCTAAGAGGCATGAACTGATAGTTTCTCACTCAAATCTGAGTGCGCGCGCATGTGTGTATTCTGAAGAAATGAAATACTTGGGGAAAATAAAGAATCAGAAGGAACTAAGCAAAACCTGATAAGGACATCAGAAAGTGCATTTTGACCAGGAGGAATGTGAACTATGTGACTAGTGTCATTATTATTAACAGATGCAAGAAGAGTCTCCAATTTTTCTGGTTTTCCGTCTTCTTCCTCACCAAAATCGACAATATCAAGAGCTACACTGTTCTTCTTCAGCTTCTTTCCAATTATCTCCAATGCCTTCTTCTCATGCTTAATAGGACTGAGAGCATAGAGAATATGGGGAAAAAAGTTCATATTCAAACTGAACTAAACAAACAAATCGAGGGCCAACATGCTATACCTTCCAGCAAAAACTATAATCCTTTGCTGCTGATTTTTGTTTTGGCGATGCTTCAGAGCCAACTGAGCAATCTGGATTCCGGCTGTTAGGTTCATCTCACCCCCCATTTCAAGACCTGTGTAATGCAATGCAATGTATACAGAAAGGAGGTGAAGATGATGATGCAACTAATAGAGAGGAAGGAAGATGACTTTCAATTCAGAAATACATAAACAAAATATTATAGATTAATCATTAATTATATGCTGATTTTGCATAAAATGATAAACTACACTAAATATAACCCCTGAACTCCATCAGCGAGGACAAGTTCTCTATTTGTAAACTTTAAAGCTAATATTGCACAGTCTCTCCATCTTTCTTGAACTACCCATCTCTGACACGTGTCAAACACATAGATAAGGGGATGTGACATATGGCTGTATCCGACACTCACACACGAATCCTACTAACATAGCTCTAAAGTAAACAAAAAAATATGTTTCTTTTACAGAGGCTAGCAAGCATGGGTCTCCACAGAACTGCATGCTTACATTCGTATGACCCAAATAGCAAGCCATAAAACTATTAATGCAGGTTCTTCTTCAATGAATATGACAACTTTTCTATAGAAAGAAATAAAACTATTAATGCTGGTTCTTCTTCAACAAATATGACAATTTTTCTACCAACAAGCGAACATTGACTTTAAATCCGATTTGCCAACACCAGAATAAAAACAAACCACATAAAGAAAACCCAACTTGCTTAATCTTTATCTTCAATAATAATAGTAAAATGGTAAATCGAAACACAAGCTAACATGGAGTACATGGAGTTCTTCCAATACGAACTAATCTATAGCCACAAGTAGTTCAAAGAACACTAAGCTTAATCTCCAAACATGACTAAAAAACTAACTTAACGTCGAGAGGGAATAGGTGAATCCCAAGTACCGTGCATGCAAGACAAGATTTTTCCGAGATCACTGGTAGGAGTAGCCAATACACGAACTCCCTTCCCCGCCATAGTCAAAATCCCGACCGTGTTCTCCGGATTAGACTGCAATCATTTCATCAAACAAAATTAAACCCCCAATTCTCACAATCAGAAACGAAAACCTAGCTTAATCTTACATTCACTAAATAGCTTGAGAAAAAGCAGTAATCTTTTACCTGGGTTTTAGCTCCACAGATAAGACTGACGGCGTCAGCTTGGGCTTGAAATCGAGACGGAGAATAGTCGCCGTTTCGCATCCATTCGGAGTTGTCAATGCATATCATAGTAGCCTAATCGATTGGTTTAAAGAAAAAACCCAAAGAGAACAAAAGAAAATCGATGAAACCCTAATTCGAGAAACGTATAAAGATGATCGAAAGATAAGATCAAGGAGGAATGCTCTAGAATAGTTTACCTCGAGAACCATGACTGCAAAAGCGACGAGTAGGCTTGGAAGAGAAGAAATGGAGTAGAAAGAAATAAATCATCGATTTGTTCGTTGATTTGCTTATATAATGAAACTTAGAGGGTTCCCGTTTTGGCCAATAAATTATAAAAAATTGTATTGATACCACTAACGTTTTAGAATTTACTTTTTTAAGTCACTTAATCGTTAATTTTTTGGGTAAAGTACATAAAATATCCCCTTACTATAGGGTGTTGCTTTATTGAGTCATTCGACTATTAAAATTTAAAAAACTGTTCCTCAGCTATAAGATGTTGCTTTTTTAAGTCCTCTGACTATTAAAAATTATAGAATGGTCACTCAACTATTCATTATATTTCAAACACGTCCTTTTCCGTAAAAAAAATGATGTCAATTTGAGTTGGACATTACATGTTGATTGAGACATGATATAATATGAAACTAGAATCTCAAACGACTATCATATCTCAGCCAGCAGGTTAACGTCCAACTTAAACTACTGTCATTTTTTTAACAAAAGAAGGACGAGTTTGGAACACAATGAGTAGTCGGGTGATCATTTTATAACTTTTAATAGTCAGGAGACTTAAGAAAGCAATGTCCTATAGTAAAAATATTATTTTATAACTTTTAATAATCAGAAGACTTAATAAAGTAATACTTTATAGTCGATAGATCATTTGTGTACTTTATCCTAATTTTTTTTCAATCCCCGATATAAATATTCAAATCTAGATTATACCCCGGACCCTTACGTTACCTCGCCCTCTTATGTATACAATAATAACGATTCAATTGCCAAATATTTTATAGTTTATAAAGATTAAAAAAATAACAAAAATAGCACGAACTAAGTGGTTTCGTGGTAAAAGAATTATTGCCAAAGAAATGACCCAAATTCGAGCACCGAGAATGTCAGAGGCGAGCGTTCAATGTCAAGAGATCGAGAGTTATCTTTAAACAAATTATTTATAAAAATTTAATATACAATAAGTCAACTGAATATTTATTAGAAAAAATTAATAGATTATTTATAAACAATAAACAAATTTAATTAAATCCTTCCGATTGATAAACTTTAATCATTAATAAACAAACGGATTAATTAGATGATGTATATAGTTATCTAAAACTGACATATCAACAAATAATTAAAATATATACAAATTATAAAAAATTTAGTATAATTATGCATTTGATCCTGGTTACTTATAAATATTTTTATTTTGTCTTAATTTTAATTTAATTTAATAAATTCAATTATCTTACAAGATGGTGAGACGTATCGTAACACAATATCAATAAATTAAAAATAAACTTAAAATGCACGAAGCCGAAGGTGAGTAGATCATCGGTCGCTACCACGAAGCCGAAGGTGTCGTTGGGGGTGGTCGTCGTGTTTGGATGTGCCACTATGACCGCACTAGGGTTTATGCCGCTGATGGTGTCCTGTAAAAAGAAGTGTAGATGGGTTACTTTCTTCGGAGCCGGAGCATACGGCTCGGCATCGGAGTTATAGCCTCGGCATGGATCCAACGCCACGGCGGTGCCGAGAACCAAAATCAAGGCCAATATCAAACTCTTCTCCATTGCTAATGTGATTGAACTAATGTGATAAATGTTTATATGCAAAAATCATACCCAGCACACAATCGTGCTGCATAAATCATATTGGTAGATGATTTTCAATATTAAAAACGAAGTCAACTATGTTTTGATTGAAGTCAACTATGTATTACCCGTCCAGCTCAGTTGGTAGAGCGAAGGCTCTTAACTTTGTGGTCGTGAGATCGAGTTCTATGGTGGGCAATTCATAATTAGAGGTCTTCCACGAAAGCTGTTCTCAATCTGATGTTGAGGACAACCTACTATCCTACCTCCCCTTACCCCAAAGAAAAGATCGGTTGGTGAATTGATATTGAAAACAAAATTTGTTTAACTTCAAGGACAGCTTTTGAGATTTCCATTTGTCAACTGTTT
Source organism: Hibiscus syriacus (assembly GCF_006381635.1). Classification (NCBI taxonomy): domain Eukaryota; kingdom Viridiplantae; phylum Streptophyta; class Magnoliopsida; order Malvales; family Malvaceae; genus Hibiscus; species Hibiscus syriacus. The sequence continues at coordinate 75,519 of NW_024063393.1, read as the reverse complement.
TGGAGGGAAAGAGTGGACTTTCCTCAAATTTATTTATTTATTTATATAGTACTGATATAAATATTTTAACCGAATCAACCGATCGTGCATCCATAATAATTATTGATGTGACTACTTTTAACGATGATTATAAAGACTGTACGCTACACTAAATCCTTTTCAAAGCTTGGTGGTAACGAAGATGAAGTATTGTGAATATGTTTTGTCGAATGAGGTAATATTATTTAGATGATTTATGAATTCTGAATATTTGAAGGGGCGGATCTCAAAAGTCGTCTATAAAAAGTATAATTAGGGTAAATTATGTATTTAGTACTTAAATTATTTGTTTTGATCTGTTTTAATATCTAAACTTTCATTTTTTTTAAATCATACCTAACGTTTAGTTTTCTTTTCATTTTAGTATTCCACATGTAGACACCGTTTTTTGCTCGGACGGGGAAAGACCGATACCGACTCGGGGTTTTCTCTTTGAAAAGGTTTCGAAATGTGAGGAGTTGCCACCAATCATTTAAGGTGTGATTGAGACACCATAAAAACCAATTGATTTTAATAAAACATTTTATTTTTATCAAAATACCAAGTTTTAAGGTCTGTGAAAATCCAAAAATCGGGTTCGGGAGTCAGTTACGCGTGCGAAAGGATTAGCACCCCCACAAGCGCCCAAAAATTAATACCTAGTTGATTACCCTATATTTAAAATCAGAAATTTTGAATTTGATCTTTATTTAATTTGAAAATCATTACGAATGCAAATTTGAAAAGGGTATTTGTTTATTAAGACCGATAGCATTCACTACCAAGCGTAAATGCGGAAGATCATCTATTGTGCCTAATAACTGAATATTGCCTCGTTTTTAGAAAACATGATGCAATCTTTAAAAAGGATGTCAACCTATTTCGGGAATCACCAGTAATCACCCCCTGAGCATACTTGCGGGAGATATATCATTAATTCCCTAATAAGTGAACATTGCCTTAGGTTTAAAAAAATAATGCAATCAAACAAATTTTTATTTAATCCTAATTAAGCTAAGGTAAATTAAAGACTTTTTCTAGCTTAAGGTGTCAAATTATGAAATTAAAGGAACCTAGAAACTCAAACCTAAAAATGTAGGCTCTAATATTAATCCTATTTGATTTTAATAAATTTTCTAATCGAATAATCGAGATGGTCTCTCGAGCATTTACGTGAAGGTCGACTCAGATTATTCCCTAAATTAAGATACTAGTTTGAAATCTAACTAAAAGTAGAGGCTTTAATTAATAACATATTTAATTATGTCAATATTAAGGTTCAATTGAAATTCAAGGACTAAATGTCAAAGATCTGAAATATCGAGTTCTAAATGATTTAAAAGCTTAAGGACCTAAATTAATAATTTCTAAGGTTGAGAAACTAATTTAACAACCTAATTTTTCTAAACTATTAAACTTAAAGTTTTTTAGAAAATATTAATTATTAATAAATTTTAAAAGTCGTGCAATCAATTCGAGTAATCAGGCATATTATGCGAAAATCGACTCAAATTGCTCCCTTATTAAACTAGGGTGTCGTCCTAATTTCTAAATTCGATTCGAAAGTTAATCCAATCTAAGAACTAAGCCTAAAGATTTAAACTATGAAATAATGAACTATTTAAACAATTTAAATAAATAAATAATTAAAACAAATAATAAAAAACAAAAAACATTAAAAACATAGAATAAAGATAAAATGAACATAGAATAAGGACTTGATTGCATAAAATAAAATAACAGCAATTAAAATGCAAGAAAATAAAAGTTAGTAGTTAAATAAGAAATAAATAGTGAAAAAAATGAAGTAATAGTAGATAAATCAGAAATTAACAGTAACTAGATTAAAATAAAACAAAACAAAATGATAAATTTGCAGTAAATTAGAAACGAAAGGTCTAGTGACCAAAATGCAAAAACACGGCAAAGTTTGGGGGACTAAAAATGATAATAACCCAAAAGGTAACAAGATATCCACAGAAAATGTAGAATTACAAAATCAGTCCACGAAGTTTAAAAAAATTAAAAGATCACTACACATGACTAACATGTAAAAACACGGAAGAGTTATAGGGATCAAAGTGTAATTCTACCCATTGTAAATCTCAGCAAAAATAAAAGAAGAAAATCATGCAATGAGGACAATAGCCTTGAAATTAAAATAAAATAGTCACAAAGTCAGGGACCAAGATGTAAAAATGCGGTGAAAGTATGGGGACTTATAAAATTCACTTTCCCTTTTTTTTTCATTTGCAACCCACCTTTTAAAAAAAAAACTCTCTTTCTCTCAACCTTCCCTCTTTCCTTTCTCGGCCGAGAGCAAAAAACCCTATCAACCTTACCTCTCGTCGCTCCGACCACCACACATGATGGTCGGAGTTCCTATATCGAATCCAAAATAACTCAAACGTCCTAATCTACTCCGCTAGACCCCGATCTGGGGTTAAAATCATCAAACACCACGCCTATGTACAAAAAAACTCGATGTTTCGGCTTTCCTTTGCTCCGACCACCGCAGAGACCCTCTCAGGTAACTATCTATCTTCCCCTTTTTCACAAATAAAAACATTTATATTTTTTATTCAAACTGTAAGAAAAGAAGAAAAGAAAACTTTATATTCGAACTAAATAAAAGGTTTTACCTTTCGTTTTTTATTTTTTTTTCTAAAAAATAGTCTCCTTTTACAACCAGTTCGGGTTGTATACCCGAAAATATACATAGCCTTTGAATTAAAAAACCTTAGTCCTTCTGTTGAATCACTGTGCGTGGTGAGTGTGGGTTTTAATACCCCGAATTTTTCGGCTTTGTTGATTTTGGCATTGATTTCCCCTTTTTCTTATGTTGCTGAGATGATGATGGTGGCACAATGAAGATGGTCGACGCTTCAGTCGACGGGAGGCATAATCGGCGGTTGGAATCTCAGATCTGATGGCGACGGCGACACCTGAAGAAATATCAACTATTAGGGTTAGGGTTAGGTTGTTTGAGCTAGGTTTTAATTTGTTTGGGTACGGGTTTGGGCTTTGGGTATTTTGGGTTTGGTAGTTTGGTATTATTTTTTGTAATAATAATAATAATATTAATAATATTATTAATAATAATATAGATATATGTTGAAAAATGGTGATTACACCACCATTAAAAACTTAATACGTTTAGTACATAAACTATCAGTTTTGGTCTATTTTAGTACCTAAACTTTAAATTTTATCAAAACTTAGCGTTAAATTTCGAACAGGGTACCAAAATGAAACAAAAACTGGAGTTTTTAACAGTGAAGTGGGGTATTAAAATGAAATGAAAACTAAATTTTAGGTATGATTTTGAAAAAAATAAAAGTTTAGGAACTAAAACGAACTAAATATGATAGTATAGGTACTAAACACGTAATTTATCCTGAAAATTATAATGTAACTGTTATTTAACAATGACATCAGGACGTGCTACGAAGATTGCGTTAGGGCTACCGCCTTTTACGGTGTCGTGTAAAAAGAAGCGGAGCCGAACATATGACTCGGCATCGGTGTAATATCCTCGGCCAGGCGCTACGGCCGTTACGGAGCCGAGAACCAGAATCAAGGCCAATATCAAACTTTCCTCCATTGGTAATGGGATTTAGCTACTATGGCTGATTGAAGTTTAAAGACAAATTGCCTTTTATTTTAAGCAAAGATCGTTTGGTAATTGATATTCACAACAATATTTGTTTGATTTGAAGTAAAAGATTCCCAATTGATGAAGTGATAGAGAACGACAAGACGAGTTCATCAGTATCAAAAGTGAGTGCAAAAGACATCGGAGAGCAACATTTGTGACGATGACGAAAAATAAGTGAAAACCCTAATTTTAATGAAAAAGACGATTAGATAAAATAAAAATAATAACTTTTTAGCTCTCACATCAACATTACGTCATCCTACTGCTATTAAGTTAAAAGTTTGATGCTATAATTAAAGCATAAACTAAAATTCAGTACTACAAATGAATCAAATTAAGAATCGATAATAAAATTTAAATACAAAATAGGTTTTTAGCGGCGTTTTTAAGCGCCGCTGAAAACATTTATGGCACAAAAACAAACGATGCAAAAGAGAGACGCTAAAACAAAAGCCACAAAAGTTTACGGCGTTTGTGAACGTCAAACGCTGCTAAAGGTTATGATCTTTACCGGCGTTTATAGAAACGCTGCTATTTATCTTTTTTGTAGTGCCATTTATTTCCAAAAATGCCATTAATGTTCTGACATATAGTGGTGTTTGTGAAAGTGAAACACCCCAATTGAATACATACATAATGGCTTTTTCTATATAAGCGTAACAAAGATCTTAAACTTTAGTGGCATTTTGTTTTACAAACGGCGATATTGACTATGTATTTAGCTATCATTTTCTAGATAATCAAACAGAAAGTTTATTTTTCCTCTGAACATAAATATGGTTAGAGCACAAATATTATACATAGACGGATTTAATGATATTCATGTGTGGGATCCCTAAATTTTTTAACCCGTGATAGATCATATTCTACACTTGTCATTAGACGAGTCTGATCATGGACTATCCAAATATTAATTAATTTTTGTTGCTCAGTGCTATCCTCCTTATTTAAACGAATAATATATTAATAAGTTAAAAAATCAAAATCAAGATCGAATTAGCCCCTCTTTATTTATTGGCCAAGCATAAACAAAATAGATAGAAACTTGCATCATCTTAGTAATGAATCACAGTTACATTATATTCAACAATAGCATCCCCATTTGTAGAATTAAAAAAATAAGTCTTAAGCTGTGCAAACCCTTGTGCCATCCTGAACTTCCCTCTCCCTCCGACCACCGCAACCTCGCGCACCGGTTCGGTGATTGGATTCCTCGAGAACATACTGATGGAACTACCATTCAATTCACCATGCGTGAACCCGAAGTCCATGTAGACCATAAGTGTCAAAACGTCTTGGCCGGTCGACGCCCATAGACCTTGAGCGTTTCCAATAACCCCCGACGTTATGTCGGGACCGACGGTGAGCGGATCATCGGCCACAGCCACGATGCCGAATGGAAGCAGTGTGTTGCTGAAGGCGGTCGTCATGTTGGGTCGTGCTACGAAGACTGCACTAGGGCTATCGCCTTTTACCGTGTCGTGTAAAAAGAAGTGGAGATGTGTTACTTTCTCCGGAGGCGGAACGTATGGCTCGGCATCGGAGTAGTAGCCTCGGCAAGGCGCTACGGCCATTGTCGAGCTGAGAACGAGAACCAAGGCCAATATCAAACTTCTCTCCATTGGTAATGGGATTTAGCCACCATGGTCGATTGAAGTTTAAAGGCAAATTGCGTCTTGTTTGAAGCAAAGATCGGTTGGTGATTGATATGGACATCAACATTTGTTTAATTTGTAGGACAAGATTCCCATAATTTACTTAGTTTTAACATTGATATGAATTTAAGAAATGTTTACTTAAATTGAAAAAAAAACGATTGATAAAGATTTAATTTTAAAATTAAAACGATTAGATCGTGAATTACTCGAGATTGATTCAATCAAAACTTGATAAATACTCGACTCAAATGGACTCAACTCGAAAAGCTCGGAGCAGCTCAAAAATATAATATATTAAGATTTTATATTTAAAAAAATAAATTATTAATAATATTAACGTTTATGTGTTGAATTTTTTCTTAAAAAAAGAAGATAAATTATAAGATTTTCATATATTTAATGTTCAGGTTCGAGTTTGAGTTTAAGGCTTCAATCGAGTTAAATTTAAGATTTTTTTTCTTCAATTTGAGCTTTTACAAGCTTCAGTTTATGGTTTCGAGTACAAGTCAAACTTAAAAACTGTAGGCTCGCGAATTTTCTAATCGAGTCGAACTTCATTTTAGAGTTTTCGAGTCGAGTTCAGCATTATTCGAACTCGACTCGACTCATTTAGAGCCTATTGATGCCTTATTTGAGGACACGTTATTAATTTGTTCATAGAATCATAGGTGGATTACAAAAATAAAAGTAAATATCATTAAATTTTAAGGTTTTTATTAATTTCATTATTTAACTTTAAAAACTTTCGTTGTAGTACTCAACTTTGATTTTAGTTTTAACGTAAACACTAAATCATTAAATCGTTCACGACATGATGATATAATCGTTTTTAGGTCAAAGTGAAAACCCTAATTTTAATGAGCGAATGCAAAAGACCTCGGAGAAAAACATTTACGAATACGATTAAAAACAAGTGAAAACCATAATTTTAACTAAGAAGACGATGAGATGAAATGAAAATAGTAATTTTTTTAACTATCACATCAGGAGAGATCGATATACCATGTCAACATACCGTTATTAGGTTAATGTTCTATACTATAATTAATACATAAATTAAAGTTCAGTACTACGCTTAATATTACATTTTGGTTATGTTTTAGTCTCCCGTTTTTAAAAAATTAGCGGTGATGTTGATATATCATCATAAGATAGTGTCATCTCATGATTGAAAAATAATTAAAAAATATCATGTTAACATTATTGTTATTTTTTTAATAGTAGGTGATCAAAATATATATGAATTTTTTTAGATGAAATTTTTATTATGTTTATATTGGACTAACCTATAAAATATATAATGTATATTAATTTTATTGGTTAGGTTCATATTTTAAATGATAGGGAGAGTATATAATAATTTCATCTATTAACTTATTAAGTGGTAAAAGAAAATATTTTTCTTTTAAGATTTCATATTTGAACTGTTAGATAGACATTATTGTCAAATGACAAATAATTTCGAACAAATACTATTTTATATTTATTCAAACTAATCAAAATAATAATAATAATAAATAATAATTTCTTCTTTATATTTGATAGTGAGAATTTCAACAGTTTTTTTTTTTTACTTTTTCTTATATTTTACTATTGTTTTTTTTTGGACGTTTTACCGAGTTTGGTAAAAATGACTGGAAATATTATTAGGAGCTGCCGGTTTTTTTATTGTTAGGCACTTTTATCGGAAATGTTAAAACAATTGATGTTTTAGGTAAAAATAATAATATTTTAGGTAATTTTTTACCGATTTTATTATTTAAATAATAACAAAACCGATAACACTTTATTTTAACATTATATTAAAGTGTCGCACTGTAGAACTTCATGTACGTTTTAGGTTTGAGTTTGGCTACAAAAGGAAAAGGAGATGTATTATTACATCCGACGGTGGAGAATAATTACAGTAAATATATATTTTGATACCTAAACTTATTTTCCAAGTTTAATTTCGTACCTGAACCCTTTTATGTCCAATAAAATATATGAACTTCAAATTTTTTGGGTAAACTGAGCATTTAGTAACTAAACTATCAGTTTTAAATCATTTTAGAACCTGAACTTTCAAAATTTTCAAAATTATATCTAACGTTTAGCTTTTATTTCATTTTAGTACCTTGCCGTTAAAAACTTAATGCTATTAGTACCTAAACTATCAGTTTTAGTCCATTTTAGTACCCAAAACTTTTAATTTTTTAAAACTTAAAGTTAAATTTTGAGCTGCATACTAAAATGAAATAAAAACTAAAATTTTTAACGGCAGGTACTAAAATAAAACAAAAACTAAACTTTAGATATGATTTTGAAAAAAAATGAAAATTTAGATACTAGTTATTACGTAATTTACTTTTTTTTTTAAATCGACACCTGAAATCAGCTTTTTTTACTTTAATGTGCTCACATTTTTTTGTCAAATTAGATATTTTAGATTTGACTTTTTTAAATTTGGTAATTTAGTTTTTTGTTTAATTTAAATTATTTCATACTTAGATCCATTTAGATTGAGTAAACTTAGATGAACTCAAATAATTTAAATATAATAAATAATTTGACCGAAAAATCATTAGTATCAAATTGAACGAAAAAAAAAACTTAAATTTAAATATCTAATTGAACAAAAATATTATAAGTACTAAATTGAATAAAAAAATTAAATTGAAATATCTAATTTAACTATAAAATCTTCACAACACCAAATTGAATCATAAAACCTAATTTTATTTTTGGTTGAAAAGGGTAAATGGGCGGCACAGCTTCCCGTTTTATCCACTAACAGCAGTTCCTCAGCTTCTTCAGGGCATTCTTCCAGAAAATTGGAATCTTCATGGTGTTTCCACATCTGCTTGGCGACGAAATCGGCGACTCGATTGGCCTCTCTAGGTATGTGATGCAGTTCTACTAGCCAATTCTTCTTTAGCATTTTCTCGATGCGTTGAATCATAAAACCTAATTTAAACATATGAAATGTTGTATTTAGAAAAATAACTTGAAACCATCTTTTTCTTCTTCTAAATATTGATAATTAATTTATTGATCAATAAATTCAAATCAAATATCGTAGAAATTCATTTACAGAGATGACATTTCAGGTTTGATGTAATGGAAAAGTACATATTATCTGCTTTAATCTTTTTAGATTCGGAAAAAAATATAGTGTTTCATCCTATTAAATTGTTAAATTAATCAATTCAACCGATGAATCCGATCGATTTTAAAAATTATGGTACGTTGAGATTGAATTAAATTCTGATTCTGATTAGGTAAATAGGGATGGACACTTGGCTCTCGGCCACTCTTTTTGAAAAGCAGCAGATGCTTGCTTCTGAAGCTGGAACCTTAGCTTTATGGACAGATAAACAACAAGATTCATTTGGAATCCAACGCCTGAGAGATTCGGCCCAATGCCCAAACTTTTGCATGTTGTAAATACAGATGGTAACTTCTAGAATTAGGGTCGGGTTTTTGGTCAATTTGATCCGATCCAAAAATATATATCTTCTATTCAAATCTAATTTGATCTGAAAATTATATATCTTCCATACGACCCGATCCGAATCAAAAATATATATTATTTACACAATTTTGTCTCGATCTGAATTTTTAGATTATAAATCTGACCCGATCCGTCTCGGTCTAAAATAAGGACTTTATTAAAATATTTTTTTAAATAATTACATTTCTATCCCCGGGTCGGGTCAGAGATTTTTATCCTCCACTAGTACCCGAATCGACCTCATCTCCTTTAAAAATTTTGACCCAAACCTGATTTTTTTATTAAAAAAATCAATCCTATCAGCTCGGATCAAGTTGAAAACTGTCAATTTCGAACTAAATTGTCATCCCTAGTTACAAATAGATAAAATAGTAAGGAATTTGATATTTTTAAGTAAAGTTTGTGTTATTATTATAAAAATTTTGTATAACTATTTATGGATTACTATTCAATATGTAAGTTGTAGGGTTGTTCATGGACGATTAACTATACCGTTTAGCTTAAACGGTCGGTTAACCGTTATAACGGTTATGAGATTTTTCTAATCGTAACCTAAGCACTAAGAAACGGTTAACCGCTAACGGTTAACTATTATTAACGGTTCAGTTATAGGTTAACCTATTACAATTATTTGTCAATTTTTTTCATAATTCATAGTACAAAAAATATATATAACTTAACACATACTTACACCGATGTAAGTGAATAAAATAAAAAGTGTAGCACTTAACGCATACTTATATCGGTGTAATTATGTACATCTCTAAATATCTTAATACCTAACAATAAACATATAATTATATTGGTGTAAGAATATTTTGATATTTTTAAAGGAATAAAAATTGAAAATGATATATATATATATATATATAATTATTTGTATACAAATTTTATTAAATATATATAAATTATAAATAGTAGAAAACTATATTAAGTTATTTGTGTAAAAGTCTAATAAATTAGAAATATATAATTATAAATTTAATTTCTTAACGATTAACCGTTGGTTAACTGTTTATCAAAACTTATAATCGTAACCTTAACTGTTAATCATCATTTTTAGCGGTTCGGTTAACCAAAACCGTATAATATTAACGGTTCGGTTAATTAACCTATTAAATATAACTGTTATACCGATTAACGGTTCTGGGTTTTTTTGAACACCCCTAATAAGTTGCGTTAAATTTGTATAATTTATCTACTTTAATTTTAAATTTTGAAGTCTAAAATATAAAACGATTAAATATTTCAATAATAGTTAAATAAAGTATAAAAATGTCGAGTAAAGCAAACAAATTGTCTCTCAACTATAGAATACTATTTTATTAAATCTCTTAACTATTAAAAGTTACAAAAATGATTATCATACTATAGAGTGTTATTTTGTTGAGTCATTCGACTATTAAAAGTTACAAAGTGGTCACTCGACTATTCATTATGTTCTAAACTCATCTTTTTCGTTAAAAAATTGACGATACTCTGAGCTAAACATTAACATGCTGATTGTGATATAATAAAATCTGATCCAAGAATCTTAAATGATTATCATATCTCAGTCATTATGTTAACGTCTAGCTTAGACAACCGTCAAATTTTTAACGGAAAATGATGAGTTTGGAACGTAATGAATAATTAAGTTATTATTTTATAACTTTTAATAGTCAAGAGACTTAATAAAGCAGTACCCTTTAGTCGATGACCATTTATGTACTTTACACAAAGATATTATAAAATATTCAACTCAAAACTTAATCAAAACGGCTTCATTTGAAAATATTATTGTTAGAAAAAAAAGGTTTTTCAACGATAAATCTTAATTTCCCGTTGTGGCGTTGTAATTAATATTATTGTTATTATAATATTTAAGAGACTATAATTTAAATATAGTTTTATTCGATTTAATCACAAATATAGGATAAAATATAAAGTAATTCGATCATTTATTTATGGTAGTCTATAGAAAAGCTGAGTTCTTAAAGAACCAGCAAACCCTAAACCCAGTGGCCATGAAAACAGGACAGAGAAATGAAATTTTCAGACATGCATGAAAGGAAACACAGACATTCCCACTTTTGTTGTTGTTATTGCTGTTATCTTAGGCGGCGGCGGCGGTTCTTAATAAAGCTGTCCACAGTCAGCAATAACAACCGGCTTCAAAGTCTTTCCATTTCTAGTCCCGACCTTCTCGACGGCTCTAACCACGTCCATGCCTTCAACTACCTGTCCGAACACCACGTGCTTCCCGTCCAGCCACGATGTCTTAGCGGTGCAGATGAAGAACTGGGATCCGTTAGTCCCCGGTCCGGCGTTCGCCATAGATAGGACGCCGGGTCCTGTGTGTTTCTTGATGAAATTCTCATCGGCGAACTTGGCTCCATATATGGATTCACCTCCGGTGCCGTTCCCGGCAGTGAAATCGCCTCCTTGGCACATGAAGTTAGGTATCACACGGTGGAGCTTTGAGCCTTTGTAGTGGAGTGGTTTGCGGCTACGGCCGACGCCTCTTTCGCCGGTGCAGAGGGCTCGAAAGTTCTCGGCGGTGCGAGGAGTGACATCGGAGAAAAGCTCCATCACGATCCGACCGGCGGGCTGGCCTCCGATCGTCACGTCGAAGAAAACCTTAGGGTTTGAAGGCATTGTAAAGAAGGAACAAAACGATTTCTTTTTAGTCGGTAGAATGATAAGCTTGAGACTGAGAGAGAGTTGTTATATAGGAAGAGGGAGCTTTTGATAATGGTGAGATGCACATAATTAGAACCAAAATAACCATTTTAAAGTATATTAATTCCATTAATTCGATTAATTCAATTCAATTATTTTAAATCAGATTTTATAAAATTTTAATAGAACGACTCTTCAAATCTAATTTGTTCTATTTATAAACATTAAGATTCGAAATTCTTACCTTATTTTAATAATCTAATAACTTATTCTACAAAATCAATTAATTGTCGATATATGAATCAAGTGGTCTCTATGATAAAAGAATTGTTATTATTTCTTAAGGACCCGAATTCGAGCACTATAGATATCAGACGTGTAAGTGTTCAATGTCAAAAGGTTGAAAATTTATCTTTGAACAAATATTACCTTATACTTAACCCATATAATGAAAAAATCAACTTTCATAAATGATTAATGTTACTTTATTTAAAAACTAAAAAATATAAATATTAAATAAATTTAAATCTTATACTAAAATTAGATTTTATAAGAAAATTCTATCGTTTTCTAATTTCTCAAAGATTCTGTTTGGAAATCAAAATATATAGTGACTTATAATTAAGATGATTCTTAACTACATGTTATAGTATATATATCAGATTTTAGGATACATATGATATCGTATATTTGTAATCTTGAATAATAAGTATATTTGTAATCTTGAATTATTATTATTCTTGTCTATGGAGGTAGGAAAGGTTGAACCATATTAAATTTATTGTGTCTTATTTTATGTTAATATCTCTATAATTATATTTCTGCTCATAAATTCCTAAAGTTTTACAGAAAAAAATCTTCGAACCTGAATCTTTTTGTCATGTCTAAAATCGTCCATTATTGAATTGATTCAATCTCGACTGTGTTGTTCCTTTTATCAAGATGAATCTTTCATAGTCATTGACAACATGCATAAACTCTATTGATACAAGTACTTAAACTCGAGATCTCCTTTTAAATAACGTATTTAAATAAATATTCAAATATGATAAATAGCGTACATTATTTATTTAAGGCAGTTCATCAGGAAACAAGTTCTTCAAGAACCACCAAAACCCTAATCCAGTGAACCGGAACAAACAGAAGACAAAGACATGGAAATGAAACACAGATCAAAGACCAAACTCAGAGACAAACAATTAGTCCACTTTTTGTCGTTAAGACCTAAGATATCTGTCCACAGTCGGCAATGACAACCGGCTTCGACGTCCTTCCGCCGCTGGACCCGATCTTCTCGATGGCTCGAACCACGTCCATGCCTTCAACGACCTGTCCGAACACCACGTGCTTTCCGTCGAGCCACTCGGTCTTGGCGGTGCAGATGAAGAACTGGGATCCGTTCGTCCCGGGCCCCGCGTTCGCCATGGAAAGGATCCCCGGTCCGGTGTGCTTCTTTCTGAAGTTCTCGTCGGCGAACTTGGCTCCGTATATGGACTCGCCTCCGGTGCCGTTCCCGGCGGTGAAATCGCCTCCCTGACACATGAAGTTGGGGATCACGCGGTGGAACTTGGAGCCTTTGTAGTGGAGCGGCTTGCCGCCACGGCCGATACCCTTTTCGCCGGTGCAGAGGACACGGAAGTTCTCGGCGGTCCGAGGAGTGACGTCGGCGAAAAGCTCCATGACAATCCGACCGGCGGGTTGGCCGCCGATCGTCATGTCGAAGTACACCTTGGGATTTTGAGCCATGGTTGAAAAAAAATAATAAAGATTGGTTGATTCTAAGAATTTTTTTTATGATTTTGAGGGGCTTTGTATGGGAATTAAAGCTAGAGGGAAAGTGGTTTATATAGAAGAAAAAGGACCGAGAGTTTACCTTTTTTGGACAGGACGAATTCATTTTGATTAGGATAGAATAGATTCCGTTCACAATGAATTATTTTATAGGTTAAAGTATACAAATGGTCCCTAAACTATAGTCATTATTTTATTGACTCCCCTGACCGTTAAAACTTATAAAATAGTCCCGACTAAAGGGCACTTCTTTCTTGAGTTCTTTGACTATTAAAAGTTACAAAATAGTCACATGATTATTTATATGTTCCAAACTCGTCATTTATATTAAAAAAATTGATGGTCATATGAGCTAGACGTCAACTTATTGAATGGGATGTAATGAAATCTGATCTTAGAACCATTTGATTTGTATTATATGGATCGACTCTTCGTTCACATTATGTCGTTGAGCTAGTGCTTAAAATATTATGTCGTTAAGCCAGTCCTTGAAAGCAACAACGCTAATAGATATCATTAAAATATATTTTTATCATATTTCAATCAATAGGTTAACGTCCAACTCATAGGATCGTCAATTTTTAAAAGAAAAAGGATGAGTTTGGAACATATTAATTGTCAGGTGACCATTTGAAACTTTTAATAGTTAAAAAACTCAACAAAAGCAGTACCCTGTAGTCGGGGACCATTTGTGTGTTTTACCTTATTTTATATTATAATAAATGGTTAAAATGTGCTTCAACTCCCATTACCTTTTGTATTTGTTGAATTTAATCCTTGGTCATGTATCTTATATAGGGTTTAGGTTTAGGAGTTTAAGATCTAAGATTTAGAATTGAGACTTTAAAGTTTAAATTTTGGGGTTTAAATATATGAGATTCTATAAACTTTAATTTACATAGTTTGTGTATTTAAGGAAGGACTGAAGGGATGTAGGGGACAGTCGCACCCCTAAACAAATTCAAATTTTCATATAGAATATGCATTTTTTTGTATTTTATATTGATGATTTAACTTCGCATCCTCTGAAATTTTATAATTTTATAACTCTTGAATTTCTAATATAATTTCTTAAAGATTCGCACCCCTAACATAAAATCTTGTGTACATCGTGTGTGTATAAAAGAGTTACTCCTAATTCATTTTAATGATTTACATATTATTTTCTTAAATTTTACTTCAAAATAAGAAGGCTTATTAAAAATGTTACCTAAATATACTTAGAACGTCACTCTTAATTCATTTTTAATGATTTTCATTTTAATGATCATTTTAAAAATTTTAAACGTTCAATGGTGAAAATGATCATTTGAGTATAATCCAATGGTGTCTGATGTAATTTACCCTAAACATATGACATATTGCAAGAAAGATCGTATGCAAGATGAGGTGAGATAGATTTGGCCAAAGGAAACTTCAATGAAATTGCAGCAAAAGTAAAGGCATCAGATGCGATGCGGCAGACTGTTTTAAAAATTATTTTTCACACCGGTGAGGTTGATTGTTATTATTATTATTCTTATTATTATATTAAAGCGATTATACGATTGTATTTATTCGGGAAAAAAACTCTCATTTATTTTATAATGAATAATCATTTAATGACTGAGATCGTTTGATTCGTACAAAATTAATGTGAATGATTAAATATCTCTATATTCGAATTCAAAATCTCTAAAAATAATAAGAGAAAATAACCTCAGTGACCAAAAATCTCAGATAATATACGATTTTGATCAATTTTTTTTTGGATTTGCGAAAATGACCAACAAAATCGCAATGCGATCTTTAATTCGCATTGCGATCTCCACTATCGCAAATTCGCGTTGCATTTTGCGTTGCGATAATTGAAAATCGCGTTGCGATAGTTGAAAATCGAGTTGCGATTTTCCAGTTCGCGTTGCGATAGTTGAAAATACGTGTCTTCGACACGTCCGCGCGGATACTATCTTTTTAGAGAAAATTCTTAAGAAAAAAAATCTTTTTTTTTTACTATCACAACGAATTTTCGCAACGAATTTGAAAAATCGTAACGACAACTGTAGACTTTCGCAACAACAACTGTAGACTATCGTAACGAATTTGGAAAATCGCAACGACATTGTAGACTATCGCAACGCGAAAGGGAAAATCGCAACGCGATTTTCAACTATCGCAACGCGAAATAGAAAATCGCAACGCGATTTTCAACTATAGCAACGCGAAATGGAAAATCGCAATGCGATTTTCAACTATCGCAACGCGAAATGCAACGCAAATTTGCGATAGTGGAGATCGCATTGCGATTTTGTTGGTCATTTTCGTAAATCCAAAAAAAATTGATCAAAATCGTATATTATCTGAGATTTTTGGTCACTTAAATTATTTTCTCAAATAATAATTATCCCTATATTACATACTAAAGTAGTATAGCGTTGTACAAACGCAAGGCAAATCCTGGTGGCTGTTTTCAAGGCAAACTCTATTGGCTGCCTCCATGTGTTTGTCATCAGCATTGTTTCCTCCACCTTTCTCACCTTTTTTTAGGGATGGTATTCACCGAAATCTGAAAATTTTATATATTTTCACCGACTCAGTTTGACCTAAAAAATATATATTTTACATTTGATTCTGATTCAATTTGAATTTTTAGAGCGTAAATCCGATTCGACATAAAATAAAGATTTAATTAAAAAATAATAAAATTTTAAAGAAAATTATATTATTATCCTCGGGTTAGGTAGGGTCGGGGTTAGGTAGGGTCGAGGTTTTTTCACTCTCCACCCAAACCCGACCCGACCTTTAAAAAATCCGAGCGACCTGACCCAAACTTAATTTTTTTTAAATCCAACCCTATCGGGTCTAATCATGTCGAAACTAGTTGGATTCAGGTTAAATTGCTATCCCTACCCTTTTTATTTCCAATCTAGGGTTTGGTTTAGTTTGAATTAGCATATAATTGTGATTTTTAACTGCCTTAACAAAAATGAAACCACCTTTAATGCATTTAAATATTGATCTAAGCGGTGAGTGTAACACCCTAATTAGATAACGGCTTGAGATCGACAGATTAGAATGTCATACGGGACCACTGTAGTGGCTAACCCAAAATTTTTCTTTAAAACCATTTATAAAACATCATTTAAGACCATAAATCAGAGTAATTATTTGAGTTGCATCGAGGAGCTCTTAAAATATATGTATATCAAGATAATTCAAACCAAGTATTTAAAATAAAGTTACGACTCAAGTACAAAAGGTCTATGATTAATACATATCCTCTAAGAATGACTCAAGAACCTCGAATGCTCCTCCTAAGAACCTGTGCTCGGAAACAAATTCCTAGCGCTAAGCTCACTAACCCAATGCCACACTAACAACTAAATCATAATATATGTGTTCAACAAATGTTCATGCGAATAAGTTATGATATAGAAAAGGGAGTATACATGTATACTACACGCTATACTAGGGTAAGCATCATGGTGCAATGGTAAGGTTGTGACATCTCGGGACGAACACCCCTCTAGCCTACCTAGGGTGAGATCCAAAATTCTGCATCGAAAACAACACTCGGCTAACCCACCCCTCGTGAGTGTTCTGGCCTTGCGCCCAATTTAGCTACAGAAGTGCCTCACACACTTGATTAGACATATCTGGATAATTTATACATCAAGACGCTCGTCCTCAGTTACAATAACTCGGGTGTCCTGTCTATTTCCTGATCATCAAACAAGGCTAGTATTATGTCATCCTAATTGGTATTATTTATAGTTGTAATCGAGTATTATCATGGTTTTCACATGGAATTTTATTTAATGAAATACCGGTGCTAATAATACATCCATCCTCATTCTCAATTTCTTTGGGTTTTTTTACCAAAAAATGTACGATGGTGTTGATACTAAGCCTCTAAGTACCGATATTGACTCGTGAATATCGATACTCACCTTGTGGTCGATACTAGCCCAACGATATCGATACACGATGAACGAGTTAGAAGTCTCTAATTTCCTAAACCCCACTAAACCCTCACATATGGTCATTATAGTTAAACTTTGAGATTGAAAGCTTGAATGAAAGATTGAGGTGATGAGATTATGATTCTTGTCTTAGAAATTTCGTTCTAAGCTTAAAGAGCTACCAAGTTTGTACTTTTACACTTGCTTAGGGAAGAAAAAACTATGGAATTTTAGAGGAAGAAATGTAGGGGACAAGGGAGGAGGAAAATTAGGAAAGGGGGGGAGTGAATGTGTCCAATACATCATCCTCATTATTTTGAAAAAAATACTAAATTTAATTTAATATATTAAGGGGAAGGAAAAAATAAGAAATTTTGCATACCTAATTTTTCAATAAATTAGAATATTAAAATTTTGGACCTCTATTTTTTTAATTTCTAGATCCGTCATTAGTGACATAGTCAATGATCGGAGATGACGGGCAGCCACTATTAATGGAGGTTGGAATGGAGAATATTAGGGTTTTTCATAAAAAAAAATTAAAAAAATTGAGATTTTTTTAATTAATCATATTCTTATTTTTTTTAAAAATAAAAGTTCTAAAAAAATAAACATGACATGTCTTAGATAACCATATTTTTTATTGACTGTTGTGGAGTATGCACTTTAAAGTAAAAAGTTGAAAATGTCAGACACCTATTTTGAGCGAAAATTTCTTTAGACACCTAGAGTTAATATTAAGTATAGTTTGGACACTTATGTTTACATTAAGACTTTAATTTATAGATACATAGGAATTTGAACCGTATAGATATTAATTATATTTTTTAATAAAAAAATATGGAGAATGTTAATCTCCTTAGAGGTATTGTGTTATTGATAAATATAGCATTTGTTTAAATCTTTCATAGTTATCTATAAAGCACATGCAACATGCATTTATAACTAATGACCTCTAGAAAAATATAATATTTCGTTTTACCACTGATATCATTTAATGATTTAAAAAAATATAATTAAATAAAGAGAGATGAAGAGGTTCATGGTAAATTTGCCCAATATCGTAGGCGGGCTAAATATTTAGCCCAATACAACACCTAAATTTTTAATTTGGAAACTAAAGTATTTTCAACAATGACTTGGAATTCGTCACGTGGGCATGATAAGTTCCAATAAAATATATTTTTTATTGAAACTTTTCACTCCGATGTCACAAAATCTAATAAAAAATTATATTTTATTATAACTCTTCACTTCGACGTGATGAGTTTAAATAAAAAAAATATTATTTAGACAAACTCGTCATGTGGGCGTGACGAGTTTGCTTTATATTGTAACATTTGTCGTAGATCCCAAAATAATTTTAGAGATGACCTTATGAACTAATTTTTTTATTTGTATGACCTAGTGGGCCAAAAAAAAACTAGAGGTTCATATCATTTGGACCTTATGTTTTCAAAACTTGAGATCTTATTGGGTAATTAGGACAGGTTGGGCCTGTCCGAAGCCCGAACTTGAATATATTTCTTTTTAAATATTTAAATAAATTAAAGTCGATAATTTAGGTATTAAATATGTAATTTACCCTTCTTTTCAAATTCGAGCATTAATTTAATATCGATCATAAAATACAAAAAATGAAGTCCTCTTTATATTACATATGTTTGTTGTTACCTAAAACAATTTGTTTATAGTGATGATTATTTTATAATTTACTTTTTAACATAACAGATTATATTAATAATATGTGTAATTATTTTAAATATTATTTAATTTATCAATTATTTTAATATTATATTATATTATATATAAAATATAGATATATGAATGAGAATAAATTAATTTTGATGGTAATTCACCCCCTCTAGTTTGGACGGAGAGTTATAATTGGTGGAAAAATATTATTGACCCATATTTTTAGGGTAAATTACATGTTTAGTACATAACTATCAATTTTGGTCTGTTTTAGTACCTAAACTTTTAATTTTTTCCAAAATCATATTTAACATTTAATTTTTGTTTTATTTTAGTATCTTGCTGTTAAAAACTTAACGTATTTAGTACCTAAACTATTAGTTTTGGTCAATTTTAATACCTAAACTATTAGTTTTGGTCAGTTTTAGTACCTAAACTTTTAATTATTTTTTGAAACTTAATGTTAAATTTTTAACGGGTACTAAAATGAATAAAAAATATTTTATATACTTTCATACCAATATCTACTAATTTAATGTTGAATGTTAAATTTATTAAAGAATGCATTAACGTAAAATATATATTCTTCTAATAGTTTAAGATAATTATAAGATAATATTTATTTATAGTTTTTTTAACTTATTAATAATGTGTACACTTCTAATCTTATATTTCATCAAAGGAATGTTGTAATATATATATATATATATATATATATATATATATTGAATAGTAAGATAATTACATAATATTATCTCTCATAGTCTTTTTTTAATCAAGGATAATGCACACATCTTTGCATACGAAACTGTTTAAACTCAAGAGTTCAAAAGAGAACAATATTCCCTTTAACGACTAAATTAATTATTCTCGAGATAATCTTAAATTCCGTGAATTCAGTCCCGAAGCAGAAAACGCTCTGGGCTTATGGATCAGGAGATTCGTAACCATCGGGGTTGTTCATGGCCCAGTTCCACTGATCCCTGCACATGTCCTCAACGCTGTATTCAGCTTTCCAATTCAGCTCACGCTCCGCCTTCTCAGTCGAAGCATAAACTATTTCACCGTCACCGGCTCGCCGACCGGCCATGACCAGAGGTATTTTCTTCCCGGACGCCTTCTCAAACGCAGCCACCATCTCCAAAACCGACGTTCCTTTCCCACTCCCCAAGTTGTAGACTTCACAGCCAATGTCCGGATCAGATAGCTTCCGCAAGGCGGCCACATGGCCTCGTGCTAAATCGACAACATGAACGTAATCACGTACGCAAGTGCCATCTCCGGTGGAATAATCGTCGCCGAACACGGTCAACGCCGGTCGCTTGCCAACCGCCACTTGCTGCATGTAGGGCATGAGATTGTTTGGGGTTCCACGGGGATGTTCTCCGATGTAGCCGCTCTGATGTGCACCGACAGGGTTGAAATATCTCAGTAATATTATCTTCCACTCTTGGTCTGCACGCTGTACGTCCCTGCACATATGAACAGTATTAATGAATTATTCGTAAAACGTTCGTATAACATTCTTTAACGTTTGTTAAGCTAAATTAATAAATATAAACAAAAAAAATTATTTTCATTTAATAATCTAATTAATACAAACATAGGTGTATTTGGTTTATTTATGTTCACGAACAAACTTGTTTATGAGCTCGTTTATCGACTTATTCATTTATGTTCATGAACAAATTCGTTTACCGGGTTCTCCTTTTCCTTGTAAAATTAAAATTTGAACATATGAATGACGATAAACAAATATTAAATGAACACGTTCATAAACACTAAATGAATATATTCGTAAACATATAAACGAAAATGTTCGTGAACAATATATAAACGAACACGAACAACTCAAAAATAAATAAACGAACACAAATAAGATACTGAAAATTTAAATGAACATGAACCGAACATGAACATGAACATCTTTAAAAATAAACAAATTAACACCATAATAACATCTACCTGCACATCTCTTCGACGACTGGCTTGGTTCTTCCATAAGGATTGATTGCATCCACAGGGAAGTCTTCTCTACACGGCACCTCCTTTGGCCAACCGTACACGGTGGCCGATGATGAAACTATAAGGCTTTTACATCCATGTGCATCCATTACTTCCAACAAGGTGATTGCTCCGATGATGTTGTTGTTGTAGTACATCAATGGCTTCTCCATGCTTTCTCCTACGGATTTTAATCCGGCGATGTGTATGACGGAATCTATTTTTGTTCCGGTGAAAAGTTTTTGCAGGGCTGGTTTGTCTCGAAGGTCAAGCTCGTGAAAGTGGAGGTTGTCGCCGTGTTCGCCGGCGAGCTCTTTGACTCTGCGGATGGAAGCACCGGAGGAATTGTTGAGATTGTCAACCACCACCACATGGTAACCCGCCAATAGCAGCTCTAGCACGGTGTGGCTTCCGATGAAACCAGCACCGCCGGTCACCAAAATGTTCTCAGGCATGGCGTATTTTCTCTTTATTTGAAGGAAGCTTAATTCTCCCAACCCAATCTATCACGACTTAAATAGCGGTAGCGATGTATTTGGTTCAATTCGATTCGATTTTTCACTAAAATATGAATTAAATCCTACTTTACGGGTTTTTAAAAATTGAAATCGAATGTCATAAAATTTACGATTTTAGTTTTGTTCGATTCGGTTTTGCGGTTTTTGACTGTTTACTAATTTTCTAAACTCAATCTAAAATAATTTAAATCTTAAATCGAGTGCAAATATATAAATTTAAATTCAAAAAATATTATTAGTTTTAAGATTTTATTTTTTTAAATTTGTCTTATAAAAAATCAAAATAAATTTGTTTTAGATATTTATTTATTTTCTTTTTTTTTAATTCGGTTTGCTTCAGTTCAAACGATTTTAATATGAAAACTCAAAACAGAACCGAATTGTAAATTGAAAAACTTGAACCAAACTAAACTGCATAGTTCGATTAGAATTGATTTTTATTTTTCTTGGTTTCGTTGCTCGACTCTAAATAGCAGGTAAATTATGTGTTTAATACCTAAACTATCAATTTTAATCTATTTTAGTACCGTAACTTTCAATTTATTTTAAAACCATACCTAACGTTTAGTTTCGTTTCATTTTAGTACCCCATTATTAAAAACTTAACGCGTTTAGTAACTAAACTATTAGTTTTGATTCGTTTTAGTACTTAAACTTTCAATTTTTTCAAAACTTAACATTAAGTTTTTAACGGGGTACTAAAATAAAACCAAAACTAAACGTTAGGTATGATTTAAAAAAATGAAAGTTTAGGTACTAAAACAGACAAAAATTGATAGTTTAAGTACTACATGTATAATTTACCCTAAAATTAAACTCTTCTATCTACTTTAAGAGAATATTACCCGACCTGAAACTTAACTCAATTATTTAGATTAAAATTTATATCTTATCTAAATTGACTCAAACATAAATAAGCATATAATTCATTTTTATTAGATAAAGTAAAGAAATAATTAAAAAAATAATATAGACGAGTATTATTATATATATATATATATATATATATATATATATTATCTCGAGTCGGATCAAGTTAAACTTTTTTATCTTAATCTCAAATTCGATCAACTCAAATTGAAACCTACTGAATTCGGGTCAAATATATGTCTCTATGGTTCAGATCAAGTTTCGTAGAAGTCCATTATAGAGGTAACTTTCATAGCCAAATTCGCTTTATTCACGATTATTAAAATTCAAACTCCCGACTTTGTTAAAAAAACTTAATATCTCGTCCAACTAAATTAGTAATTCTTGATATTAATATCTCGTTTGTCATACTATGGAAAAGAAAAGATAATCACGTAATTATCTCCAATGACCTTTTTTATGTTTATAGTCTAAATACAAGTAACACAGACAACATTTTAGCTTTAAAAATATTATCTTTGTACATGATTTTCTTGACTATTGACTATTGTGCTACACATTAAACTGGAGATGGAAAATGATTGATCTTTTACAGTAGTAAAAAAATAATAAGGGTACTTAACATATCAGTTTTGGTCTATTTTAGTACTTAAACTTTTTATTTTTTTGAAATCATACATAAAGTTTACTTTTTGTTTCATTTTAGCACACTTGTTCAAAATTTAACGTTAAGTTTAGAGAGGAAAAAAAATGGAAGTTTAGGTACTAAAATGGGCCAAAACTGATAGTTTAGATACTAATCGCGTTAAGTTTTTAACGGTGGATACTAAAATGAAACAAAAACTAAACTTTAGGTATGACTTTGAAAAAATTAAAAGCTTATTAAAATATCAAAACTGATAGTTTAGGTACTAAATGCATAGTTTACTCTAAAAAATTCTCTCTTTTCATTTTTGGGCCATGAAGGCACTATCTCATGCTCTAACCTTTGTTTGATGTGTTCTACCAATGCGCCAATCATCACAGTGGGTGTTCTTTAGACCCATAATTTTTAGATCACCTTATTTTGATCCTCTAAATCTGAATTCGACCTATTTCATATGAATCTATTATCTCCGAACATCTAAAACCTACGTATATCGAAAGAGAGAGAGGAAAAAAAAGGTTAATGAAGCAATATAAAAGATAAATTTTCTTTTTTCGGCCCATCTCAAAATAGAAATGATCCAATAATCAGATTACGAGATCAAAAGTCCGGAGAGAACTTTTGAGGTTTTTGTGGAGATTTTATGAGAAACTAAACCGACAAACTTGTAGAGGAAGAAAAGAGGAGTTATACGACGTTATTGTGTTAGTTAAAAGTTATGTTAGACGATGACAGTTCGATGTCTTGAAGTTTATGACGCTATATTTGTGAGTTTTGAGATATTTTTCAGTTAAACAAATATCAAATTTGCATTCATGAGGACTAAACAAGTGAAAGACGACTCATCATCCACCATCGACAACGGTTGTTGGTGGTTGGTATGATAACCTATCATGACAAGTGGTGACGATATCTAAGTAGATGGAAAAAAAGAAACGCAAAAAAGAAAATACGAAGAAAATGGTTTATAAGAATACAAAATAAAGTTTTCTGGTATAAATTATAATTTTTAAAACGATATATTTTTAATATCATCAGTCATATCATAATTCTATTAATTATTTAAGGATGAAATGATCAAAATATAAATAATGTTAAAATTGAGTGGCAAAATTAAACATAATTAATTTTTAGTGACCTATTGAAATACTAATAATAATTGCAATAACTTCCTTGATTTAATTGTAAGGATGAGGTTTTAGAGTTCTAGGAACTTTGAAATCTAGTAGTCGAATATTGAATGAGCTTAAGGTCCCCGAATTTTGAAAATTTCACATTATAGCCCTTAAAAGTTTTAAATTTTTTGTTTGACATTTATAATTAGTGGTTTATTTTTTAAAAAATATTATATTTTTTTAAAAAAATAAATCACGTTGTAATATTCATAACGTTCAGAAACGCTACAGCCACAATTTAATACTATATCATATAAAATTAAAGTTTCAAACATTTTAATACATGTTTACGTAAGTTATCTCCCCTTCACGTACCTTTATTGCATGCATTATAGCTTAATTAAACATTGCATAAAACAGTTCAATGTTTTATGCACACACACGCACATTATCACTGCATGAGACTACGAATACTTCAAGGCTGATGTGGAGCAAACGGCGGCCATTTTCCGAACTTGGGGTGGTGGAAGTACTTCGGATGAAGCTTGGGGATCGGCGGGCACGGCTTCTTTGGGATTGGATGGATCTTCGGAATCGTAGGAAGCGGGTGAGGTTTCGGCTTGTAAATCGGAACTGGATGAGGCTTATAAACCGGAGGCTTGTAGACCGGAACTGGATGAGGCTTATAAACCGGAGGCTTGTAGACCGGAACCGGGGGCGGAAGCGGCTTCTGTAAATCGGAGGGTGAGGATAATGATGGTGGAAGAAGCTTTTCAATGGTGAAAGTGGTGGAAGCTTTGGCAATGGAGAGAACTTATGGTGGTGGTGTGGCCAAAAGAGGCGGAGGCACACGTTATCGGCGAGAATTGAGCTTCCCTTTCAGCCCGAATCGGTGTTCGCCATCGTCCCCGGCGGATTTGAAAATGATCTTGGAGGATTCGAGGCCGTCGAGGGAAGGGCAAGGTTGAGCCGATGCACTGTGGAGCTGCGCGTAGCATTGCTCCTTTAATTTACCATCTTTAACCATGTCTCCGGCAAGGGATACTTTGAATTTGCCTTCATCGTCGAGCTCGCCGGAGCCTCGGGTTTCGAAGTTTTCGCCTTTTTCCGGCTTGCAGTCTATGGTAACACGAAGGCCTGCAAAGAAAAACAACAATAAGATACAACATCATGGATTTTAACGAAGACCTACATGCATATGTATAAACATAAGCCAATTATGGTTTTTGTCCCTATACTATACTCAACTTAAGAAGTATGATTTAGTCTTCATATATTTTAATTTAGTATGATTTAATCCTTTACTATTAATGTTATACCTCAGTTTAAATCAATAACATCTTATGTGATAATTTAGGTCCTTATAAGTTCAAATATTAGATAAATTAAACCTTATTCTCTTAAATTTTGAGTTTAAATATTTAAGGGTAAACTATGCATTTAGTACCTAAATTATTTGTTTTGATCCTTTTAGTACCTAAACTTTCACTTTTTTGGAAATCATGCCTAAAGTTTAGTTTTTGTTTTATTTTAGTACCGAACCGTTAAAAACTTAACGCGTTTAGTACCTAAATTATCAGTTTTGGTCCATATTAGTACATAGACCTTCCATTTTTTTCCAAAAATTAACTTTAAATTTTCAACAAGGGTACTAAAATGAAACAAAAACTAAACTTTAGGATTTTGAAAAATTGAAAGTTTATGTGCTAAAACGGACCAAAATTGATAGTTTAGATACTAAATACGTAATTTACCCAATATTTAACAAGTCCTTATTCTTAAAGTTTAAGAATTTAACCTATTATGATATTCGATTCTGACTATGTTCATATGCATATAAACTTGAATATGCATTGCAATTAAGGATGGATTATGAGTATCTGACTCGAACTTGATGGATTTTGACCTGACTTCATTAGATATTTTTTTGTTAAAAAAAAATAGGTTCTAGTTGGGTCAAGATTTTTGAAAGATCGGGTCAGATTCAAATTTAAGGTGTAAATTATTCTAATCTAAGTGTCTAACCAAATATAATATTATAATTATCTTTTATATATTTAGAGATAATTGCAATAATACCTCTAGTATCTCTATTTGTATTTTTAATTAGATCATTAATTTACCATATATATATATATCAGATAGAGTCGGATCAGGTGCGAGTTTAAAAAAAATTAAATCAAATTTCAAGTAAGGTGCAACCTAGTAAACCTATATCAAATACATGTGGAAAAGTTTAATTTTCAAATCGGATTCATATGGGCCAAAACCCCTAATTTTAATGAATGGCCCGTCACCAGCGAAACAAGCACATATGAAATATGATTAATTCAATGGATAAACTACATCAGGTACCATCAAACTTTAGACGTTGTATCGATTTTACCATTAAACTTATAATTTTGTCAATTATAGCACTAAACTTTGACTTCCGTTTCAGTTATACCACTGGGTTATTAAATTATTAACGATCGAATCAAAACGACGCCGTTTTGGTGAGGTGTCTATGCCGGAAGCCATTAGCCACGTCATCGGGGCCTTTAACGATGTAAAGGTTCAGTGATATAATTGAAAAGAAAATCGAAGTTGAGTGTTATGATTGGGAAAATTGAAAGTTCAGTGATATAAACGATACAACACCTAAAGTTTTGTGGTATCTGATGTAATTTACCTTGATTCAAGTAGCAAAGACAACACAATACCTGAGAATGCTTGTCTGGTCTCGAAACTATTCTCAGCACAATCTGCACATTCTCCATCCCCGATCACTTCAAATGCTGCAGCATCGCAAAAGCTCGTAACAAACAGCAACCACGACACCAACAAGCACACAAGTGTCCCTCCTCGATGCACGAGGCTCCTCATCCTTGATAGCAATGGTTTTTGAATCGTATCAGTTATTGGACACCAAAGCTCTTGTTATATAATGATCTTAAGGGCAAGGATTCATAGGGCTACCGACATCAAGCTTAAATGTCCTCCACATAGGGATTGACACAATACCCGAATATGATGGGTTTCGATTTGACCCCACCTTATTGAGTCAGATTTTTTTAAAAAAAATTGAGTTCGGGTTGGGTCGGCTCATATTTTCTTAGAGATTATGTACGAGTCGGTTTTAAGGCAAAAATATCTAATCTAACCCAACCCAAAAAAATTATAATTTTATCTTTTATATTTATGATTTAGTTTAAAAATAATTTTTTCTAATTAAATCTCTATTTTTATTGAATAAAAGTAATATTTTTTTATAAATAAATTATTCTGGGTCAGGTTCGAGTTTTATCTTGAAAGGGAGGGTTGAGTTCAGGACAGATGGAGGGTGTATAATTTTCAGATCAGATTCCGGTTGAATAGAGAATGTATAATTTTTGGACCGGTCGAATTAACTGAAAATCCCGACCTATGCTCATCTCTACATCCACATGAGGTTAGGGCCCCTTTGAGTATGACTTTAAAAAGGATGGTAATGTGCCACAACCAATGGCTTCATTTGTGCAAGATGTTGATGTTTTAGCTTTTTTCATTCAATGTGATCTCTCAACTGCACAACGGTTGAATAATGCTTTGGGGTTTTCTCTCACAATGTATATTTTGAGAATCTGCACACACTCTGTAAAACATCTGTTTGAGTCCGAAGTTTTTAAGGAGAATAACATTCATTTTTATCAATAAGACTCATTCTAATAATTTGAATCATATGATGTGGAACGAATCGAGCGACCTCAGTGATTAAGGAATTATTGTTGTTTTTTGAGGTTTCGCGTTCGAGCACCAGGAATGTTAAGGGTGTGAGCGTTTGAAATCAAATGGTTGAGAGTTATATTTAAACAAATATTGCCTTTTGCTTACTCCATATTAATAATAAAAAAACAGAGTGATGTTGTCTTAATACTTTATTCTAATTTTGTTTATAGCATATTTTGAGGTTGTCCAAAATTATAATATTTTGTGTTATGACAACAATAATACTAATCAAATTAATATTTTATCAACAAATTAATTGTTAATGATAAATGAAATTAATTAACCTTAAAATTTTCTAAAAAGATTATAAATAAAATACATTTTAAACATAAATTTAATGACAATGATAGATTTAGTTAGAGGTCACGTACCAAAATGTAGGTCAAACACTACATTAAAATTCCAAATTGAAGACATCATTAAACACCTTAATATTTGGTGAGAAGATAGCTAATGTGCAGGTAATGTTATGTTTTTCAATTTAATAGGTTCATAAATCAAATTAGGTTTGATTTGATAATAAAATTTTAATTATTTTAAATTAATTTTTATATAAATATTTATACGTTTTAAACTCTAAATTCTAATTCTAATGAGATTCGAATTTAATGGGTTTTGATTCGACCATATAGGTTCAATTTTTTTTTGAAAAATTAAGTTTGGGTTAGGTCTATTTTTTGGAGAATAAGGATGGATCGGTTCGAGTATAGCGTAAAAATAGGGATGAGCATGAGATTCGAACCCGATGGGTTTTGACCTGACCCGACCCGATCAAGTCAGATTTTTAAAAAAAAATAGGTTCGGGTCAGGCAGGTTGGGTTCTTTTAATGTTATGTTTGGGTGGGGTCGGGTTCGGGTTTAGGGTGAAAAATACCCAACCCGAAAAACTTGTAAGTTTACCTTATATATTTATGGATAATTACAATAATATCCCTCTATGTATTAATTTCTTTTAATTAAATCCCCATTTTTATCTAGTAAAAATAATATTTTTTAATAAATATATTATTTCGGATCGGGTTAGGTTCAGATTTTATCTCAAAAAATCGTGTCGGCTCGGGTTAGATGGAAGGTGTATATTTTTCAAGTCAGGTGGAGGATTTGTAATTTTCGGGTCGGGTCGGGTGGACCAAAAATCCGACCCGACCCATGCCCTCCCTAGTAAAAAATCTTTTGATCCAAGATAATTGTGTTACTATCTTTCATATATTTAGGTATAATTGCAATAATATATCTCTACATATATATATATTTTAATTATATCTCTAATTTATCTAATAAAAAATATAAATTATATTATCATATCGAGTCATCAGATACATAATTTTATATAAAAATCGAGTCGAATTTACAATCAAGTAGAATTTCTCTGAACTCTTATTAGATCAAATAATCAATAAAGAGTATAATACTCGTATTAAATTCGGACATGATTTATCGACCCATATATATCCCAAGATGTGACCCTTAACGGGGGATTTAATATATCGGTGCGACTAATGTATCGCCGCAAGTTTAGGTGATAAAAGAATTGAAAACACATTCCGAATTAAGATTCATGACATTATATGTTGGATCTTCAAGTGGACAGTTATGTGTTGTTATTAGTCATGTCTTTGGGGTTGTTATTTTAATTCACTTAATTTAAGAAAGGCTTGAAATTCATCATATTTTACATAAAAAAAATCATCATATTTGGTCGATTCATCAAACTATTTATCTTTATTTTCTCATTTTTTTAAGTAATGAATTCATCCAAATATATTCATATTTGTTCTCTCATATTCGCTTATGTCATAAGTCTTAAACTCGCTATAAGCACTTTCCTTCTTCCCTTGTGGTCTTCCCTTCTTCTCCCCTTTATGAAGATTAATATTAGATTTAAAATATCCAAAAATTCATTAAATAATTATATTGGATACAATATACAAATTATCTCTCAGCTATAAAGTGATACTTTATTGAATTCTCCAACTATCAAAAATTACAAAATGATCTTATAATTATAAGACGTTATGTTACAGTTTTGTAACTTATAATAGTCACGAAGACTCGTCCGAGGTTCGCGGTTCTACTTCGGATTCGTCAGCGAATGCTACGAGTCCCACCACAACAGTCCCCATCCAGTTCGGGCCTCAAAGAGAAAAACAGAGCTTTGGTGCTTCAACACGCATTTAAGCATCCTCGAGAAAATAGATATGGGTAAAAGACTATCATGCTAGAACAACAAAGATATGCGTCTATCTTCCTGGCCTAATTCTCGAAACAACCTGCACTGTAAGATTTTGAACAAGCATACGATGGTCAAAAAGGAAATGAACACTGGTTTAAAGTAATTAATCGGATTGGGAAATTATAGTAAACAAAAACAGGAAAAAGTGCCCAAATAAAGATGTGGGAATGTTTAATTCTCAAACTAATGCACTCATATGATTAATTCCTGATATAGGGTGTTTTCTACAGGGTTTTGAGATCTCTCGGCGTCTTCTGAGTTGGACCAGATTTCTCGACGTCTTTAGGGTGAATTCCATTGTTGAAATCCCGACGTCTTTAGAAGAATAAAAAAAGTTAACGTTTTACACAAATATCACCTTAACAGAAATTAATTACTTGTTAGGCACTGTTTAAGAATATTTTACGGATCTAGCAATTTTTTAAATATTTTCTATAAAATTATTCCTGCATTAAATTACACAATACAATTATGTCTACCAATTACCATTTGACGCTTTATGATGCGTTTTTGACACTTTCAGAATCCTATACGTATAATATATTCTAGGATTTTGAAAAATAATTTTGCAGAAAGGCGCGACACATTCACCGCATAGGATTTTGAAAAATAAATATTAGTTATAAAACTTTTATAAATATTTTTCAAAATCCTATGTGGTGCATGTACCGCGTCTTTCTGCAAAATTATTTTCAAAATGATGATGATGATCTGTAATATTTTATAAAATTATTTATATTTTAGATTATTTACCCTCAAAGTTTTCCTAGAATATATTATACGTATAGGATTTTAAAAGGGTCAAAAACGCATCAGAAAGTGTCAAGTGGTAATTAGTAGACATAATTGCATTGTGTAATTTAATGCAGGAAAAATTTTATAGAAATTATTTAAAAATTTGCTAGATCCGTAAAATATTCTTAAACAGTACCTAACAAGTAATTAATTTCTGTTAAGGTGATATTTGTGTAAAAATGCCAATTTTTTTTCCTGGATTTCAATTAAAGACGCCTAGAGATCCCAAAAAACAATCAACACCCCAAGAGACGCCGAAAGATTCCAAAACCCTGTAAAAAACACCCTAGATCAAGAATTAATCGGATGAGTACATTAGTGTGAGAATTAAACATTCCCACATCCTTATTTGGGCACTTTTGTCAACAAAAACAAGAGCTGGCGGCTTCAATCCAACGGATAAAATTTACATTGAGCTCATCCGAACGGAGATTTAACGGTGAATCATTGGTCAATGACTTGTTTAAAGTAATATAAAAAATACGGCAACCACCTCTCAACTACAGGTTTTGTACATTTGTCCCAAAGAAATTTAAAACGGCGCCGTTTAGTCACTGAAGAATCTGGTTCTTATAACGAGGATAAAATACATAAATAGTCTCCAATTATATATTGATGCTTTGTCGAGTATTCCAATTGTTAAAAATTATAAAATGATCCCTTAATTATAAAACTTTATTTTGTTGAGTCTTTCGACTATTAAAATTTTTAAAACGATCATCTAATTATCATATATTCAAAATTCATCATTTTTATGTTAAAAATTTAATGATATTATGTGTTGGACGTTAAGTTGTTGACTGAGATATGTAAATTTTAAACATAGAACTGTTTGAATTTTATAGTTGTTTGAGACTGAAATCAAATTTTAGCATATATCGATCAATAGGTTAACGTCTAGTTCGACGGTTATCAATTTTTTAACAGAAAATGATAAATTTGAAACATATGAATAGTTGAGTGTTCATTTCATAACTTTTAATATAAAAATAAACCCTAATGTATATGTATAATTAATATTTAACGTAACTATAGGCATACATACATATATAACAACTAATGAAAGCTTTATTTAGTATTAATAAATATAAAAATAAAAATAAAAAAATTATCAATATTAAAATCAATAACAATAATTAAATGATACTAATAATATATAATATAAATAAGTAATAGTGGGAATAATAGAAGTGAAGTGATAAAACACTAGTAAATAATAAGAAGTACGTCTATATATATATAAAGGAAAGTGGACCTCGAACAAAAATGAGCTAATACACACTTATGTTTGTGTTTTGTCCATTTTTAGTCATTGATTTTAAATTATAAGATATTGTCACTTTTGTTTTTTTATTTATTTAAGATGTGGTCACCATCACGGGTTAACTGTTGTTAACAGTAATAGATTAAGTGGAGTGATTTTTTGGTATAATCATATATTTAGTCCATATTATTTACATATTCTCTCAGTTTAGTCATACTTTTAATAAATTAAAATAAATTTAATCCTATAATCAAATGATGCCATGTCATGTGTCAATGGTGACATACGTCATGCCACTTGTCACCATTCTGTTGGAGGACAAACTTTATTTTAATTTATTTTAATTTAATATATTTATTTTTCATCAATTTGTTTTGTTTTGTTAAATTAAAATAAAGTTAGTCTTCCAAACGAATGGTGATATATGACACGACACGTAATACCAATGACATGTGCCATCATTCGATCGGACGATTAAATTTATTTTAATTTATTAAAAGTATGACTACATTGAGAGAAAATATATAAATAACAAGGACCAAATGTATGATTATACCAAAATATTTTAAAATCGATGACTAAAAGTAGACAAAACACAAATATAAGTGATCATCCGTGTAGTTAACCCCTGATTTTTTTAAAAAGGTGCAACTAGATATTTAACTTCTTTTTAGGTGTAATTAGGTATCCAATTTTTTTTTGGGTACAATTAGATGCCTAACAATTTTTAATTACATATGTTCAATTTGATCAAAATTTTAAAATTAAAACGTCCAAAACCTAAATATTTAAATTAAAACATAGGGGTTAAACCAACAATTTATGCTTAATATATTAGATTAATAAAACATTTAAGCTTTATAATTCATAAAACCATGATAGCAACCGTTCTCCTACTTGTCCTTGGTCCTGCTTTTAACCAGAAGCATGAAAAAAGATAACCTTATCTGGAAAGTACATACCCAGCCTTTATGGAGGGAAATTTCAACAAGATAACAATAATGTGCTCTTAATGGTCGATGTTTTCATAATCATTTAATAAGTTCATATCGTTTTTAAAATTGTTTATGAAGAAATTAGTGAAATATCATTTATATCGTAAAGTGAATGTGAAACTTAAATACTGAACGTATACGTATTCATAAGTGTCTTGTATGTCATTAGTAGGGGTGCTTAATGAGTTGAACAGCTCGTGAGCAGTTCGAACTCGACTCGGTCAAAGCTCGATAAAACTAGACTCAGGTTGACTCGACTCGAACTCGAGCTCGACTCGAACTCGAGCTCGACTCGAGACCTTAACGAGTTGAGTCGAGCAAAGTTTTACTCGACTCAATAAGTTCGCGAGAAGCTCATTATTTTTTTTATATAATTTTTTAGTAGTTATCTTAAAAAATTATTTAATACATACGCTCAAAAACCAAACCTTATTTATTATTTTAATATATTTGTGAATTGTTATTTTGGAGTTTAAACTTTAAAATTACTTCATATACTTTTTGATATTTTTTGGTAAAATTTATTAATTTATGTTTTATATTAAGTTATATATAGTATTACTAAATTTTACCTATAGTTAAGAAAACAAGGTAAAAATATCGGTGAGCTTAACGAACAACTAGGCGAGCAATGAGCATCGAGCTTAACGAGTAACGAGCTTAACGAGCAACTAGTCGAGCATCAAGTTTTCTTAACGAGCATGAGTCGAACAAAATTTTAACGAGCTTAACGAACAAATAGTCGAGTCGAACAACAAAATTTTTTAACGAACATGAGTCGAGCACTGCCCAACTCGCGATCGACTCATTCAATAAACACCCCTAGTCATAGTACATAGGATTCAACCATATGCGAAAACTCTAGGTTTAATAATACAAAAAACATGTTATAAAGATTTGATGCACAAAACTATAGGTTTAACGAACATGGATCACATTATAAACAATACATTCACATTATCCTACGTTAATTACATAAATTAACCCCTTCTTTTGAGTTGAAGAAACCCTTTTTTTTTGAAGCATCCGTGGTTCATATTCTCGAAACCTAAATATCATATGGAAGCATGAATTAATTTACCTCAGTAGTTAAAAGAACTATTGTTGTTTCTAGATGTCACATGTTTGAGCACCAGCGGTTGCAGTAAAGTGATTAAGCTTTCATTATCAAATGATTGAAAGTATTTAGAACAGACACTGCTTTATAATCACTTCAGCTTAATCAAGATAAATATGATATAGAAGACACACGAACACAAACAAACCCTTATTTTATGATTCTCTAGCCGCTCAACTTCATAACTAAAAGTCCACTTAGTACACACATAATCAAACCCTAATCTCTAGTTTTTTCCCGAAAATTCTCCAAAGATCCTCTTCTTCACACCTCCCCGTGTAGGTTGCTTCATCGGTTGGTTTGCGGTCGGCTTTCGGTTGTTACTCGTCTGCTGCGGCGTGTGGTTGTTGCTTTCGGGATCGTTAGAGCTTCCGTCGTCTCTGCTGCCAATGCTGCTGTCGACTTGGCTGTTGTTTCCGCTCATCCTCTGATTTTTGTTGGAAGAAAATGATTGTAATTCTTTGAAAGGGGGGAGTGGGGAAATGCAATGGCGTAAATAAAGTTGGATTTATGGAGGCTTCAGCCATCAAGGACAAAGACCTCACATGGGCATGCGCATGCCTTTTGGTGTGGCCCCTCATGTTATTGTTTATATTAGGACTTACATTTTAGGTTTAATACCGAAATAAGTATCCAAACTGTACTTAAAATCTTGAATATGTGTCTAAAATATTTTTTGATCCATTCAGATGTCTAACGTTACAAACATTACTCATTTAGGTACTCGGGCCGTCAACGACGTTAATTATCCCGTTAAATGACACATATCACAATCTGTGATTTTAAACATTTTATTTAAAATTAAAAAATTATATATATTTTTAATGAAAAACATAAAATCTTGAAATAACCCCAAAAACTTTGAAAACGTTCATTTCAACCCCTAAACTCACGCCAACCGTCGCCTTTTACCGTCGATGACGTTAATTCTCCTATTAAGTGGCACGTGTCACAATCTTTGATTTTAAAATTTTTATTTAAAATTAAAAAAAAATTATATATATTTTAAAGAAAAACATAAACACCTTGAAATAACCCAAAAACTTTGAAAACATTCATTTCAATCCTCATGAAATCGTGACCAATCGATGGTCAATCAACGACAAATTGACATTTTATACCTCGCGAACCATAGGATAAAAATCGCGATTCCATGCGATCTTGATGACCAACGGCAACTATGACAACATATGACTAGGAGGATGGTATGGACTATATCGGCGACGACAACGGGTTAAGGATAGGATTTGGGGATTTTAGGTGTTTTATGGTTTTTTATAATTTAATAGAGATTATGATTTTTTTTATAAATATAATAATATTTTAAAAAATAAATTTCAAATCCACCAAATTGTGACACGTGTCACTTAACTGGGAAAATTAACGCCGTTCACGGTGTAGGCACCTAAATGGGTAACATTTGTAACGTTAGACACCTGGATAGGTCAAAAAATAGTTTAGGCACCTATTCAAGATTTTGGGTATAGTTTGAGCACTTATTTTTGTATTAAACCTACATTTTTTTTATTAATCTGTGTGATTATAAAGTAGTATATGTCTGAAAAGCTTTCAAATATTTAAGAATTAATGCTCAAATCTGATAATTCAAAATATAACAACAAGTCTTTTAATCACTGAAATCGCTCTGTTGATATAATTCAAAAATATTAGAAACAATTTAAAAGTCTTAAAATCTTAATTGACTAATCCAAAATGATTCAACTTCCTGTGAATTCAACCCAACATAAAGGTTTTGTTGAAAGACAATCCCATGTGTGGCTTCTAACCAAAAGCCCCACAACAATTTACCTCCACCACTCCATTTTAGGGATGAATACGGATTTGAACTCGACGGATTTTTTAGGTAAAAATTTGACTCGGGTCAAAATTTTTAGAGATTATGTTTCAGTTTGGTCCGAGTTTAGAGTAAATAATATCTTATTCGATTCGAAAAATATAATCTTATTTTATATATTTAGAGATAATTGTAATAAGATTCCTCTATGTATTATTTTTTTCAATTAAATTCTTATTTTTCATAGAATAAAAATAATATTTTTTATAAATATATTATTTCGGATCGGGTCGGACATAAATTTTATCTCAAATGACGGATCGAGTTTTGATCAAATGAAAAATGTATATTTTTTTAAAACTTATCACGTCGATATTATAAGATTAAATAAAAAATATTATTTGGACAAACTTGTCGTAAGGACGTAAATTAAAATTTAAGTTAGCCTAATAGACTAATTTTATTACTCGCTTAGCTTAATGGGCTAATTTTACCTTGAGCCGAGTGCTTAGAATCATGCAAATCCAAGGCCAACTCTACTTCAAGAGATCTAATTATAATTTTCTATTTACTTTAATATTGTTATTAAGCTTAATTAAAAAATATTAAACTGTTTTGTTCTTTTTTGCTTTAAGTACCTAAATTATTTTTTGGTCAAATTAGATACTTCAATTATTATATGTAACACTTTTAAGTACTTTAACTATTTTTTTTATCAAAATAAATCCTTAAATTATATATATTTTTTACTTTAAGCCCTTAAATATATTTTTGAAAAAATAAATATCTAATTTTATATGATGTGTCAACATCTTATAGATCAAAAAGTACTTTTTTAACTAAAAAATATTAAGACTTAAGATAATTAAATATAATAATTTAAATACATAGTTTAATCAAAAAATAGTATAAGTATCTAAAATAAAAAATGAGCATGTAGTTAGTTATTTTTACTTGAGCCTTGTTTTTATGGTAAGTGATATTCACTTTTCAATCTAAACGTCGTCGTTTTATAGGTAAAGCTCAACAAACTAGCATAAAAACCAGGCAAAGAGCTTGTGTTCGGTTTCGCCACTGCAGATTATATTTATTCTGAAATCTCCAATCGCTCGTTTTTCGATCACACAAAAAGCAAATGCAAAGCTATGGCGCCGCCTCCTGGACCTTACTCCGGCACCAGCACTCTCGCTCTCGTAACTTATTTCGCCTCTTTTCTTTTACTCTTCGCCGATGAATAATTTAGATCGGATTTGTTTTGTTTTTTTTAGTTGATGAGGTTTTCTTTCCGTATGTAATAGGCAGCTCGTGCATCGGCTTTCTCTTTTGGACTTGTTTATGGGAGCTTTAAGCTCAAATACCTCAAGGTACATCCGTTTAGTGCCATTTATTCCTGTTTTTTTCCTTGCTTCTGTTTGTTGATACTTTAGTATGCTTATGGATTTCATGTTATACTTTTGCAATCGGATGTATATCTCGTGGAAACTGGTAATTTTCATAGGATTCTTCATTCGGTGTGAAATGGATGCTAGAGATGACAATAGATTTATAGATCTGTAGATATCGGACTTCCTTTTTACGGATTCAGATAATATCCGGATTCAAATATTTTAATTACTATTCGATTCAGAGCTGATGCGGAGTTGAATCCGTTTTGCTTTCCGCCGATAATAATTCAAATTCATATATCTTTAACCGAATCTGCTTTACTTTATAAAATTTTCATTGGAAAAAAATGATCTTTGGACTTACTATATATGGATTTTTAGTGGATTTGGATATCCAACGAATGATTTAATTAATTCAGGTTTGAATTTAGACAGTAATACTCAAATAATGTGAATAAGAAAGGGATTTAGATTTTGTAAAAATTGCAGATTGAATCACTTCCGTCTCTAGATACCGATAATTTTAGGGTAAACTATGCCGATAGTCCCCTATGTTTTCAGTCTGACCGACTCTGGTGACCGGAAAAAAATTAAGGGGAAATGATCATTAACGCCATCGATCCGTCCGATTCAAGTCTCTAACGTTATCAGTCCGTCCTATTTTAGTCCCTAACATTATCGGTCTGCTCGATTTTAGTCCTTCAGCCATTTTAGCGACTTCAACAAAAGGAACTTAAAATAAAAAAGGGTTAAACAAAATTAATAGCATAGAGACTTAAACCGGACGGACCGATAACGTAATGTATCATTTCCTCTTATTTTTTTCAGTGACCAAAGTCGGTTAGACCGATAACAAAAGAGACTATCAGCATAGTTTACCCATAGTTTTATCTACTTTAGTTTTAAGGGTAAACTATGCATTTAGTACCTAAACTATCAGTTTTGGTCGTTTTAGTACCTGAACTTTTATTTTTTTAAAAAAAATCATATCTAACGTTTAATTTTCATTTCATTTTAGTACATACCGTTAAAAACTTATTGCGTTTAGTGACTAAAATATTAGTTTTGGATCATTTTAGTACATAAACTTTCAATTTTTCAAAACTTAACAACTTTAGATTTTAAACGGGGTACTAAATTGAACAATAACTAAAGTTTTTAACGGTGGGTACTAAAATGAAACAAAAACTAAATTTTAGGTATGATTTTGAAAAAATTTAAAATTTAGGTATTAAATGTGTAATTTACCCTAATTTTAATTGCTACTATTATTATGATAATCTCATGCTATGGTACTCTAACATGGTTTTGGAAATATAATCCTCTAAGGATCCTTCAAATACATGAAAGAAACTTGGACAAACTTAGCATACTAGTATTGGACATGTATTTGCATCTGACGCTCAAACCGAGATTTAAGAATGAGTGTATGGATATCATTTCTTTTGTTGATAAACCCTGCTGGAATATCCTGTTTTGATAGTATACTGGTAAAGCTTCTTGTACTGTGATCTATCTGCACATCTGCAAGTATGTCTTGATTGGCATAAATAATTGATTTCGAGACATTGTGGATATGTGTGCTTTGAAAGTTTAAACTCAGGAATGTCCATAGTCATGATGCGGTAAACTGTTAGCATCCAATCATGGATGGAACGAGGAGGCAGGTAGGGCAGTTGATTCCTTGAAAATTTAAAATTATATAAAAAAAAGATTTTTTCTATGTATTTCCATTGAAAATATGTGTTCATCCCTGGAATTTTATAAACTCGTCCTTTCTTAAAATTTTAGAAGTTCGCCCCAGCATAAAAACATGTGTATGTCTCTGCATTTATGCATTTCTATGAACATAAACCAAACGACCTCATTGGTTAAAGAGATCATCGTTATCCCTAGAGGTCTCAGGTTCGAGCACGTCATTTGTAGCGGTGTGAGAGCGTTCATTATCGAATAACTGAGAGTCTTTCAGATAGATACTATCTTATAATCATCCCTGACTAATGCAATAGCATTTGGAGACGAGTCAAGAGAAACATCAGAAACAAATGCCTCACACGTCACTATACTTTTATCCTCAGATGAAGGCGAAGTCTCAAAGGAAAGCTGAAGCAAAGGCACACCATTGAAGCAGGGTCGAGTTTTGTTCATAGTCGATCGCATACGTGATTTGAGGGTCCCCCCCCCCCCTTTCTCTTTTTAGGAATAATGCGGTAGCTACGGGATTGCCACAATGTCTCATTCCGGTCTGCAGCTTTTAATGGACCGTATCGAACCGGCATTTTTTTTTGGGATAGTTATCGACTTGGCTATTTGTAACTTGTAAGTAATAAAATCTACAAAATTGTGCATTCCATATTGGCTCTATAATGCCGGCGTTACATTTTAGAATAAATTATGAGTTTAGTACTTAAACTATTAGTTTTGATTCATTTTAATACCTAAATTTCATTTTTTTAAAAGCATACCTAAAGTTTAGTTTTTGTTTTATTTTAATATCATGTTCGAAGTTTATGTACTAAAACAAATCAATATTGATAGTTTAGGTGATAAACGCATTATGTTTTTAACAAAATATACTAAATGAAATAAAAATTAAACATTATGTAAGATTTTGAAAAAAATAAAAGTTTAAGTATTAAATAGATTAAAATTAATAATTTAGGTATTAAATGCGTCATTTATTCTACATTTTATGAGTGCAGATGTATTAGAAGTTCCATTTTCTACCAATTGGGTTGGTTCAAATGTAAACATTTTGATATAGTTTAAGTAAGGTCTTACGTTTGAGTCATTGTGTATGTAGAAAATTTCCGTTGAGAGACTTATCCACTAAAATCAGATGTGCAATGCAGGTCAGTCCGAATTAGTCAGGGCAAATCCCTAGAACCGAAAGGATAATAAAAAAAATCATTTTCTTTATTTTTACTTTTGGTAAACTACCAAAATGATCACTTTTACTTTATGAGTGTTCACTTTTGATCATCAAATTTCAAAACCCAACATTTTAATCACATGAATAGTGGTATAGCATGGTATAATAACGTTTTAGTCCTTAAAATTTATAAGTTATATCAATTTGGTCTTAATTTGAAACAATATTATCAATTTGGTCCTCATTTTGATTCTGAAACAAAATACAATTTGATCATAAAACTTATACATTATATCAATTTGATATTAAAATGAGGACCTAACATGCAATATCATTTGAAACAACGTTCTATAAACTTTCACTCGTCGGAATACATAGTTCGTCCTCCGTTTCCGATCACCGTAACATCAAACTTACAACTCGCGTAAGGTTTCAAGTAGTTATCACATGTGACAAATAATGCTTGATCTCCAAGTGAACAGGGTAAGATATTAAAAGATAACGAAAGTTAAACGATGAATACAACGGCACGTGTCTTTAGGGATAGACACAAGATTTTATGTTGGGAGAACAAACTTAAATTTTTAAAATTTTAGGGGGGAAACTTGAACTTTTAAAATTTTAGGGGGTGAATCTGAACTTATAAAATTCCAGAGAGGGCGGAAACATATTTTCCATAAAAAAATACATAATTTTTTTTTTAAAATATATAATAATTTTAAATTTTTAGATGACGATTACCTCTACTTACCCCAGGTCGATCCCTGCATGTCTTCATTCTTTTTTGTCTATTGGTTGTATACATCAAACCTTCGAGCCCTACTCATCGTTAACCAATATACATTGCGAACAATTTAAATGACTTGACTTCTTCAATCATCTTGTTCAAATCAATATTTTTCAAGCTTAACTTGTTCAGTAGAGAGTTCAGGAGGGACAAAGAACTTATATGAACACAGTGATTCTAAACCCTAAAAGGACACTAATTTTACATGGTTAAAAATATCTAGAAGAGGATGATAAAGATGACACGGTTAAACTTTTACTCGGCCACCCTGACATCTGTTTTAGAAAGTTTATTAAATAAAATAAAAACACTACACATAATACTTGTATAATATATTCTTTTGAATTAATCACTAGTATGTGATCTATTGACTGACTAATCTAGATCAAGTTTTGTAAATGACCATTACGGAGGTGATCAGTTTGCTCCACGCAAACGTCAAGATTCAAACATCTAATAGTGCTTAAGGAATTTAGTTAGGGATGGTCAAAATATCCGAACCCGATGTGTGTCGACCTAACTCAACTCTACAAGGGCGAGTTTTTTTTTTTTTGAAATTTTGGAGTGGGGCGACATCGAATTTAAGGTGAAAAATCACCGAACCGTTCCAACCTAATTAATTTATATAATATATATATATATATATATATATACATATATAATATTTAAAAAATATATTATTTAATTATTAAAAATATAAAAGTTTATATAAAATATATTAATTTAATTGTTTAAAATATAATAAATTATTATAAATATATTATTATTATAAAACATATTATTTTAATTATTTTAAAATATTCATATATTCATATCGGGTCAGGGTCGGGATTTTACTCTAAAAATCGAGACAGGTCCAAGGTGAGAAAAAAACCTAAAATTCATCGGAGCGGGAGGGATCAAGTTTTTGCT
This sequence comes from Hibiscus syriacus, assembly GCF_006381635.1. Classification (NCBI taxonomy): domain Eukaryota; kingdom Viridiplantae; phylum Streptophyta; class Magnoliopsida; order Malvales; family Malvaceae; genus Hibiscus; species Hibiscus syriacus. Next base: position 33,549 of record NW_024063393.1, on the reverse strand, counting down.
ATATATTTTCAGGTCGGAATCGAGGCGGCCAAAAAACCGGTTTGTCCTACCTTGTGCGCATTCCTAAATCTAATGCCTTATCCCCTACACCAACTAGTCGTGGGTAATACCCATATAATATATTAAGATTATGTTAGTGAATCCATGTATAAAATATTATTCCCTACTAGCCACTTACTTGAACAAAGGGCTTTGGTGAGTGGTGCGTAATGCTAACATAACCAATATTTGATCCAATAATAGGATTAGATTTAGATCACCTAAAGTACATGTACATGGGACTTTAAGCAAGGGAGAAGAGTTGTTTTGGTTTTGAGATAGGAATTCTGAATTGATCCTATTTTATAGGATTATTTTAATAGAAAAATAGGTATAAATCATATTAAATAATGTGAATTCGAGTTTAGAGTGAAACATGCATGATCGAACTCGAGAAAATAGCATAATTATCATTGCCTATCTAAGACAGAGAAATCACTCTTCCTTTCTCTTTTTGGAATAGTCAGAGATGATTATAAGATAATATTTGTCCAGAATATTTTTTAGTTATTGATAACGTACACACACTTTGCAAATACAACTACTCGAACTCAGGACTAATGGAGAATAACTTTTTTTTAACTACCGATGTCACTCAATATTCTTTGTTATCATTAGATCAAAGTATGATGGACGGTGTCTCAAGTTCGAGTATTTGTGTATACAGAAAATTACCGCTAAGAGACTCGCCACAACCAGATGTGCAACACGGGTCGATTTAGATTAGTTAAGACAAAACCCAAAAATCAGAAGGATCGACATAATTTTATCGCATGCATGTGATTTTGAGTTTTCTAAAAATATATTTTTGAGTAAGAATTTTAAAGAAAACAATATCTAAAAAAGGAAAGAAACTGTTGATGTCATTTTTGGGAAAAATGAATAATGACGAGAGAAGGTTGAGATTGAATTTATTATTTTATTATTATTTCTCTTTTTCCTATATATATGATTTTAAAAAATATAGATTATTTTTAATTTTTAGAAAATAGAAAATGATGAAAAAAACTTGTTTGGTTTTAAAATTAAAAAATGATTTCTAAAAAACGAAAATAAAAAAATTAAAAATATAAAAAAACATAAAATAGATGTTTTCAGTACTTTCATTAAAATTGTTTTGGAAATTTGAAAAATAGAAGAACATAGAATTTAGATTTTTAACTTACACGATTTCAAATCCTTATAACAATATTTTTTAACTTGATAGTATATGAAACCCTCAAACTTTTGCCAAAAAACAACATGGTCCTTGAACTTTTTTACACTCAATTTGGTCCTTAAAATATTTTTTAATAATTTAATTTTGTAGTATTTTTATATTTAATATATTAAACATCTTAATTTTTATATTTTAAATTTAAATATTTTCTTAATTTTCTAAAAAAATAATTAAGTCCTTATATATTTTAAAAGAATCAATTAGGCTCTCATATTTAGCCAAAAAAACAATTAAGCCCATCTGCCACATCATTGTCCATCATGTACTACCACAATATAATCGATAAATAACACATCATTATTATAGATTGTTGTGTAAGCTTTGTGAACTGTCATGTAAACGTCATGTCATTCAACGTTTGATTTCATTAGTCAAAGGGTTAAATTGATTTTTTTTCTCAGTTTAAGGATCGCATTGGGTGTAAAAAAATTAAGGGCTACTCTATTTTTTTACAAAAGTTCGAGAGCCTTAAATATCACTAAATATATAATTTTATTTTAGTGATATTTTTGTGTGCTATTGTTTACTACAATACTTTTTTTTTTGTATTTTTTTTAATTTAATTGATATCTAATATACATTAACATTATATTCTTATTATAAACTAAAAATATTTTTTGTTATAAATTTGTTATCAACTTTATTGTGTTATATTTGCATAACTCACCTATTAAATTTATATCATGAGATTTTTTTAAATATTATATTTTAATATAATCTTTTAAGAACTATTTATTCACCTCTATTTTTTAAAACAGGTGCCAAATATATTTAACTATTTTTATTTCTAAATTGAAATTTTCATTTATATTAATTAAACATGTTTTCTAATTTACAAAAACTACAAAAAAATTGTTTTCTAAAAAAACAGAAAATATTTTCCAGAACCAAACAAACCCTAAATTTTCAAATTATTAAATGCTTCCAATTCTATACTCTCAGTTTGCAATTTTATTATGTATGTACATCTTTGGTTATTTAATGTCCAATTTCTATGGAATTCAACTACCACAAGAGCCGTCCATTCAATGCATGATACATTTGTCATTTGATTTAAAAGATACACTGGGATGCCGATAGATCGGGTTAGGTCGGATTTTTAGTTAATTTAATCTGATTCGAAAATATATATTATCCATTTGAACTTGATATGATTCCACCCTTAATATATATATATATATATCATTCATCTAATTCCGACTCGACCTGAATTTCTAGAGTATAAATCCAACCCGACCATAACGATTGGACTGTAACGATTGTTAAAATTGATCGTTATATGCTACATGTCACGCATATAAAATTGTAAAAATTATTTTATTTAAAAAATTAATTATTATAATTTTTTTTAAAAAACCCAAATTTTATATTTTTCGTTTTTGAACGGTCACGTTCGGTTCGTGGTCGTCATTGTTGATACCATAAGAACTGTGTTGTCGTCGATATCAAAACCCGATCCCTCACCCATTGTGAAACCACGCCGATCGTTGGATTTTTAGATTTTTCGTGTAAGTTTTTCGACGATTTCGACCCCTGCAATTGCCCATTCGTTGTGCGGTTGCCATCATAGTGTTCCTGGTCATGTTCTGAACAAAACCCGACCGCTGGTGATCATTCGCCATCGGAGATAGGATGACAAGAGGAAGAGGCACAATGAGGGGGAAAGGGGTTTGATTTATTTTTTAAAAAAATACTATTTTTATTATTAAAAAATAAAAAAAAATGACAGTAGACACCTAAAAGTGTATCAAAGAGAACATTAAGCACGGTATTAACAAAAATTCCTTAGACACTAAAATATATTTTGAGACATAATTTAGACACTTATTTTTATATTAGGCCTTCATTTTAACCTTAAGTTACACTAGTAAGGAAAAAGACTGTTGATCTCTCATGTAAATAAAAATGTACCTACATAAAAGGTCTTCAAAAAAACATGCTTTAAATGATTCATCTTTATCTTACGTGACGAAGATGGATATTATTATAAAAATATAAAATTTTCTGAAAGAGTATTATTTTAATAAGTTCGTTGTTTGTCTCTTTTGAATAATGTAATGAATTAAAATTATAACGCATTAGAAAAAATAAATAAATTTAGAGACAATAGTCATCAAAATGTTCATACATAAGTAAATAATAAACCTAAAAATACGAAAAAAAAATTAAAACATTTCATTGAGAATGATGATCAATATAAAATCCAATAATCTTCATACAAATTCCTTGTTTCTATCAAATAAGACGCTTGACGAAGTGACAAAAGAGTTGAGAGCGAAACAAATAATTTGACAGACTGCTTCGTTATATAATTATGATTAAATAACTTTTTACCAAAAGAGCTAGAGATATGACTATATTTGACTATCGACTAAATAATAAGAAAATAAATATCATAATTATTTTTTGTACGAGAACCAAAACAACTACAAAGGTATATAAAAAAATACCAAAAAATATGAGGTTTATACCACAAGAGCAGAAAAAAATTGAGAAAAGTAGATAAAAATAATCAATAATATATGACCGTACGTTAGGTCATGAATTCATTACTCTCTTTCATATTGAAGTTTGGTACATTTTGCATTGAAAAAGGGATGGGCCGGCTTTTAAGTTTCGTGTACACGATGAGACATGACACCTACAAATATAAATGAAAAAACATCAAACATTTATTTTTAATTGAGACACTTATTTTTGCATCAAGTTGTAAAATATTAATATATACTTATCATTTTATCTAATATATCTTTTAAATTGTCGTCGTTGTTCTTCGTACGGGTGGGAAAAAACTAGTACGACTTAGGAGTTTTTCTTTGAAAAGATTTTGAAATGTGAGGAGTCGCCACCAATCATTTAAAGTGTGATTGGAACACCATAAAATCGGGTAATTTTAATAAAATATTTTTTTTATAAAAATACCGAGTTTGGGGTCTGCAAAAACTAGAAATCAGGTTCGAGAGTCGGTTACGCTTAGGGAATGATTAGCACTCCACAACGCCCAAAAATTGATATATAGTTGATTACTCTATATTTAAATTTTTGATTTTTTTTGAGTTTGAATTTTATTTAATAAAAAATTCACTATGGGTGCACAATTAAAAATGATGTTCGTTTATTTAAACCAATAGCGTTCGCCCCCTAGCGTGAATGCGGCAGATTGACCATTGTGCCCAATAATCGGACATTGCCTTGATTTTAATAAATCATGATGCAGTTTTAAAAAGAATGTCGACTCATTACGAGAATCACTAGTAGTCGTCCCTTGACCATAATAGCGGGAAGTATACCATTGATACCCTAAATGAATGAACATTGCATCGGGTTTTTTTTTTTAAAATGCAATCAAACAATCGATTTAAAAGCCTAATTTTACAAGATGAGTAATTTAAGGGATTTCCTACCTAAAATTGTCAAATTATGTAATTAAAGAATCTAGAGGACTAAACCTAAAACCATTCTTTACTATTAACCGTAGCTGATTTTATCAATCAATTATTGAATCATATAATTTATTTGAGCAATCGGGCATTTTCTTAAGAAAACTCAAATTGAATCATCCCCTAAGTAAAGAACTGAGATGAAATTAAACTTAAGGTGTAGGCTCTAATTGTTAACCTAATCGATTATGTTAATTTAAAATTCTAATTAAAAGTTTAAGGACTAAAATGTGAGAACTCTAAAGTCTAGGGACTAATCTAAAAAAGGCTATAATAATTTTCCTAATTAACTATTCATGAATTAAAGTAGGTAGGCTTTACAAATTTGTTAATGATTAACAAATTATGGATTCGAGCAATCGAATCGAGTAATCGGACATTTTATACGAAAACTCGAATCAAATTACTTCCTAATTATAACTAAGGTGAAACCCTAATTACTAAATCAAGTTATGTATTGGAAGATACTAATATAAGGACAACTAAAAATGCTAATTAAAGTATAAAAAAAGTAAATCGGTCATACAAATTTAAATATAAAAAACAAATGGATGAGTTAAATGTAAGCACTAAATAAAACAAACAAAACTAATTAAATTAAATGGCAAAAAACATAAATTAGTCATGCAAATTTAAATATCTAGAAACAATTAAATAAATCAAATACAAGAAAGAAATAATCAAATATATGTTTAAATTAAAATCTAACAAGTTAACATGCAAAGGAATAAATTGAAATAAAATTAAATCATGGAGGATTATAAATGAAATAAAGCATGCAATTAAAATAAAAGTGACCTAATTAAAATAAAATCAAAATCGAATGAGTAAATGACAAATAGACTTAGGACCCAAGTGCAAAAACACGCTAAAACGGGAGGCCATAAACGAAATTAAGCCAAAATTATAAAGCACAAAAAAAGGGAAAATAACAAGATTACTATATTTGGAAAAGGGTAAATATAAAATTCGGTCCTCACAGGAGACCAACTTGTAAAAACGTGCGAGACTTTGGGGACTAAAAACCAAATTTCCCATTTTGCTTTATATAAAAATACCCTAATCCCTAATTCATTTTTTAAACTTTCACAGCCGCATGAAGAGAGAATCTCTCGGTTTTCTCTCAACTTCTCACTGATTTTCTTCTTAGCCCCTACACCTCTGTGCTCCGACCACCGTTCGTGGTGGCCGGGAAGGCCAAAAGATGGCCCCAAACATCTTCAATCTTTCTCTTTCCCTTGTTTAACCAAGCCAGACTCCGTTTTAGCCATAACCAAAATTTAAAAAAAAACATTTTTTTCAAAATTTAAAAGATCATTTTTGAATCATGCAAGCCTTGACAGAGCCTTTCCTTCGTCGATCCTCGATGACGGACGCCTTTCCCGAGCGACGGGGTTCTCCGAGGACAACCCGGACGTCTCAGGAAAGAAAAAAATTGATGGTTTTTGTTTTGTTATATTTTTTCTCTTAAAAACATGCATTCAAAAGAATATAGAAATAAAAAAAACTACCTTGAAACTTTTTTTTTCTTTTTCTATTGATTTCCCAGCATGTCAAGTTACAATATGGGAGGGGATTTGTAACACCCCTAACTCGTACCCGACTCATATACAAGTCTGATGTGTCACATTGACTTTTCAAATCAAAGTACTTGTACAAAAATGGTGGAAAAATTTAAACTTGAATAAATAAACAAAATAATTTACATAAATTTAATACAAAAAGTATACAATGGATTAGAGCATATACGACTTAAACCTTTAATTACATGCCAACGCTGATTACTATATCAAAAGAACATATTGTTTAAGTTGCTTATGATCTGATATCTGAAGGAGTGATGCTATCCCAGCTGTCTATCCTTGCTCGGTTGACTTCCTTGATCCTACGTGTGAAACACTCACACGCTAAGTCATCGACTTAGTGAGGCACAATATATAATGATACTATAATGAAATGTGGTATTATGCAATCATATATTTATTCAATGCAACCTACATAGTCATGCATTTCACACATAGAACTTATCACAGTTTTTAATATTAATTCATAATATATCTTTCATTAGCCCATGATACAATACCGAGAATTTAAGGTATTTGAGTGCATTGAGGTTGTGCACAAATGTTGTCACCACATCTCGTATAAAATGCACTGAAGTACCATGTAGAAATGCACTGAAGTGCCGCGTAGAAATGCACTGAAATGTCTTATAAAATGTCCCGAATGAACACATAGAAACCTCCTTAAGGATCATATATATATATATATTCCAAAGGACCAAATATGTGTCTCAAAGAACCGCATATATGTTCCAAAGGATTACATATGTGTCCCGAAGGACTACGTAGAACCCTCTACTCTTGGCATGCCAATTATACCTATAGCTCTCATCTACATAACATGGGCTTTTCACAATTCACATAGTTTATATCTCATAGACATATACGTTCGGAGCTTTTATCACATAGTTCATGTAAACTTCTCATACATATTCACTTAGATCATTGTCTTATAATGCATATCATAAGAGTTCATGTCATATATCATATCGTGTAATGCAATCAAGACATGTTTACACCCTACCATTCATGATTATGCTTCTACTTATGCAATCATGTATTAAATATGTTGAAACTAGACTTACCACAAGTTTAATTTCAATATCATACTATAAATATTCTATAAGCATGCACTCACCTTAGCCTCGCTATTTCAAGCAACACACCTATATCTCTTTGTCTTTCCCTCGATCAATCTTACTCGTCAATCGTTCCAAAACTTGTTTATGCTCGGTATCTACATAAATAATTTTAATACTAACTAGATACTAAAAAATAATTAAACTTAAAAAAAATTAAAATGACCCGAAACTTAATTTCTATGATTTCAAAATTATTAGAGACTTAAAATGTAATTAAACCATTAAAATTAGTGGGGTGTGTTCCCTCCCACCTAGAATGTGCCTTCATTCAAATATAATACAATGTAGACATCTTGGATCAAATTCTAATTGACATTTAACAATCAAGTTAACGTTAAGTTGATAGAAAGATCGGTTAACACGATATTATTCCTTAAAGATTCAATTAAAATCAATCTTTGGAGAAGAAAAAAGAGTGAAATACGAAAATTTTGGGTTGATCGTGTAAAAACTTAATGGTCTAATGACAATATTGAAGTTAAAATTAAAGTTTAATACTATAAAGAGAGAAATTAAAAATTCATTAGTATAAACAATATAGATATATAACGAAATATGTATAGAGAAATATTAAAAACGAAATATAAAAGCCACGTGATGTGATAACTACTTATACCTGAACATCCCAATGATTCGTGAGACCAAATAATTGCCCTCTCGACAAATTTATTTATATAAATATAGAGAAATATAGATGCACAAAAATATTTAAATAAATAAGTTATAATTTATCTTGTTTCATAAAATTATTTTTTTAGATGTTCAAGTGATAAGCAGCTTGATATCGCTTAAGTAAGTCTTGAGTTTGAGTTATTGTGTATGCAGGAAGACTCACCCACCAAAGTCAGTTGTACGATGCAAATCAGTCTGGATTAGTAAAGATAAAACCCTAAAATCGGGAAGACAAATAAATTATTGAGAAACTTATTTGTACCTATAGACGATTTTATTAGAATTGTACAAAATTATTAATGATTTAAAGGTAGATAATGTATTAAGTAACTCATCTATTTACTTGGTTTTATTTTGGTCATTTATTTTTTTTAAATCATATGTAATGTTAAGTTTTAGTCCTGTTTTGATCACATGCCGCTAAAAATAAACATAATTATATATTGTGATATTTTTTTACAATGATGATGTGATATTATTTTATGGTGATACGTTAGTACCACTATCAATTTTTTAATAACGTGTGACTATAGTGTAACTTAGATTATTAAAAGAATAATTGAGTGATCAAAACAAACTACGAGAATAGATAAATGACTAAATACATATGTGATTTTAAGATAGTTTTAACAAAAATTAAATTGAATAAACAAATATAAACTATGAATTTATTACAAAAATAAAATAATTCCTTAATATTATAAATACTTTTACCTAAACATCTCAATGATTTGTGAGACCAAATAATTGCCCCCTCCACAAAAATTATTATACCTTGGAATGGGTGCCTGACCCAATCAAATCTATTATAGATTCTTTACATCAAACACAATAAGATACAATAAATATATTTTTATTTAGGGTTCACTATGTTTTAGTATTTAAATATAAGTTTTGGTTTATTTTAGTACTTAAATTTAAAAAAAATCAAAATCATACCTAACGTTTAATTTTGGTTTCATTTTAGTACATTCGTAAAAATTTAAATTAAGTTTTGAAAAAAATGGAATTTTAGGTATTAAAACAGACCAAAATTAATAGTTTAGGTACTAAACGCGTTAAATTTTTAAATGTGAGGTACTAAAATGAAATAAAATCTAAACATTATATATGCTTTTGAAAATAAAATAAAATTTTATATGCTAAAACGGACTCAAAACTGATAATTGAGATACTAAACACGTAGTTTACCCTTTTATTTAAAGACACAATGATATTGTTTGATTAACCGATCAAATGTACTTGCTTATTTTTATATGATTAGAAGTAATTGAATTAAATTTAAGATATATATGCATAGTTTAAAAATTTGGGCCTTTTAAGGTTAGGTTTAGCGTGCAAGTGATTCATTTCTTCTAAATTTGTAGTTTTTCACTTCTTTCTCTTCCTTAGCTTTTTACAATTGGATGATTAAATTCAAATTCTTTTAAAAATAAGTCCGAGAATGTTGAATTGTTGATGTAGTTTACATATAAAAATAGAGGGTAAATTACGTATGTAGTACCTAAACTTTCAATTTTTCAAAATCATACTTGAAGTTTAGTTTTTGTTTCCATTTAGTACCCCCACCATTAAAAACTTTGGTTTTTGTTTCATCTTAGTATCTCATTCAAAATTTAACGTTAAGTTTTGAGAAAATTGGAAGTCCAGGCACTAAAACGGATCAAAATTGATAGTTAAAGTTCTAAACGCGTTAAGTTTTTAATGGCGGGTACTAAAATTATAAAATGAAAACTAAACATTAGGTATGATTTTGAAGAAAAAAAAATTTGAAAGCTTATGTACTAAAACGGATCAAACTGATAGTTTAGACACTAAATGCATAATTTACCCAAAAATATAAAGTTGGAGAAAAATACATTAATGCCAATTGGTCTTCTAGCTAATACTTTAATTATTTCCTTTTTATCAAATTGTTCCAAATACGACGCAACAATAATAAATTATTAAACCAACTTTTGCTATTTTATTCTTTCTAAGATATTGAGCTAAATTATTTTATCTTTAATGAAATGTTCAATTCAGCTATTTTGTCATTATTGTCATGTTATTAAAAATAAAATAATATATATATATATATATATATATATATATATATATATTTATATATAAAAGATAATGAGGTTTTTTAAACAAGTATAAAATAACTATTTTTGATGACATGGTAAAACAATTAGCCAACATTTGCTTAAGTGTTAAAATGACTAACTTGATAAAGTCAGGGGTCAAAAATATCATTCTACCAATTTATAATGGCTTTAACTTTAGTGGCTAATTTAAAAACTTTTCATATTTGGTGACCAAAATTTAATAGTTGTGTGATAACTGGGATAATTTACCCTAAAAAGCATTGAACTTTTTGACATAAAAAATGATTTTTTATTTAAAATAATAAAACAGGAAAAAATATCCTTGTAGTTATATGTTCTATGGTGGTTTTAGATAATTGGGTTTATATTTAAATTTTGGGTTGGATTATTTGTCCTTAAGATAAAAATATTTTTGTGAAATAACATTACCTACATATTAAAAAAACGATTCGTGTAAATTAGAAATTAAGGTAAATTACGTGTTTAGTATTTAAATTATCAGTTTTTATTCATTTTGGTACATAAACTTTTATTTTTTTCAAAATCATGCCTAACGTTTAGTTTTTGTTTCGTTTTAGTACATTGTTATTAAAAACTTAACAGGTTATTTGCAAATGACACATGTTTATGGATAAATTACATCATTCATCATTCAACTAACTTCTCACTCCTATTTTGGTCAATAAAGTTTAACTTTTTACTTTAATTACTTAATTTTCAAATTACTCCTAATTTAATCACTCTAACTTTTAAATTTATTTTTTATTTTTAATTATATATTAATAAAATAATAATAATAAATGTCATGTCACAAAAATTATTAATAAAATAAATTAGAGTGATTAAAATATGAGCAATTTGAAAGCTGAGTAGTTAAATTGAAATTTTTTTAAACTTAAGTACCAAAATAGGAGTAAGAATATAATTGAGTGAAGAATGTTGTAATTTACCCATAAAAATGTAGTTTCGTTACGTTTTTATCTTCTCACTCCTATTTTGGTCACTAAAGTTTAGTTTTTTTTAATTCAATTACTTAACTTTCAAATACCTCCTAATTTAATCACTCTAACTTTCAAATTTATTTTTTTATTTTTAACTATATATTAATAAAATGATAATAATAAACATCATGTCACAAAAATTAATAAAAAAAAATTAGAGTGATGAAAATATGATAAATTTGAAAGTTGATAGTTAAATTGAAATTTTTTAAACTTAAGTACCAAAATAGGAGTGAGAAGATAGTTGAGTAATGAATGAACAATTTACCCATAAAAATGCAGTGTCTTTAAGTTTTTAACGACGATGTACTAAAATGAAACAAAAACTAAACGTTAGGTATGCTTTTGAAAAAATTGAAGTTTAGGTACCAAACTGACCAAAATTGATAGTTAAGATACTAAACTCACAATTTAGCCTAGAAATTAACATAATGGTCCTTCTAACCTAATCCCATATATGTTCATGGATTCTGCTGCCCATCTAGCCTTGCGCCACTGCACCATTCCCAGGCCTCAGATTTAGGCTGAGCATCATTTGCTGCTCAAAACCAAACCCGTCATCGAAAATTCTTACCTCTTGAGGCTGTAAACGAGTCGAGTCGAGTTAAAATATTTTTGAACTTGAATTGATTTAAAAAATGTATAATGGAGCTCGACTTGACTAAAAAACTCACGAGCTTAAAACTATTAAACTCGACTCATACTCGAAATATAAAATTGAAGTTCAGTTCGACGCGAAAGCTCATGAGCTTAAAATTTTCAAGCTAAACTCAAAATAAGAAATTAAAGCTCCACTTGAACTCGAAATAAATTGAACTCAAAAAATTCTTAGACATAGCTTGATTAAACCTTTAACTCGAACTTGAACTTTAAATAGATGGAAGTCTTATATTTTATTTTTTTAATGTTAATATTATTAATAATTTAAAATTTTAAAAATTTAAATATATTATTTTTCGAGTTACTCACGAGCTTTTCGTTTAGGGTATCTAATAGCTCGCTTCAGCTTATTAAAAATTCGAGTCGGTTTCATTTGATTCAAGAGTTGGCCAAACTTTGACAGAATCAATCTCGAATAACTCATGATTTATCTCATCTCATTTGTATAAATCTCGTCCAAAGATTAAAATTTTGAGTCGGTTTCAGTTGTTATATAATGTTAGTGGTGTCGTCCGAAACCGTTATTGCGTGATCGTGATATTTACAATCACCATAATAACATTCGTTCCGCAATCACAATAAACACAACATAATAAAAAAATGTGATTGTAACCACAATTTAAATCTCTTGATGCAACAAATACTAGAAGTGGTTTGAGAACTGAAATCGTCGGTACCTTTGCTCTTGTTACACTGTGTTTCGTGTAACTAAATGATTTCAGCCAACTGATAAATTTATTATAAATCGATAACGTTAATTATAAAATTATTATTTTTAAAACATCAGCGTAAAAGATAAACTTACTTAAACATCAATGACCATCAACATAATTTGCCCTTAAAACTCTAAACCTCAAACTCAAACCTAAACTTTAAATACATAAAAAATTTATACTGTTTTTTTTAAATCAACACATAAATGCTAATAATATTATTAATAATTTATATTTTTTTAAAAATAAAATTTTAATGTATTATATTTTCGAGTTTCTCATAAAATTTTGTAATCGACTATCAAGTATCTTGTTTCAGCTCGATAAAAACTCAAATCGAATATTAATCAAACTTTGACAGAATCAATTTTTAATTTGAAAGTCGTCATCTAGCCAGATCCACTTCGATCGACAAAGCCTTCTACTTTCGGCGGCGGCGAAACGGCGCTGTTCCTCGGTTTCCTCGGCGCCTGCTGCCCTCGTCTTCTCTTGCAATCGATCGTTTTACCTCCCGCTATAAATTTATTCGTTAATTTTTTTTATTTGATATTGGATCTCTTTGATTTTTAAAATTTTAAGAACTGCAGACCCTTAGATCCTTATAAGAATTGCATTGAGATAAATTTAGAATGGTTTAAATCGGAGGAAATAAAAATCCGACCCAACTCGACAAGCATACCCCTCCATTAGATCCGATCCAACTCGAGAAAATCCGACTCAAATTTAGGAATGTTTCATTCGATTAGAAACTCAATTTGAATTTGAAATAAAAATATACATTTGACCCAACTAGAGTTGATACAAATATATAAAATTCTTATTTTTATTCAACAAAATAGGTTTCTAATAGGAAAAAAAAGTATATAGATAGATATTATAGTAATTATCCTAAATATATAGTAGAAGAAATTTATATTATTATCTCGAGTTGTGTCGGGTTAAAGATTTTTATCTTAAAATCAAACTCGACTTGACCTCACCGTTTAAAATTCGGTTTGAATTTAATATTTTTTAAATAGATCTTATTGGATCATGTTAGATCGAAATTCGTTGGATTTAGATCAAATCATCATCCTATGTAATACCTTAAATTTTGGTTAATGACTAAAATGTAAGTTTTAAAAGTTTGGTAGCTAAGATATAAACTTTATAAAAGTTTAGGGACCAAAAATATAATTTTGAAAAGTTATATATTTTAGCCCGTAATTCAATAGGTTAGCATAAAACAAGAATTTACGTGGTAATTAGATTTTCGGTACGAGATTTGTGTTAAAAGCTATAAAACGATAAAGTTCGGTATCGAAATCGGATAATCGTATCGAACCAAAATTTTACGAAAATTTGAAAGATGTTAGATAAGGGTTGTAAATTTTATTTCCATGTTTTAGATCAAAGAAATTTAGCATAGATCAGTGTAACTTTTCAGATTGGGCCGAACAGTGAAAAATCTACTGACTAAAATGCAATTTTTGAAAAATGCATGGCTAAAGTAGGAAGTCAAAGCCAAGTTTATTCATCTTTGACTATGAAATATTTTAATGAAAGATAATGCAATGGCATTTGATAATTATCAAGTTTCATTAATGACAATTTTGAGATTTCTAATTAATTGAATTTTAAATTCAATTATATTATGAATAAGTCATGTATTAAGGATTAAAATACTAGAATAATCAAGAAAATTAGCATATTATCATCTTATCATCAAGCTTAGGCCGAACCACCCTTGCTCTAGAAGGTAAGATTTTATTTTTGATTTTTGAAGCTACATACTTGATTTTTGGATTAAGCTATTACATAGAGAATTAATCTACATGAAATTCTCTATCATTTTGTAAAAATATTACATGGGGAACACGTCTTTTTCATGAGATTGAAAATTAGGGTTTATGTATTTTGAAGGATTGATGAAAGATTATTATGTTTTTTGATGTTGGGTATGGTTGAAATCATTAAATAAGGCTGTAAGTGTAAATTTCATTAAATATATATATATATATATGTATATATATATTAACTTTTTAATATCTTGGTATTTATTTATTTATTGTCCAGAGTAACATTGAAATTTTCTTCTTCTCAGATTGTTTAAAACATGACTTATATTAAAAAAAATAATTTTAATCGACTAAAATTTTTGATGTGGCACAAAAGTCGTATAAACATTGTCACATAATTATGGAGTTATTTTAGGGTTTGAAATTAGGTAGACCCCAAAGAGCACACAAACGCAAGGGAATTCCCTTGAAATAAAGTGCATATTATATATTATATAGAAATTTTATTTTATTTTGTGAAAGATAAAAAGGTAAAATGATAGTGCAAAGTGTACAGCTTTTGGTACAAAGAGATAGGATTAGGACAGCATTCGTCATTGCATACCCCTTAAAGGATTGGATGATGAAAAAGAACTTTGGTGTCATTAACTTAATATATACACATATACATGCTATTTGGCTACAATGGAGATTTGCTTAAATCATCAACACGCACGCACGTATACCATTAACTAGTTGGTCTAGTAGGATGAGATATTAGGTTCCTTAAATAAAGTGACGGTTTAAATCTTTGCAATTGCAAATGAAGTGAATTGGGTTGGAAGGGTCGCCCTTAAAGATGGTAACGAGTCAGTTTAAGGTCGGGTTTTTGGTCAACTCGACCCGACCCGAAAATATGCACCCTCCACCCTATATGACCCTATCCAAAAAATATATATCCTCCACCTGACTCTGACCCACCCAAATTTTTAGAGTATAAATATGAACTGACCTGACTCAACCCGATCCGATATAAAATAAGAATTTAATTAAAAATAATATTTTTTAAAGAAAATTACATTATTATCCTCAGGTCGGGTCGTAGTTTTTTCACCCTCCACTCGAACCTGATCTCACCCCTTAAAAATTCGACCCGACATGACTTGGACCTGATTTTTTAAAATTCGACCCTATCAGGTCGAAACTCGTCGGATTCGGGTTAAATTACCATCTTTAGTCGCTCTTGCCTTTGCAATACTTGATCCATATTAGTCGACCAATAAATCAGATATCAATGATTATACCAAAAAACACACACACATATACATACATACATCCACGTATACACACGTGTGGGGCAGGATCTAATTGCACTGTATAAAACTCTTTTAATTTTACACCTTTTTAGGACCATTGGATGAGAGAAATTAAAGGATGAGATTAACATAAAAATGAGAAGATATCAACTGGAAAAAAAAAATCAAGGAGTTAATCCCGACCTTTAATTTTCATCGATCCAATAATTTTAAAAAGGTGTAAAACTAAAAGAAGTTTACCTAATATAATCCTTTCGATTTATTTATTGAAAGATCACCAAGATAACTCAAGATAGCAAGAAGTTCATTGGTTTCGTACCCCAGTTCCTCTTATATATATACATATATAAGAGATAAGATCTACTTTTATTGTGTAAAGTTCATTTGATGAATATAAATAGATTATGAAAATTAAAATAAAATTATCTATTTTTGGTGAAAAAAAGGAAAAGAATAACACCGAAACACAAAATTTTAATCTCAATCACCTACTTAAATTAACCTGATATTATATTTTTGTACCAAACTAACGGATTTTATATTGTTTAAGTGAACACTGCTCCTAGGGAGATAAGTCAAATTTAATTAGGTTATTTCCATAATCATTATTAGTGGGAGTTTAAGTAATATTTGGTGATGAAATGACCAGAAAAAAATTAGGTCATGTTGTATGCTTATGGCATTTGCTTTCACATGCAATCATGGGCCACGTTTAGAACGAATCAGTCTCTTTACGTTTGTTTTTCTTTCTCTTACTACGCATTTAGTACTTAAACTATTAATTTTAATTCGTTTTAATAGTTAAATTTTTAATTTTTTTCAAAATACTTCTAACATTTAGTTTTTATTTCATTTTAGTATATCTGTTAAAAATTTAACGTCATGTTTCCTCTTTTTAAATTTTGTCGGTTCTTACGTTTCTGTCTATTGCATAGATTTTTATGCAGGGATTTATTTGCAGGGATTATTTCCCATTTACAGACGCGCATATTGAAGACTGCATTATTAACACTGTTCAACTATGTATTTATTTATTTAACTATACATGCATTGCATTCTATCTTTATTTTTAATTTTCTGACTGTCGGAGGTCTTCCACCGAAGTTGTTCTCAACCTGGCGTTGGGGCAGCCTACTACCCTACCTCCCCCTTACCCCATTGTATATGTGAATAGGGTTTTGTTGTTGTTGTTGTCGTTTTAAAATAAGCTAAAAATTTAGGTATTAAAGCGGACCAACACTGATAGTTTATGTACTGAACGCGTTAAGTTTTTAATGGTGAGATACTAAAATGAGATAAAAATTAAACATTAGGTATGATTTTAAAAAAAATAAAAGTTTAGGTACTAAAACGAACTTAAATACTAAATACATAATTTACCTAAAAATAATATTCTCTTTTTTTTCCGATAAAGCTACGATTAACTAGAAGCGTCTTTGCTAACATGATAATAGATTCAGTCAAAATCCATGTTCTTGCTCGTGTAAATATGTATATTCGACTCGTATCACGTACATTTTCTTATATAAAATTCATATAAAATTTTCAACATATTTAGCCCCCTTATTCTCATTTTATTCATTATGATCATGACACATACAAGTATTAAAAATTTTATCTAAATTCTATCAAGTTTGTCAAGACTTATTCTATAAAACATGTTTTATAAAATCTGTAATCAGCGTGACGTGTCTTTATTAAAAGAATAATAGTCACTTATTATTTATATAAATAATTATTAAATAGATACTATACCTATAAAAATATCCTAAATTTAAGAATATTTATAGCATTTTGTATGATTCACCGATTTCAGCATGTGCTTTTTTTTTTTATCATATACAGTCTGTCATTTCATTTTCAGGATTCATGTTGTACATTGTCCCACGACATAAAACATGAGTTCATCGAGGCATTCAACTGTTAAGAGATGTGTCCAAATTTATTAATTTTACATTTATTTTTCATCTAAAAACAATGACGTTGAAACATGAACCGAGCTATCTAAGTGGTAAAAAATTATTATTCTTTGAGATTTTAGGTTTAAACACCAAGAATTTGAGGTGGCAATCGGGTGGGGAAAAATCGAAAAACCGTGGGGATCCGAACCGACATGATGAGAAATAATTGAAATCTTCACCCACAGAATGGGATGGGGGAAGTTTTATCTCCGAAGCTCAAATGGGGATGAGAACAGGGATTGCTATATTCGAGCCATTGGGATAATCAAACCGTACTCGTATAAATAATCGTGGGATCCCGAAAAAGATATTTTATAAAATTTTAAAAAATATATTTATAATCATTTACCTATATGCCCTTAATATATATTTTAGTAAAATATATATATATATATATGATAAGATTATGAGATTACGTGTTGTCATTGTTACATCTCAAAGGAACTAAAATTGAAGTTTAAATCTTTTCTAATTCAATATACATTGATTTGTTGAGATTGAAAATGATTAAGATTATACATGTACATTGGGTGTTAAATAAATATTGACGTTTGAAATTTTTATATTATACATAAAGACTAATTTGAGACAGTTTGATATATCTTACAAGTTTAGGTGTTGTATTGATTTAAAAAAAATTGTTTATTTTTTGAGATAGAGATTAACCGAAATCCACTGGGATCCGTAAAGGATGATTATGATGACAAAAAATCCCTGAAACATATAATGGAGATTCCCCAAAACCGTCCCCGCCCCAGCGTGTTGCCACGCCTACCATGTAGGGGTGTAAACGAGCCGAGTCGAGCTCGAGTATTGCTAAGCTCGACTCGACTCGAAAACTTTGAAATGAAGCTCGACTCTACTCGAAAACTCGCGAGCTTAAAATTTTCAAGCTCGACTCGAACTCAAAATCCTAAACTGAAGCTCGTGAGCAGCTCGAAAAGGCTCGAAATGAAAAAAAATATTAAACTTAACTCGATTGAAGCCTCAAACTCGAACATGAACCTTAAATACAAGAAATCTTACTGTATTTTTTTATAAAAAAACAATACATAAATATTAATATTATTAATAATTTATTTCTAAAAAAATAAAATCTTAATATATTATATTTTCGAGCTGCTCACGAGCTTTTCGAGTCGAATATCGAGTAGCTCGTTTCGGCTCGTTAAGAACTCGAGTCGAGTCCATTCGATCCGAGTATTTATCGAGCTTTGATCGAGTCAATCTCGAGTAGCTCGCGATCTGTCTCGTCTCATTTACAGCCCTACTACCATGAATATTAGGAGTGTGAGCGTTCAATGTCAAATGGTTGAAAATCATCTTTGAACAAATATCCACTACCCGCTATGTCACAGTTTTCAATTATTTATTATTTTTTAATTATAAAAATTAATTTATAATAATTATTCAGATTAAAAATGGATTGAATTAACTTCTAATTAATGTGTATCATCTAAACTATTATTCTGAAGAATGATGAAATTACATTACTCTTTCAAGAATCTAAAATCTAATTTTGATCCTTTAAAATATGTCTAACTTCACTCATGGATATTATGTACCAGCTATAGTTAAATTTATTTTGACCATGATCAGGGATGATTGTAAGATTTTATATTATGAGCGAATTTATAAAAGTTTAAGGAGAAACGAGCTTACAATTTATAAAATTTAAATGAGACGGTAACAAATTTTCAATATAAAATATAAAAAATATCTAAAATATAAAAGATTTTAAAATTAAAAAAACGACCCCACACCTGTCCTCTCAGTCCATCCTTATAATCATATATAAATATATAGAGTTTGTTGATTATATTATGTTTGTAGTCGTATTGATCTGATTTTAAATAATGATATAAAGTAGTAAAATTTTAACCAAACAAGATGAAAAGTAATATTATTATTATTTTAATATTTATTTATTTATTTATTTGAACTTTTAACACAAACCATAGCTTTAGTGAATTTTGTCCATTTCTACGTACTTGCATTTTCTTTTTATTTTATTTTATCTTTTACTTTTATTAAAAAGAAAAGGATGAATATTTTGTGGCTGAAGATCAATGTATACATTTGTTATCTATTCAAGTTCTTAATAAAATGATAATACTTATTTTACTTGATTCTCATCTTACTTATGTCATAGGTGAGTTGTTTTTAGATTTTCTATTTTAAATTTTTGGGTAAAGTATACAAATGGTCACCGGCTAAATGGTATTGTTTTGTTGAGTCTCCCCACTATTAACAGATACATAATGGTCGTTTGACTATAGGTTGTTGCTTTGTTGAGTCCCCGACTATTAAAAATTACAAAATGGTCACACTACTATTCATTATGTTCCGAATTCATCCTTTTTCTTTACAAAATTAACTACAATCTGAGTTGGATGCTAATCTACTGTATGAGATATGATAAAAGTTGATCCTAGAATTCCAAACAACCATCATATCTTAGACAATAGATTAACAACATTTAGCTCAGATTGTCGTTAAATTTTTAATAGAAAATGACGAGTTTGGAACATAAAGAATAGATAGGTGACAATTTTATAATTTTTAAAACTCGAGGGACTCAACAAAGCAACATTCTATAAGCGAGGGTCATTTTATAGTTTTTAATAGTTGGAAGACTCAACAAAATAGGGCCATTTAAGGGGACTATTCGTGTACTTTACCTTAAATTTTATTATGTATAACTTGTTTTTAGTATATTAGGATATTAATTTAATTGTACTTTGTAACGATTAATTTTGGTCCTAGTCCATTAAAATAGGTGTTAAATATTACTCTAATTATGTTTCATAATGTATGTATTATTAATAAGAATAAATTACACGTTTAGTATATAAACTATCAGTTTTGACCTGTTTTAGTATCTATACTTTCAATTTTTTCAAAATCATTCCTTAAGTTTAGTTTTTGCTTCATTTTAGTACCTATGTTCAATATTTAACATTAATTTTTTATTTTTAAAAGTTTAGGTACTAAATGCGTTAACTTTTTAATTGTATGGTACTAAAATGAAATGAAAACTAAATATTTGGTATGGTTTTGAAAAAATGAAAGTTTAGATACTTAAACAGACCAAACCTAATAGTTTAGACACTAATGTGTAATTTACCCTATCTATAATTGTGATTATACAATATGAACCCAACATTGAAAATGACGGTTAATACCTTTGCCTTAGGGTATCTTTTGTTAACAAATAATTATCGGTAGGGTAATACTCTAATTATGTTTTATTATGTGTAAGTTTTTCAAAAAAAAAAATTTACTCACGAATAATTTTTTCATGTTGCTTGAAACTGATTTACAATTTATAAGTGATCTTTTATTATTATACGTTTATCGATATCATCATATCTTAATTAACTAATTTTTGTGTTAATAATTGTAAGAAAATATCATTTAGTTTATAATTTACGATAGTAAACTTTCATTATAATTCAAAATATTTTATCATTTTTTATAAAACTAATGATATTTATAAGAAATAATTATTTAAATAAAACAAACCAATAAAAATTTATCAATTAAATCGTTTCAAATCGACTTTTAGTCATCTTCAAAAGTCAGAAATTTTATCAAACCCCAATCTCACAGGCCACCTACTCTGCAGGAGCCTTAACTTGCCATGGATCCCCACATTTGAGATTTTTGCCCATCAACTTTTAATTTCAGAACTGTCTGAATTTTTAATAATTTGATATATAAATAACAAATATATAATGCTAAAAATAATCCCAATGTTTCTAAAAATGGTCATTTTGCCCCTTATTTTATTTTTTTGAGTATTTGTCCTTCAATATCTTTATTTATTTTTTAATATTTTAACTCTCAACGTCTCATTTTATGTTAGAAAATTTCAGCTTAATGCACAAGGACATGAGATGAGTCATTTTGTTAGGTAGTCTTATTTCTTTTATCACCAAAAAATTATTATTTTAATAACTTGGATAATTTATGTATTTTGTACTTAAATTATCAATTTTTGTTCTTTTTAGTACTTAAACTTTTATTTTTTTCTAAAATCATACTTAACGTTTAGTTTTTATTTTATTTTGGTACATATGCGTCAAAAACTTAACGACACTGTATTTTTTATGAGTAAATTACATTATTCATCACTTAAACTATCTTCTCACTCTTATTTTGGTATTAAAGTTTAAAAAATTTCAATTTAACTACTCAACTTTCAAATTACAATTATTTTAATCACACTAATTTATTTTATTAATAATTTTTGTGACATGAGATTTTTTATTATTATTTTACTAATTTATAATTAAAAATAAAAAATTATATTTGAAAGTTTGAGTGACTAAATTAGGAGTAATTTGAAAAGTTAAGTAATTAGATTAAAAAATTAAACTTTAGTGAGTAAAATAGGAGTGAGAAGATAGTTGAGCGATGAATGATAGAATTTACCCATACAAAGGTGTCACATGCAAATCACCCGTTACGTTTTTTACGGCGGGGTACTAAAATGAAACAGAAGCTAAATTTTGGGATAATTTTGAAAGAATTTAAAATTTATGTACTAAATGGGTCAAAATCGATAGTTTAAGTACTAAACTTATAATTTACCTTAAAAAGAATTGAGTTGTTGTCCTCCATACGATCCGCGTCAGTCTCCGAAGTACATGCTAGCCAGTAGCCAGCGGTCAGCAGCCACCACCAAATGAGATAATATGGACTTCTAAAAATATGTGATAAAAATTGAATAATTTTTTGTTTTCATACACTAAAATTTAAAATATTATATTACAATTATCAAATTATTATAAAATATACAATGCGTATCATTTTTTGGAATGATTAATTATTATCATGATATAAAATGTTTAAAGTGGATAATTTAAATATATATATATATACATATCATTTTTTGTAATGATTTATTGTTATTAGAGCCGTAAATGAACAGAGCGTTCGTGAATTGTTCGTGAACTGTTCGTATAACGTTCTTTTATGTTCGTTTATTAAACTAAATAAATAAGTATGAACAAAATTTTTATGTTCATTTAATAAACGAACGAACACGAATAGGTGTGTGTTTGGTTCTTTATATTCACGAACAAACTCGTTTTAGAAGCTCATTTATAAGTTCGTTTATTTGTATATTTTGAATATTAGTGAAAGTACATACTAATTTAATATAGAATAAAATTTGGAGTTTGAACTATGAATGTTAAGAAGTTTAAGCACTAGTTGTGTTGTTTTACCATTTTCCCTATTATAACATAAAAGGTTACCCTTTCCTATCGCTTTCTTTTTCTTTTTATTCTAAACGAACATGTTCGTAAATGATAAATGAATATGTTCACAAACACTAAAAGAACGTGTTCATGAACATTAAACAAACAAGTTTGTGAATTTTAAATAACGAACACGAACACCTTTAAAAATAAATAAACAAAAACGATAAAAAAATTAAACGAATACAAACCGAACATGAATACCTAAAAATAAACAAACAAATACGAACACAATCTTATTCGTTTAAGCTCGATTTATTTACACCCCTAATTGTAATTATGACTCTATGACAATCCGGTAAGAAAGTATTTATAGTAAGAATGTTCCTTGGCACAATTGTCCTTATTTCTTACCGGACTTTCTTTGGATCAAATAGGGTATTTGTGGAAATCCATTTATTAATTTTTAAGGATTTTTAGATTTCTCTCAAATTTCAATAATTTTATCTACTTCTATTTAAGGTATTTGTGGAAATCTATTTAAAATTCAACATACTATGCTAAATTTGTCTAACATTTAAACTTACAACGACCTAAATTATTATTAGACCAAAATTTGAGAATATGTGGTCATCTTTTTTTAGTTCGACACTTATTTGATTAAATATTTAATAAATTTTATATTTTTAATCTAAAAACTTGTTTTTACATGAATAAGAATATTATTAGATTAAAATTTATTGAATATATAAATTTTAACAGAAGTCGACATCCTTTAGGCCTTAACTGAGCTTCTTCTTTAGATTTATCGTAAACAATAAATATACTAATATGAACTCAGAATATTTATTTCCTTAAATATTAAACAACTTCTGTAACCCCCTCAGATCGATGCGGTTAGCCCGATCCGATCTGGGAAGTCACATTAGGGCCACCGGAGCGACCCACTTTAAAAATAACAGAAATTTAAAACTTTTTATATGAACATGTAAACTTATAAAATCATTTGTCACTATTTAAAAATAAAACAGATTTTCAGACTCGTATATAAAACAAAATACAATTACATGCCCCCTAATCACATGTATCGTACTCTGCAAACAGCACCGGAAGAACTCCCTTACTGATGACGATAGTTGCGCACTGGTACAATTCTTTTAACCTGAAAAGATGAGTAACAGAGTGAGCCTTGGAAAGCTCAGTAATACAGAACTACCAGATGATGCTGAAGAACGTGCAGATACAAATAAACATATCTTTCCTTATTGGTTCCGAACATCTACATATTTTTATGCTGATCGGAGATCATACTTGTCGTAACCGTTTTTCGCCCGAAGGGAAAAGACCGATATCGACTCGGGGGTTTTCTCTTTGAAATGATTTTCAAAATGTGAGGAGTCGCCACCAATCATTTAAGGTGCGATTGGAACACCGTAAAAACAGGGTGATTTTAATAAAACATTTTATTTTAATAAAATACCGAGTTTTGGGGTCTGCGAAAAATCCAGAAATCAGGTTCGGGAGTCAGTTACGCGTGGGGAAGGATTAGCACCCCCACAAGCGCCCAAAATTGGTACCTAATTGATTACCCTATATTTAAAATCAGAAATTTTGAATTCGATCTTTATTTAATTTAAAAATTATTAAGGATGCAAAGTTGAAAAGGGTATTGTTTATCGAGACCAATAGCATTCACCCCCGAGCGTAAATGCGGGAGATCAACTATTTTGTCTAATAACCGAACATTGCCTCATTTTTAGAAAACATGATGTGGTTTTAAAAAAAAAGATGTCGACTTATTTGGGAAATTACCAGTAGTCACCCCCTGAGCACGATCGCGGAGGATATACTATTAATTCCTTAATAAGTGAACAGTGCCTTAGATTTGTAAAAACAACGCAATCAAATAAAATTTTATTTGTCCTAATTAACTAAAAGTAAATCTAAGGCCTTTTTCTAACTTAAAATGTCAAATTATGAAAATTAAGGAACATAGGGGCTCAAATCTAAAATGTAAGTTCTAGTATTAATACTTAATGTTATATATTAAAATATATTAAATATTCACGTATTAGAAAGTTTCTCTTAATAATTTTAAAATGATCGAATATTACCCTTATTCAATTTATTTCAATTCGAGTCAAGCAATTCTTATGAGGATACCATGCGAGATTAATTAAGACTAAAATGAACTAAAATGCAAACAACATGCAAAAATTAAATAGAACCTACACCGATGTGCACCCAAATTACATATTTACATACATAGCATGCATAAAAATAATAACATACAAAATATTTAATATAGTATATTACGCTTAGTAAGCAAGGATTAACAATATATCATATAGGTATAAATTGAAAATTCATAAATAGTAATATAAGAAACTTTCTATATTTTCATATCTATTTATAAATATATATTATCAACTTAGGATAAAAAAATAATTATATTACATCTAGAAAATTCAAAATACACATACATATATGTGTATATATATATATATATTACAAGATATTTATTATATAATAAGTAACATATCAAAATAAGGTAAACTATACTACAATATATACATATAATATATAGCATATAAAATTTATGATATAAAAATTTTAAACATTTACGGCAGTAATGTAATCAAATTAAATCAAGTAATATGAACACAATAAAGAATATTCTCACCAAATGCTTAAATTCAAATAATTAAACATGGTAATGAAAGCTAATAAAAGGAAAGCCTTGGTCAAAAAGTGGTAAAACATTATCTATAACTAAAATTAAGGAAAATTAAAATGTTCATGAATATTATCAAATACAATAATTTACAAAAAATGCAAATAAACCAAAAAGGAAAGCAAGTAAAAAAACCATGCATTTAAACAAAATTAAAATCAACCGAAAATAAAAGGGCAAGTAAAATATATTAAAGGAAATAACACGGAATTGATAAGATAATAAAAAACGGGGACTAAATGGAAGCATTCAGAATCACATGTCAAAATTGAAATAAACAAAAGTAAATGGCTCACGGTGACTATAACGAGCACGCGAAAAAATAGAGGACAAAAGTTAAAAGCATAACAGTTTTAATCAAGGACTATATATAAAAACTCCAAGAACAAAGACTTTCTTGAGCTATTTACCCATACACCCATAAGGATGAAACACTAACTCCTAAAACTACGTAGTTTTGGGGATCCCATATATCTATATATACTATTATAACACTAAACCTAATTCCCCATTCTTTCTATAATATGCGGCAGCCTCTCCTTCTTCCCCATTTCAATTTTTTTTTTGTTTCTTTATTTCCATGTAAATCCAACCGGTGGCCATGAACAACCATGGCCACTACCCTATGCTGCCCCAACGAGGGTTCGTTCTCCTTCGAAACAATCGAAATATCGACCCTAAAACTTTATTTTCTCTAAATCAAACTTTTAAACCTTCCAAACCCCTCCAAACCGCAACCTAATAATAAGAATGTATCTCGAACGCTCCGACGAAGCTTGGTCGTTGGTGAGAGCCTTAAATCCGAGATGAGTTTTTTTTTTCTTAATTTTTCTATCGTTTTTTTGAATATTTTTTTATTTATTTTCTTTAGAAATTTACAGTAAAAAATATAAACAAATAAAACTACAAAAATACCTTTAACTTTGATCTTTTATTGCTTTGTTTTCTCTTCTTAAAAATACAGAAAAACTGAACCCCGATTGCTTCTGTGTTGGTGATTTTTCCCCTGTTACATATATAAGCCTCTGAGAAAATGAAAATTCCCCCAAACTATTTTTCTTCTGACCAAGCCCCCTACTGTTCTTTCTATCGAAAAATCGAGAGCCCCCCTCCTCTGTTCGAATGGGTTCCATGCTTTTATGGTTACTGTGTAGTGTATTTTCCACTGATTGCCGAGTAATGGAGGATTAGGTTCTTTATTTTTTATTATTTTAGTGGGTGGCTGAATTGGTGCTGATTTGGTGCTAATTTGCAGATGAGTGGAGGTTGCATTAGCACATTGGTGGTATTTGGCGTGGAGGAAAGCATGGGTACATGGTGGGAATAAAAGATGATATTTAATTAGGGGTGGTGGAGATAATGCTTGTAGTGGAGCATGGTGGAAAAATGAGGTGTCTACAGCTGCCCCTCTTTGCTCATTCTTGTGTCAACAAGAATAGGGCAAAGACGAAGAGACAATGCATTTTTCGCCTGGTCAACTTCATGGTTTGAAATATGATAAGAAATATGTTCCGCTACCACTCAGGAAATATCAGATCTGGGGATGTCGATCCATTTCACTGTTCTTCAGGGAAGATTGAATCAGGGTAGACTTGTTCCGCTGTCACAGGGAATACCAAACCTTGGAAAAAAGAGATATATTCCGCTTCTTCTGAAGGGAATATCAAATCATGGAAAAAGAGACATGTTCCACTTACTCTGAAGGGAATGTCAGATCTGGTAGACTTGTTCCACTTACTCTGAAGGGAATATCAAATCTTGGAGAAGAGAGACCTGTTCCGCTTACTCTGAAGGAAATATCAGATCTTGGAGAAGATAGATTTGTTCCACTTACTCTGAAGGGAATATCAAATCTTTGAGAAGAGAGACCTGTTCCGCTTACTCTGAAGGGAATATCAAATCTTTGAGAAGAGAGACCTGTTCCGCTTACTCTGAAGGGAATATCAGATCTGGCAGACTTATTCCACTTACTCTAAAGGGAATATCAATCTTGGAGAAGAGAGACCTGTTCCACTTACTCTGAAGGGAATATCAGATCTGGGGGTTGATCCATTAAATCGGGATCGAACCTAAAAATTAAACATTAACCTTTGTTAATATGTGTTTGAGGATTCGAAACATCATACCTGAAAATCTTGGGAAGATAAGTTTTGGAAGAAATTTCTCTTGCGGAAGCTTGTATTGCCACGACCAAACATGGAAATTCTAATTGGTTATTTCTTTGTTGGGTCTTTACATCTTTGCCATTTCTTTTAGGAGAATCTGCAAGCACTCATTATTATGCATTTTATGTCATGATCATGTTTATGCCTAAAATGTGTGCAATGATGCAATTATTTGAGGGTATTTTCTTTTCAAACGAGAATTTTCTTTTGTTAATGGCCTTGTACTTCAGACTGATTTGGGCACGAAAAATCAACAGCAGTTTATCTCAATCGAAAACCCTGATTGGGCACTCTTTGGTTGAGCCTGACTCTGATTCTCTTTACTCTTTGAACCCATGTGCTTCTCATGACCCACTATTTAATTAGTGACAAAACCTCTTGGGTTATCCTCAATTGTTAAGCATTCGCGTATATCCCAAGGCTTTAACTTCTTATGGTCTAACATTGCATAAGCCTTATGCTAAAACCATTTTCGGCTTCAGAATATCTGTATTTTCCAAAACTTTTTTGTACAATAATGCACAATGATCTCATGTTTCCCGAGCTAATCTATATGTTTTTATTTTTAATCAGGATGCTTACAATGCGGTTAAAAACATCTTTTTATTTATAAATAAAGAGTTTTTTTGAGTGAATACATGACAAACTTTTAAAAGGAATAATCAAAAGAAAATACAGTAGGCGTCATCAGACATCAATAGTATGAATGCTTTTGAACTGGCACGCCGTAAGAGGACCCGAGTGTAGCTTCTGTCAAGGAGATCTTGAGGATTATGGTAATGCGTAAGGGTGTGAAGTTCCCCCAATACTGCCAAATTCCCGACTGTTGAATGCCATAAGCCAGTGTTTGAATCTCATTTACTTTCTGGTTACCCAACTAATTCAGCTCCACCATGCACGAATTCTGAATTTACACAATTCTCAAGCCGCCCTTTACGGGTTTTCAACCTGAGACCTTTTCTGGTTACAAGACGTCCTTTACGGGTTTTCATCTTAAACCCTCCTTTTATTTTTTCTTTTCTTTTTTTTCTTTCTTTCATTTTTCATTTTTTGTCTTTTTCATTTTTTTTTCAAGCGAAATACTTCTTGACTACATCAGCATTCACAGGGTTAGGTAACTCTGGTCCATCCATCTCGGTGAGGATCAAAGCTCCTCCAGAAAAGGCCCTCTTTACGACATAAGGTCCTTCCCATTTGGCATCCATTTTCCTCGAAAGTCTTTCTGAATTGACAAATCTTTTTTAGCACCAAGTCTCCTTCTTGAAACTCTCGTGGACGAACCTTTTTATTATGTGCCCTTATCATACGTTTCTGGTACATTTGCCCATAACAGATCTTTTAATCTTTTTTCCTCAATCAGGTTCAACTGATCATACCTAGATTGCACCCATTCTGCTTCATCTAACTTAACCTCTGACAGCACTCGTAGTGACGGAATCTCGACCTCAATGGGTAACACAGCCTCCATGCCATAAACTAAAGAAAATGGAGTTGCTCCAGTGGACGTCCTTACTGAAGTTCGATAAGCAAACAGAGCGAATGGTAGCTTCTCATGCCAGTCTCTATAAGTCTCAGTCATTTTCTGTATGAGCCTCTTGATGTTCTTATTAGCTGCCTCTACCGCTCCATTCATCTTTGGGCGATAAGTGGTGGAATTATGATGTTTAATCTGGAAATGTTTACATACTGACTCCATCATCTTATTGTTTAAATTCAAGGCATTATCGGTGATCCTTTCTGGTAGCCCATACCGACAAATAATTTCTCTCTTCAGGAACTTGCAACTGTTGACTGAGTGACATTTGCATAGGAGGCCGCTTCTACCCACTTAGTGAAGTAGTCTATTGCCACGAATATAAAACGATGGCCATTAGAAGCTTTGGGTAAAATTTGCCCAATGACATCCATGCCCCACATAGAGAATGGCCATGGAGCAGTCATTACGTGCATGGATGAGGAGGGGTGTGGAGCTTATCTCCATAAATCTGGCATTTGTGACATTTTCTGGAGAAATTGATACAATCAGTTTCCAGGGTTGACCAATAATATCCAAATCTCATTATTTGTTTAGCCATTGCGTGTCCATTAGCATGAGTACCACATACTCCTTCATGCACTTCTTCAATAATCGTTCTGGCTTCTTTGGCATCCACACATCGCAACAAGACCTGACTATGACTCTTCTTGTACAAGATATCACCATCAAGCACATACCCTACCGCCATTCTTCGAATAGTTCTTTTGTCATTCTCAGTGGCATGCTCAGGGTAGCTTTGATATTTAATATATTGCATGATGTCGTAATACCAAGGATTTACATCATTTTCATCTTCTATGCTATAGCAATGGGCTGGATACCCGTAAGCTTGCATCGTAATAGGCATCATGCTTGAATATTCATTGACTTTGTAGGCTGCTGCCAAAGTGGCCAGAGCATCCGCCATTTGATTCTCTTCTCTGGGAAGGTAATGGAATGTCACTCTCTCGAATTCTTTAATGAGCTCTAGGACCAACTTACGGTATTCCACCAACTTCGTATCCTTTGTTTCCCATTCACCTCTGAGTTGATAAATTACCAGTGCTGAATCCCCGTATACTTTGAGTGTTTTCACTTTACGCTCAATGGCTGCTCTAAGACCCAGAATACATGCTTCATACTCGGCCATGTTATTTGTGCAATCAAAATTCAATCGGCTGGTGAAAGGTATGTTTTCCCCAGGTGAGACGAATTGCCCCAATCCCGTGCCCCAAGGCATTCGAGGCACCATCGAAATTCATCTTCCATTGTTCATTATTATAGGAAAATGCCTCCTCAGTTGAAATAACCATTAAATCTTCGTCTGGAAAATCAAAGTTCAGTGGTTCATACTCTTCAGAAGCCCTACTTGCAATGAAATCGGCCACAACACTTCCTTTAACTGCTTTTTGACTTACATATTGGATATCAAATCAAGTTAGATATCAGCCAAGTAGTGTGATACAACATATACTGCCTGAGCCTTCCGGTAGTCCAAACTAAAGCACAACACAACTTTTCTATTGACGAGTACCTTACCTCACAATCAATGAACTTTTTGCTGAGGTAATAGATTGCTCTTTCTCTTTTTTCAGTTTGATCATGTTGCCCTAATACACACCCCATTGAATTCTCAAAGATTGACAAGTAGAGGATTAATGGTTTGCCTGATATTGGTGGCATTAAGACTGGAGCATTCGATAAATATCTTTTTATTGCTTCAAAAGCTCCTTGGCAATCATTCCATACTCCTGGGTTATTTTTACAGAGAAGGCGAAAATAGGGTCACACTTCTCGGTAATTGCGAAATAAATCGGGCAATATAGTTTAATCTTCCCAGGAATCCTCGAACTTCTTTTTTGTTTTGTGGGGGTGGTAAATTCTGAATAGCTTTGACCTTGTCAGGATCCACTTCATCCCTTTTTTTGCTTACTACAAACCCCAAGAGTTTTCCCGATGTTACCCCGAAGGTACACTTGCTTGGATTGAGTTTTAACTGGCATTCCTTAATCTTTGGAAGAGTTTCCTCAGATTCTCGATGTGTTCTTCCTCCGTTTTTAGCTTTAACAATCATATCATCAACGTAGACCTCTATTTCCTTATGCATCATGTATGGAATAGTGTTACCATGGCCCTTTGATAGGTTGCCCCTGCATTCTTCAGCCCAAACGGCATCACCTTGTAACAGAACGTGCCCCACATGGTGATAAATGTCTTTTCCATATCATCTGGATGCATCTTTATTTGATTGTAACCTGAAAACCCATCCATAAATAAAATAGAAAATTTCCAGCCGTATTATCCACCAGGGTGTCTATGTGTGGCAAAGGAAATTATCTTTCGGACTGGCTCGATTAAGATCTCTGTAGTCGACACACATACGAACTTTTCCATCTTTTTTGGTACTGGAACAACATTCGCTACCCATTCCGGATACTTGGCTACTTTTAGGAACCAGCATCGAATTGCTTCTTTACTTTTCTTTAATTTTAAGCAGCATTTCAGGTCGCATCCTTCTGAGCTTTTGTTGTACGGTTACATTCAGCTTTATTGGTAATTTATGTACCACTAAATCAGTGTCTAACCTGGCAGGTCCTCATAAGACCAGCAACACATCTTTGTAGTCTTGGAGCAGCATAATCAGACTTTTTCGTCCCTCAGTAGATATGATGGTGCCAATTTTTATCTCCTTTTATCTTCCTCTGATCCCAGATTCAAGATCTCAATGGGCTCTTCATGAGGCAGAATTTGTTTATCTTCTTTCTCTACCATTTTTAGTAGTTCAGAAGGTAAGTCACTTCCCTCATCATATCATAACCTTCAACTTCCCCTTGACATATGGGCAGCTCGAATCTATCTTCGGGTCAAAGTCATCAGCATTCATACTATTGATACCGGAGGTCCTAAAGAATAACGAACGAGAGGATATATACATATACAAATACGGGAGGATCTAACCCATATCAAATAGAATGAAATAATATATAATAAAGAAATAAATAAAAAATGCAATAGATGTTTGCCATTTCGTGAATTAACAGGAATGCATCATTTATTAAAAACAGATAGATTAACCCCTTACAGATCATATATTGTCTCAAGGTTAGACAATAGGGAAAGTTTTTGTGCATTACTCTGAAATAGTTTTGTAAACTACAGGTAATTCTTCTGCAGTCCAATTGTTTAGCACAAAGCCTGGTGGTGCAGGGTAAATGTCCATAGCCACTCCATCTTCGATTCCTTCCTCTGATATCCCATTTTACCCAATCCCTCAGGGGCATTTTCAATAATAGGCTCTTTAGATGATCGGTCCCCCTGAAACATGTGGCCCCCTGATATGAAGGTGTCACGCAGCGATGGGAAATCATAGGCTCCCACTTAATATCCTCTCTGGCTAACCTGGCTCTCTCTTTTCCTGGCTCTTTTGAACATTTTTCAATTTTTCCTTTAAGGTGGGTGTGTATCCTAGACCAAAACGATAGCTTAAAACCGGGAAAAAAACTGGACTAATATTCCCTTGTAAGCGACTCCCTAGCCCTCTTCCAACCTTG
The DNA here is from genome assembly GCF_006381635.1 of Hibiscus syriacus. Classification (NCBI taxonomy): domain Eukaryota; kingdom Viridiplantae; phylum Streptophyta; class Magnoliopsida; order Malvales; family Malvaceae; genus Hibiscus; species Hibiscus syriacus. Next base: position 804 of record NW_024063393.1, on the reverse strand, counting down.
GCTCCTCTTCCCAGGGTCATTTTCAGTCCCATTTTGGTACAGTTTGATAACCTAGGCTTTGGAATTTTCTTTCTTTCAGCAACAATGTGGCATTAATAATTCCAGGGCTCTGAAAGAGCACTCGACTGCATCTTCATCTACTTCAACATATGAGCGGTAGTAGATATGGAAGCAATGATATCTTCCTCGGCATTAAGCATACAATCTCCCCTCAATTACAAATTTGAGTTTCTGATGCAGAGTAGATGGAACGACTCCTGCCTGGTGGATCCAAGGCCTTCCTAACAAGCAGTTATATGAGGGCATTATATCCATTACAAGGAATTCAACCTCGTATGTTGATGGGCCTATGGTAAAGGAATATCATCTTCCCCAACACCTCCTTCTTTGTTCCGTCGAAAGCTCGAACGATGCTTTGGCAATTTCTCATGTGTGTACTATCGACTGGTAATTTCTTCAAGGTTACTAATGGCATCACATTCAGGGCAGCCGTTGTCATTAGTACTCGCGATAACACATGTCCCTTGGCATTGGATGGTAATGTGCAGGGCTTTGGGATTGCCCATCATTCCGGACGGGATCTCGTCATCAGAGAAAGAGATGAAGTTATCCGCCTGAATATTTGCAACCAGTCGGTCTATTTTTTCCACTGGTACATCTTTCGGTACGAAGGTCTGATTCAAAATTTTCAACAAGGCGTTTCGATGTGCCTCATAGCTAATAGTAAAGCTAGGATTGAGATACGAGCTGGCAATTTGTGTAATTGTTCAACAATGCTATATTCGCTATGTTTCAAGAATTTTA